>NC_136589.1:25494698-25937198 GCF_910589615.1 Taurulus bubalis
TTAAACAGTACTGCACAACACGTGTCAGGCACGTGTGTGTGTGTGTGTGTGTGTGTGTGTGTGTGTGTGTGTGTGTGTGTGTGTGTGTGTGTGTGTGTGTGTGTGTGTGAGTGAAAGTCCACTGCTCCGCTCTACTTTAAGTCTAATTATCATAATTATTTGCAGTGATGATGAGCAAATCACATCTGGCTGTTGGTAATTACATTTCATTCAACTAAAATATTAATAAAAAAAAATATATTAAAATATATATATATATTCTCGCGCATAAATCTAAACAGTGCACAGAGGCAGGTTTGACTTTAAATTAATATATTCATATAGGGTCGAGGCCATCGTGTTTGTTACCTTTTAAAGAAGACATGCTGTGTGTGTTTCTCTGGACAATTCACGTCCCGACAGAAATTTGCTTTATCTGCTCTTTGAGGTTGCAAATGGACCTTAACCTATTTATTTTGATGGCGAGTGGGAAAGCGCCGGATGCTGTCTATGAGAAGCACTGATCTGAGATTTACCTGGGCCAAATAAGCAGATCAAGGGAAAGCAGATAACTAGCGTCTGGCTGGACGTGTGAAGGGATCAATGCATTTCAGGACGGGAGAATATGGAGAACTAGCAGAGCTTAGTCAATATGAAAAGGATACAATAGTATTTCTCTCTCAAAAGGGCAACAGAGAAATGTAATCTTCTCTTTGGAAAGCTTTTCCAGTTATTAAAATATCAGCCTCTGTCACAGGCTGAAATGAGGGGATGCTTTTTCAGTAGAAAGGCCTCTCGTAATGTCGGTATTCAGACAGTGGCTTTGGATTTCTGATAATATTAGCTGCCAACTGTACCTATTCTTTATTTAGGTCCAGAGGAACCAAGTTTGCCGATAAGAAAATTAAGATTTCAGATATCCACAGGAAGCATTTCAAGATATTCTAATTATATTTAGTAACACCCCTGGTTCAAATAATCATTCATTTGTTTTCTGAATTAGTTCAAACACTAAAAATTGCCGACAGTCAAGGTGTGATGTTATTAACACTGCAGTAAACTGGAAAGGCACTAGAAAGCTGTTTTGTTCTGAAGAAAATGCATCACACCAGTTTGTGACGTAAAGTTTCCACTTTTTTTTCAGATTTCAGGAGAACTGTCTTGTATGAATGAATCATAATCTTTGCAACAGAAGTTTATTGGAACCAACAGCGTCTAATGAACTCTACTGTTCCCCAAACACCAACTTTATGCCAACACCACACAGCAGACCGACACATCTAGCAACTAGCTGCCAAACATACAGGGGCATGTAGTAGCTAAAGAGGAGCCAGATGTTTCTCCCAAAAGTTGGTTGAGACCAAAACAGAGATGAAGATAAAAATGCATTTTAAAATGGCATTTGTTTGCATGCCTGAAACAAAACTCCAGATGAAACGAGGCTCAGAGTCTGCTGAATGTGTGAATAGACATTCACTAATAGTTAAGCCTCAGCGTTATCATCAGCTGCAACCGCAGCATGAGAGCAGCGCATGAGAGCAGCACATGAGTTGCGGCTAACTTGGCACAGTACACACTTTAGTCTGGAAACATCAGGAGACATTTCGGATTCTAGGGGTGCGCTTTGGTGTGGTGTTAGAAATGCAAAGTATGTCCTTTGAGGTTGCTGGCGGGTCGATGTCCAGGCCCAGGCAGGCAAACAGCAAGCGACTGCCATCCTAAACCAGTGATGGTGAAAACCTTTGGTCAGAGCTGCAGACCGTGGCCTAATCCCTCTGACTGACAACTATGGCTGCCCTAGTTTGACAGAGGCAGTTGGATAACAGGAAGCTGGTGTTGGTCAGTTGAAAGGTTGAAATGTTTCTATCGTATTTCTGGACCTCCCTGAGTACCATCTACCGATCAGAAAATCAGAGGCAATGCAGTGATCAAAGCCTTTTTATATTGCAATTACACATTGTTTGTAAAACAGAAGGGCATCAGTGACGGAGACACACCTGTGCATTTCTGTATTTCCTGCTGTTTAATTGCTGTGCTAATGAGTTATAGTGTTTTCTGTGACTGAGACCATAGATACTATTTTGTAAAATCTGATTCATTGAAGTTTCTACAGAACGACTTTTATATTATTAATACTTGTTTAATCATTCTGATGTTATTCATTTCTGTTAGTAGAAAAACAAGACAATCTCTATGCACTCTCCTTGTACCTCCGCTTTTGTCTTCACCTACTCTTAGGGAATGTTCTACACAAACTAGCCACTAATTTTGCCTGTCTGCTGTTTGATACTGAGCAGGTAGTGTACAGTGGGGTTTTAGAGCTTTTTCGCTGAATATTAATACCTGCTGTGGCTGTAAATGATTCCCGCCACAAACAGCTGAAAGTTCAACAAAACCAGAACAATGAGCTGCACGACGCTAAACGCTCCGTAGGGCTGAGGGAAATACAGAGTCAGGTGGTAATTCTCTGTCGTCACTACGAGCAACCACATCTTATGATGTGTATAATTGATTAAAGCAGCTTTCAGACTGAAAAGAAGCTGGCATATTTACGTGGCGACAGACAGTGTCGGTGAGTTTGGGCAAGCGTTTAGACAGAAGGAAAAATCCACTATATGAGCAAAGTGGAGGAAAACGTTCATCACTGGAAATGCAAGGGAGGCATAGCAAGGCCTCAACTCCACGGTGGGCAGAGACCAGAGGTGGTCAAACGCTCTGATCGTGCCTCGTTTGCTGAGCCGCTTAACAGCTCATTACTACAAGAAGACTGGAACCAGCAGTCCCAGTCCCTCACATACGCCATTCCCAGTGGAGAAGAGGAAAGAGGTTTCTACCTTGTCCAGAGTACTTGCTCACCTGGGGGATGTCATGACCCAGCTCCTTGACTCCAAGGAGTCCATATGTGAGGAGCCCTCACATAGCCCATCTTTAATACAAGTCATGTTGTTCACGAACTTGTCTCATATATTAGACAACTCTCACCCACCCGCTTCCATCTCTCCTTCCCCTTTGTGCTCCCCTCCCCGTAGCTGTAAGTAAATTATAGTACAGCAGAATCAGGATGAAAAGATGGCAACCATGCTGTTACCAACGGGTCCTGATGGCTTGCGGCGGTTCACTCGCGAATCCTTGGCTGCGCTGGAGCAGCGGATTGCGCAGGAGCAGGCCAAGAACGCCAAGGATTGCCACGAGGCTCACAGGAACGCAGAGTCACCCAAACCCAGGATCGACCTGGAGGCAGGCAAGCAGCTGCCTCGCATCTTCGGCGACATCCCTACAGAACTTATCGGGGTGCCACTGGAAGACATTGATCCGTTTTACTACAAGAGCCAGAGGGTGAGACTTTCTCTCTGTGTGTGTGTGTGTGTGTGTGTGTGTGTGTGTGTGTGTGTGTTTGTTGGATGGGGCAAAACGGTGGGGGTCGTGTTTATGTTATCTACAATACAACTGGTCTAGAAAATGTCAGAAAATAGTGAAAAAGGTCCTAAGTATGCTTTGCTTACTATCTGTGAATATACAGTATGTGACCAAATGTAACCAATTTATTGGACTTTGTGAGGAGATCAGCCACATTTTACACCATTTCAACAGATATCGAAAGGAACATGAGCCAAACATTTCAAAGCCATTTAAATGTGTTGTGTGGGCAAAAGAACATCTTCTGTTCATACCGGCTATGAAAAGATCCTTTCCTGACGTGCTTCCATCTGACTGGGATTGGGGATAATATCCATATACAGTAGTTGTCGTTCTGTGAGAAAATATTGAAATAAAAGCCGCATCTGTTGGGAAAAGGTTCTGCTCCGCTTTGGAGTTGGCTCCATTATCTAAACTGGCCATGCTGGCTGCTTGTGTGTGCGCACTTGCAGCTTTCTTGAAGGCAGAAGTACTTGTGTGGAAAGTTAACACCGGCGGTGGACTCAACACGGCAGCTTATATGGTCATCGGCTGCAGGGTAAAGAAAACAGCAGAGCTGTGTTTCTCTGCAGAACTGGAGAGAAAGGAGCCTGTACATGATGGGGAAACTTGTTTGGGAAACGTATTTACATCCTGATGACTTGTTACAATTAGTTTTGTTCACATAATTCAACGAAGCAATGATATTTGGAAAATAAGATCTTTTTAACTGCTGATTTCTGTTTTCTTTCTGTTTTCTTTGCAGACTTTTATAGTACTTAACAAAGGGAAGGCCATCTTCAGATTCAGTGCCACATCTGCAATTTACATATTCACTCCATTACACTTCATCAGATCAATCGCCATCAAAATCTTAGTCCATTCATATCCTTTTTTTTTCGGTCTCTTTCTGCCACGTACATGTAAAATAATCATGTAACTGTTTGATGGAGCGAGCCAAGTTATTTTCTATCAGACCATGTTGCCCGTCACTTGAATTAGTTTGATTAGTGACATTTGTGATAAAGTACTGGCGAATGCCCTAATTGGCTTTAAAACAAGATAGCGGTATTAGAAGTGATATGAGGAGATATTAATAGTTAGTAATCAGGATGAGGTGATAGGTGAAAAATTGGCTTTGAGGCATTGCTTTTTCAATCCAAAAAGGGCTTCACTTCAAAGTAAAAGTGTCAATGTCAGCGTCTCCACTTATATGGTAACATGAAGATCAGACTGAACACTGTTAAAAGTTTCCACCACAATTTTAATGTTATGCTATGAAGAGAGATCCCACTTATTGCATCTCATATTGGCACATAAGCCAATTTCTAATATTTACTGACCCCCCTCCCCTCCCCCCGAAGGTTTCTACTGGATTTTTCCATAGTCCCATTTTTGAAACAGCTTTGTAATGGTCATCTCTGGCACTGCGAAACAAATCCCCTCATATCCCTCTTTTAATCTCTGAAATGAAATAAGAGCAAGGAGATTTCACATCATGTGACAGCTGCCTATTAGTTCTCAGATAGCCGGTTTATACTTTACATGTTCATCTGGATCTCCTCTGTGTTATTGATGGCAAATCATCTATTGATCAAATCATATTTTAAATAACATCTTTTAATTATTATTGATTGTTAAATCACAAGTCTAACTGACAGCATTTGAAGAGCCCTATTGGGGCGGGAAAAAAAAACAGTTTTTCATATTTTTAGTATGTAATAAAAATGTATTTTAGATCATTTAGATTATTGAAAGTAACTAGTTCCTCCTCATTATTCTCATGACTTTATTTTAATTTTAACAGCTCACTGATCCTTTGTTATTGTTGCCATTTTGCTTCTTTCATCCATACGAAAATGACACAGCTCCACTGATTTCATGCTAAATGGAATTTACTTAAATTTTCCATAATCTGCATTTATTTAGTTTTAATATTGTTGTCACACACAGTGATGGTTTATCCTAATGGGTATTTCATAGGATTTGAAGAAACATTGTATGATACATTGTTGGCTTATCACAAAAAGCTTATTTGACTGTAAGTTGCTATTTCACAGGACACTTTCCTTAACCTCTTTTCCACATTGTTCAGCTTGTTCATAATGTTCACCATACTGACCAACTGTTTCTTCATGGCCATGTCTGATCCGGCACCATGGACAAAGTACCTGGAGTAAGTACACATGTAGCACTTAAGCTAAAACTTTGTGTATATTGGAAACCGTGCTTCATGTTTTCTAATGTGGAGCTTTGTTGGGATTTGTTGTTTTGTCAGTGATGATTGAGGAATCATGAAAATGTAAGTATATGATGTAAGTGGTTTATATACTGCAGTCCAGAGGCCCCAAAGCATGTAAAACAAAAAGCATGTGGTGTCGAATTAAACTTAAATGTCACTTAAAATTCTGGAGAAATATTGTGATGTGCATGATGTGTAAGATATGGCAGAGTTGTCGTCATCGGTGGGTCACAGGCATTTTTGATCACGCAGCATGCTAACGTTATCTTCATTGATTTAATTTGTTCATCTACTTTTGCAACTTTAGATATTAATTTTTACTAGCAGTTTGTTTTATTGCCGGGAGTTACATGAGAATATCAACTATAGTCTTTTATATATGTTAAATATGAAGCTACAGCTGGTAGCAGATTAATTTAGTTCAATGTTAGCGTAGCGAAAACGGGGAAACGGCAAACCTTCAAAAGGTACGAAAATAACCAACGGAGACTTCAGGAACTTACTGTTCCCCGGTTAAGACATAGCTTGGCATTAAAACCTTGACTTGTTTATTCACTTTACACATGTTTTTTTCATTTAGTTTTCAAAATATAGCATGTGTGAGCTTTAGACCCTTTGGTATGACGACTTTGTTCGGACAGTGTCAAGCTAGCGGTTTCCCCCTTCCAGTCTTTGTGCTAATCTAAGCTAACAAGCAGTTGACCGTAGCTTCATAGTTGCTGTCTGACTGTGGTAGACCTGAAGTAAAACCTGAATGAACCTGAATGAACCGACGACTGGAAAGTCTTCACTGTGTCCGTAGGCTTACATTATTATGCACAATGTTTGTCTTCGTAAATATTGTACAGGTATTAATGTAGACTGCAATAATAGGTGTTTAGGCAGGCTAAGTTTGATCTTCACACAATCTGTCAGTGACATCACTCCTATATTTAAAGTTACTATAACATTAAATCATCTAACACACTCATTTATTTATTTTCCATGCTTTGCCTTTCAGTCCTTGTTGATGCCGATTGTGGTTTACTTTAATGCTCAAATGTGTTTTGAACTGTAACTCTTGAGCAACACTTGATTCAGAGCTTAATGCATTTACTTTCCCCTCCATGACTTTTTTTCAGGTATACTTTCACTGGCATTTACACTTTTGAGTCGGCGATAAAGATATTTGCAAGAGGATTCTGTATAATGCCGTTCACCTTCTTGAGAGATCCATGGAACTGGCTGGACTTCAGCGTCATCGTCATGGCGTGAGTAACCGTGTCATTCATGTTCCATTCATTTATATTTATGTATTATTAGTATTAGTATTATTATTAGTGAAATATTTGAATGATGAATATATATATATATATATATATATTCATCATTCAAATATTTCACTTTGTGTTGAGGTCTACATTATGCTTGAACATCTAATTAAAAAGGTCCACCTTAATTCATAGTTCACATTCTGTCTTATGGCGCCGTTTTTGTGCTTACTGTAACAATGTGAAGATAAAAACTAAATACATGTATTTATATATATCATATTTTAAATTGTTTTTGCCCATGTTTTTTCAGTAATTCATCAGTCATCCTAAATAGTGATTTGAAACACCATGACGATAAGCCTGTTGTTGAGGTCATAGATCTGTGTGCAATGACTCACTTCCCATGATGCAGGTGGCAGATTAGACAGGTGACCTCTCTTAGTGCAGCATTTGTCTGAGACCAATCATCCTGACATTTGCTTTGTTTGAAAACAGTGAGACAAAATTCATTTTACCGCAATAAGCATTTTTAAATTTTTTAAACCAAAACAGAGCAAAAAAAAGACTCAATATTGGATTAATTAGTTGGACAGAAACTACAAATGAATGCTATCGTTGCTTCGTATCTGTGTATGGCAACTGTTTGGTAACATGTTAGCTACTTTTTAAATTGTTTATACAGTGGTTCACTCTAAATCTATGAATTTAAATGAATGAGTGAATGAAACCAAGTAGTCACAAAAAATAAAACATCATAATGCTATTTGATTGAAATGTAACCATAAAGACATGATATACAAAAGTTAAGTATGTCTGAAAATTAATAATTTTCCCCGGCGATCCTACAGATCACCAGATTGTTCATAAACCCCCTGATATCAAATTCCAGATACGTGACAGAATTTGTAGACCTCGGAAACGTCTCGGCGTTGAGAACCTTCAGAGTACTACGAGCACTGAAAACCATCTCAGTCATCCCAGGTAAGGTGGCTGCGACGCATCAACAGAAAACCGGATGTGTCCCTGTGTTCCCAAACAATTGACATCCCGTCTCCTCTCCTTCGTCGAGGTCTTAAGACCATCGTCGGTGCTTTGATCCAGTCTGTGAGGAAGCTGGCAGACGTGATGATCCTGACCGTCTTCTGCCTCAGCGTGTTCGCCCTCATCGGCCTGCAGCTCTTCATGGGCCTGCTGCGGCAAAAGTGCATCCGCAGCTTTGCGCACTGCGTCAACTCCTCCTTCAGCCCCAACGCATCTTTCATCTGCAACAACAGAACTTGGAGCACCACGGCGGACTTCCTCACCAGCGAAGGTCAGCCAAAAAAAGAAAGAAAAGAGAGACACATATGTACATGAAGTGAATAGTGTCCCTTGTCATCAGCCTTCAGTGAAGTTAGACAAAAAACTTCTTCAACTTCTTTTTCCCCTTTTCCTTAGATAATTTTTACAAAGTGGAAGGAGCAAAGGATGCCTTAATATGCGGATATGGAAGTGATGCAGGGTAAGTGAGTGTTTGTCCTGATTATTGCTTGTTAATCATCTGCTGGCTATTACATAATATCAGAATATTTAGCGTCTCATGGCTTTTGATCCCATGCATGTCATCTGTATTATTGGATACAGTAGGTTGAGCATCAAATTTGGCGTAAACAGTTTCCGCAGAACTAGAAAAGACAGAAACGACAATGGCTGACGTGCTTCAGGCTTCACGTTTCAACCTGTGACCTCTGGGTGTAATGTATGGAGGAATGATGCCATCAGAGGGAGGGGTGTAGCGTGAGAGAGGCTGTACATAAGATGACATGTGGTGTGGATAATCACCCCGGCTCCACTGGAACCCTTTACAGAGAAACATGGAGTTGCCAGCTGGAGAGAGAGAGTGTGTGTGCGGGGGTGGGGGTGTCTTTGGAGATTTCATCATGTCAAAAGCTCTATGACATGATTAGGTCAACCGGATCGGGCCGGATTGATATTTAGTTTTTGTTTAGGAGGAGACACTGGTCTGAAGTCTTCAAGCAGCACCTACGTTTGTGCGCTTGTGATGGAACTGAGACATTTTCGATACAGTTTCTAACATCAGAGTGAATGTCTGCATGCATACATTTTATCTGTGGACTTTGTTCCCAATCAAAGGCACAGTGTGAAACCTTCCAAATATTGCTACTCAGCCTACGCACTGAATAATCCTATAAATCCAAATGCTTTTGAAACAAGCACAACAGGATGACTCAGATTTTCCCCATGCCAGGCCCAGTTCAAGGGTTATAGTGAACTAAATACCCATCTGTGTGAATCTGAAATCCTGCAGCTACAACAAATGTGTACAGGCACCAAATCTTTTTTCTCTCCATTTGCTCAACTAACAATAATGGCTCCATTTGCTTGACAAGAAAAAATATAAGTAAACCAAATCATGGTCAACACACAGATACAGGCACATTAATACATTTAAACATGCTTTGCTTTTTAGTAAAATTATTTATTTATAGTACTTTTTCAAGGTAATACGTTTTATATTACAGTATATGAATTCATGCATTTATCTTGGATAGAGATTTGTTATTGGCATCAGAGTCCCTTTAGCTTTAATCTCACTCTGCAACCTCTCCTCCAAAAACACAGAAGCTTAATCTCCCAAGAAGTAAAATCTGATTCAGTAATTTGTCAGAACGAAAAGAGGATACTTTTGAGGGCATTCAGAGGGAAATGGCATCACTAAACTTCCATAAATAGTAGTTCAGTAAAATCAGAATAGCACCAATATGACCTTTCCAGCTGTCCCACAGTTTACCTAAAAATCACTATTGACACTCAGTCTCATTCTGTTGTAATATTTTTTCCCTATGTCTAGCGGGTGTGGGCAATAAGAGAAACGGGGGGATTCGTTTTGTCTCCCTTTATTATTAACTGGGCTTTGTCATCACCAAGAATGTGGTATTTATTTAAAAAAATATATTAGTTTGATGTTAAATCAAAGACAGAAAGGAACACTTACCAAGTTATAGGTTAGACTAACCAAAGAGTAGCTTATATATTTGTCAGAATAAAGGATTGCCAGCCTTTTGACTTTCTGACGCTGGCCTTGGAGACGGGCAAGAAATTAAGCAGGTCAGGACGGAGGACGGAAAACATAGAGGATGCTTAATCTTTTGAGTGTATTCCAACAAGTAATCCCTGAGTAGTTTTCCAAATTGAAGCTTTGGATACGTTATGATGACACACACATACACAAGTGAGCAGGCATGCACACACACGTACACACGTACACATATTTAAATGATATTTTCAGCCTAGATGGTTAACAAGTTTGTGATAAATGATTTGCTTCAAAGTTCCAAGCTGTTTCTCATCGCGCCTACTGTAGTGTTCAGTCCAACGCTTATCTCCTCACATCTTAAAGCCACTATGCATCAAGGATTATGACTTTGGGCAGAGAAACCCACCACCTCAGCCCCGCCCACCATAGAGGGAAAACACTTTGCTGCGATGGACAGATGTTCCTCTGATGTGCTGTTACACAAACTGCAGGGAATTGATGGTCCACTCTCAAGAGTACTAGTTATAAATACTGTAAAACATGTCAGCAGAGACTTTCCAAAGAGCTCCTACACACCGGGGACTTGGTTGTTTTGGTGAAACAAGACTTTATGAAAGTTTAGAGGGCCGCGTCTTACAATTTTTGCTCCTGAACTAGAAATAATTTATACTCAAAATTGTACACTGATCATTATCAAATGTATGTTGAATGATTATTAGGATGTGTTTTCTCGGGCGTTCCTGGAAGCCATTGATTTCCATTGATTTTCATGAAACTATGAAAGTGTGTAATCCATCACAGTGAACATTGAGTCTGCATTTTCAATTTTACATTATAGTTATGATGTAATGCAGTCGGAACTTTTTCAATCACTTTGCATTGCAAAAACATCAATGTAAAAGCAAGTTTCAAGAGTCTGCTGACAGACTTTTATATCAAACAAATAGGAATTAAAAACAATGTTTGCAGGATAAATAATCCAAACATCTAAAAAGGAAATTAATACGTATCGCTCCTGTGTAATACACTGACGTCCAGAGAATTACTAATGAGTACAAAGTAATACATGATAGGCTCTACACAGAAAAGGAAGAACAGTGATATGATTACATATTATGGTATTCCCTCTGTGTGTGGAGGCAGAATTGATCCCACAGCGAGTACATGTGGCACAGCAGCTCTCCTTGAGGATGATAAACCATGCAAGAGTCAGTCTCCAGGGCAGTTGCTATAGAAACCTCAGGGACACCAGCCTGATAGAGGCCTCGTTGTTTTACAGCAACATCTAATTTGAAGAGAAGTCTCACATTATTGCAATTGTTTAAATGACAGCACTGACTAGCAGTGTGGTTGATAAAATAAGTAAGAGAAATGCTTGTTTTTATTGAGAGATTTAAATCCAGCAAGACATTCGGAACAATAGAACAGTTTATAATGCTTTCACTATTATTTTGACTATTTTTAAATCAAATTCGGACTGATTTCATACTTTCCATGCAGCCATTGTCTTCAATTGAGTACATTAGAGTAAATCGAGTTTCCATGGTTATTTTATATTTATTATCTGCAGATTATTGCAGTGTATCTATAAAATGCCAGAAAATGCTGACAGACAACATTCCATTTCATTGCAATTTACAGAAAAAGAAAAGCAGCAAACTATTCGTCCCTTTTGCTTGAAAAATTACTGAAATGAATTATCGTTTATGAAAATAGATGCTCGTTAATATTCTTCAATTAATCAACTCATGATCTCATTTCAAAAAAATACTTGGACGATACAGGTGGACGATACAGTGAACAAATCAGGAATTTTTTTTTTGCAAACTAACAAGATATGTTGTAAAATCATGTAAATTTAGGCGTTCTTTTACATTTAAAAAGGTCCTTGAATTTTGGATAATTATTCCTGCTTGCTATTTTGGAATGAATACAAAAAGTATTCCTTTAAGGTAGGACATCAATCTAAAAAAAACAACCCGATATGCTTTGAAAAACGATGAACGGTATCGTAAAGTGTTCACGAAACAACAGTATATTAATAGGCGGAAATATGCGAAACCATATTGAGTAAAAGAGGCGAGCAGATTGGCTGAGCAGTGCAGCAGAGGGGAAGGAATGGCCTGACAGCAAGATGTCGCTGGCCTCACGCAGCCTGCTCTGTCCTCCCTGCTGGATATTAGTGAGCATTCGTACTTAGCTGGCCGGTCGGTGAGACCTACAGCTGTTCTCACAGCAGCGCTCTGCCGCCCAGCTGTTTCCCAGCCATTACGAAATTATTCTTCGCTCAGATTGACATGGCAGTCCAGCTTGTTTTCAGCTGCTGGACTTAAATATTTGCTGTAATGCCACTATGCTGCCCGACAATGGAGATCAGAGATGAATGCATGGAAATATTTTTTTAACTGCAATTTGATATCCATCTGGCTCAGCGTAATCCCTTTTGCTGCGGTGCATTTTAGTGCTCCTGCTTGGAACGAATTCCAAGGGCCCTCTTCAGTTGAAATAATGGTGTTGATAGCAATGTGTGTACTTAGTGACTCATCCGCTTCTCTCCCCTGTGGAGTCAAAGGCCACCGGGAGGCATGAGCGTAGATACTGGAGATGTTTTTAACTCTGGTAAAGCAGCCTGTGCGCGACCACAGCTGGGTCTGCCCCCAGCTGCACATCCTTTGTTTATTTGTGTTGTCCCATAATCATCTGTCTTTCTACCTTTCAACTGTTTGTGCATTACAGGAAGTGTCCAGATGGATTTGACTGCCTAAAAATCGGGAGGAATCCAAATTATGGCTATACCAGTTTTGATACCTTCGGCTGGGCTTTCCTGGCCCTCTTCCGGCTCATGACACAAGACTACTGGGAAAAACTGTTCCACCAGGTGTCATTTTTTAAATATGTTTTGATCCACAATACAATAGCTTTGCTCAATCAAATGTTAAATAATGATGATTAAAAAACACTCTGGTTAACACTCTTCATGTCTATAATGCATTATAAACATACTGCGTGATAATACACTGTATTGTTATGGATATAAGAGGGAGTGAGTCCTCAAATGTCGGCAATGAAATTATTGAGTTGAATGTTGTTCATAAGCAAACATTATGCTAAAACTACAAAACCCGAAAAAAAACTTGCATGCAAATTTGATTGTACTGACTTTGTGTCTGCTCCCTCAGACGCTGCGCTCAGCAGGGAAGACCTACATGGTTTTCTTTGTGCTGGTAATCTTCCTCGGCTCATTCTACCTGGTCAACCTCATCCTAGCTGTTGTGGCCATGGCCTATGAGGAGCAGAATCAGGCAACCATCGCTGAGGCCTGGCAGAAGGAGCGGGAGTTTCAGCTGGCCATGGAGCACCTTCGCAGAGAGCAAAGAGTAGGTTCAACGCCAACAGCCAGCGAGCATCTTCATATTCATATTTTTAAAAATGTATCTCATGTAACATAACTCCTTTCTGTGTGAAGTTGGCAGCAAAAAGACAACAGGCACAGGATACAGACTCAGTGTTGTCCCCAGAGCTGTCTCCATTCTGTCTGAAGACAGGCAGCATACGTCGGAGCAGCAGTAGGAGAAGAAGATCGCACCGGGCGTTGTCGGAGGAAACCGCTGAGGAAGCTGCTGAAGAGAAGTTTGACCCACTGGATGATCCAATGGTACATCATCCAACACCCACACTCTAAACATTTCTCCCAGCCTTTGATGTTCTCCTGAAAAGCCGTAGGACCCAATTTGTCGCCTGTGTTTCCGTAGCAGTCTCTGTCTCCCCTTCCGGTCCACCCTCTGCTGTCCACGCTCTCCGCTCACCCCCTCAGCACGAGGAGAGGAAGCCAGATCAGCGTCTTCAGCGCTTTCCGGGCACGCAACAACTCAGAGGCTGACTTCGGGGACGATGAGTACAGCACGCATGGGGAAGCCTTCAGGAGTCGCACCAGTTCAACAGCGACGCACTGGAAGAGGAGGACGGGTAGTGTGCGGAGCCACTGCTCCCAAATCTTCACCCCTAGCCTCAACATCAATGGCCGGCTGAACATCTCCCTTGATCAGAATGGTATCACCACTCTGGGCCTCCTGCACACTCCCACCTCCATGCCTGCTTACAGCATGGAGAGGGTCAGGGAAGACACAGTGAGTGACAGAGGCCCGTGTGTAGTTAGAAGAACCTGCAGTGAAAAATATCTTAATTAATAGCTGAAAGGAGAACAAAGCCTTGTATTTTATTTTGGGGGGTTTTCTGTCTTCCAGAAGCCCACCAGTGTGGAGGACACAGTTACCAGACTTTTCCTCCAGCCCTCCCCGACAGTGACTGAGCCCCCTCCGGTGCAAAGGAAAAGAGGGCTGAGCTCGGTCAGCTTCTTCAGTGATGCCATGGGGGGTGAGTCCTTTTGAGTAGTTTTACATTTTGGGAAAATACACTTATTACCGGATTTAGGAAAAGGCCTGCAGATGAATAGTTCACCTTGATGTCTCTTTGCAGAGCTAGAGGTGTCGAGGCAGAAGTGCCATCCCTGCTGGTACACATTCGCCAAGAGGTACCTGATATGGGACTGTTGCCCCTGGTGGCTGAAGATGAAGGAGTGGGTGAAGTACATGGTGATGGATCCTTTCTTGGATCTGGGTATCACCATATGCATTGTGCTGAACACCCTCTTCATGGCCCTGGAGCACTATCCCATGACTGAGGAGTTCAACACGATGCTTTCAGTGGGCAATCTGGTAAGGGCCTTTTAAAGATAAGGGGTGGGCAGGTTGTCGGCATGTGAGACACTAAGTGCTGTTGGGTTGGCTGTGGAGAGGACTGAAAGCTTCACTGGGAAAAAAGTAAAGAGAAAAGACGACAGCATTCAGATAATGTCTTTCTCTATCAGACAGTTGGGTTTTTTATAGCAAGTGCTTTGCTGCACTTGAGGTCAAATACGGCCGTGTTGATCCTTTATCAAGCGTTCTGCTTTAGACTATTTTGCGATTATCCTTGGTAAGAGGGAGTATTTTTAGCAGGGAGTGGGATTGATTCGTCAATTTTTATTTTGCTACCTCCCCCTACTGGTAAATTATAGACTCTGCTAGGGTGTCAAGTTTGAAAACATTCTTAAAAGAAGATAAATGGAAGTAATTTATAGGTTATTTATTCGCTTCTCTGCTTATGTTTTGGTGCTATTTTTCTTCCATATTTTCTCTTAAACGTCATGGATGTCTGTCTGGGTCCTAAAACGGGTACATTGTTCATACACAGTATCCATTCTAGTCTTCACTTTGACCCTTTCCTCACATCTCTAAACCTTAACTTAAAGCTGTTTTTATCTTTAATCTGTTTTAGTCACTTTGATGCAGCAGAAAAACTGTGAACACATCATTTCACCTTTTGAAGTTGTTACGGGGAACATGTTAACAAGCAGTAGCCTATTTATACATCCAGCAAAAACAGAGCAACATGAGTTCACCTAAAAATATAAGTCCAATATTCACTCTGCTTCTTGCTCTATTTTGGTCTCCATCAAGTCACGAGGGAAATATCTGGCTCTTAAGCTGATAAATGCTCCACTATGCTCACCAGCTAGTCGATCACTTTCTCTGTCTGCTGTTTGATGCTTGGCCTGTAGTGTACAATGTTTTTCAAAGCATTCCTTTGTTGAAAACCACTGCCAGCAGCTGGAAACAGGGTTGATGAGGGCAGTAAGACCGAACCAAATCTTTCCCGTTACTCATAATCCATTTAACGCATTTTACGCCTTTTTACGCCTTTTTACAGTTTTTATGTCCCTCTCTATCTGTTTTAGGTTTTCACAGGAATCTTTACAGCTGAGATGGTGCTGAAGCTGATCGCCATGGACCCCTACTACTACTTCCAACAGGGCTGGAACATCTTTGACGGCGTCATTGTTTGCCTTAGTCTGATGGAGTTGGGTCTTTCCAATGTAGAGGGGCTGTCTGTCCTGCGATCGTTCAGACTGGTAACAGAAATCTCTCACTAATTTTTCCCAAAAAATCTTTGCCATTGTTTGCCTTTTTATTGTTGTATATTTTATAAATGTAACAAATCAAAGGTGATTGACAAATGATTAAATTCTTCAGTTGAGAACATCTTATAATTCAACATCAAATCAAACACACAGTTTCTTGTGAAAATGCAGCATCATTGGTTTCCTCACTTTCTTCTCTTCATCAGTTACGAGTCTTCAAACTGGCAAAATCCTGGCCCACTCTCAACACGCTGATCAAGATCATCGGCAACTCGGTGGGTGCCCTGGGAAACCTGACGCTGGTGTTAGCCATCATCGTGTTCATCTTCGCTGTGGTGGGCATGCAACTGTTCGGCAAGAACTACCAGGACTGTGTGTGTAAGATCTCCATCAACTGTCAGCTGCCTCGCTGGCACATGAAGGACTTCTTCCATTCCTTCCTGATCGTGTTCCGGGTGCTGTGCGGCGAATGGATAGAGACCATGTGGGATTGTATGGAAGTGGCCGGGCAGCCCCTCTGTATCCTGGTGTTCATGTTGGTCATGGTTATTGGGAACCTGGTGGTGAGTATTTCATTTGTACATGTTTTAAGTCTTTTTCAAAAAGGCCTGTGACCGAAACCAACATTGAATTGTGAAGATTTACTATTATTATATAAATAATCTCAATAATCCCAGAGTGAGCTACTCTGTTGCGCTGCGCGATATGTTCTGTCATGAGGATGAACATGGGCATTGTAGTTTATCTTGAGTCGATACAAAAAGAGAATACTCAGCCCGAGCACATATACTTCAATATTTTATGGTAGCAGGAAGTCTACTGAGAGACAACATGTAATTGCGTGTCAATACAACCAATTGTAAACCAAGTGATGCGTTGTTGCACCAATGATGGTTGGCGATTCCATAATATGGGGATGGGACATCCTCAAACAGTTGTTGGTGCATCATCGCTATATATTTTGCCAACTCAGACATCTGTGTCGCCACAACGGTTTGGACGCGAGGAGCGGCTTTACCGCAGCCTCATGTCCAACGGGGCTGAATGTTTTTATCCACCGCTAATGAACTAAGCCGTATGGGAGAAACTGTGACCTAAGTACTGTACAAAGGATTAGCCAGGGCCACAGAGTGTTCTCGCTGTCGTTCCAGCATTTGCAGCAGGTACTGAGGTTCACACAGGATGCAGCACGGCGTGTACATCATAGCATGCGGCTGTTTCTGTAAAACATAGTTTTAATCTGTATGACAGCTCTGTTTGTACACAACTGCTATCCATCCTGCTGTTACTCTGTGCCATAGCAAGGATATGTATATATGTGTTGGTCTGCCCATATGGTGATTTGTTCTCCAGCTGTGTACTAATTTTACGTTAATGAGAACAGAAAAATCCCAGAAGCGCGGACGGCCAGCAGATGCAGCGTTTTTTCCTTAGACAGGGTATAGTTTTACTTGGAATGTGATGTCATTTCAGTGACGATTCCTGAAATCACACATTGTAGCGGTGTAGTCGGTTTCTGCATTATATCGGCCTGAGCGAGTGGAATCTAATTTAACATTTTTGTATTTTATTCTTTCTACCTAGCCTGACCCTAACATATATTACCAAGAGATACTGTATGTGTTATGGAAGTCAGAACATATTTCATCTCATGCAAAGCACAAATTAGAAAAGTATTATACTCTGCAATATGAGCCTCATCTGCACTACAATCAGCTCAGTTCTGTTGCATAGCTGTTTTAAAACCCTGTCAAGCTTTAAAAAAAATGGAACAAGGCTTTGAGTGTGGTGGATCTGTTGGATATGGTTCAAACACCTGTTTCCAGCATGCCCTCTGTTCCCTCTGCCATTAAATGGTAGCGTGTTCCACATTTAATCCTACGCTCTGAAATGTATCAGTCTGTCAGAAATCATTTAAAACATTTTTGGTTAACTCCAAAATATTTCGTACTCTTTGCAGATCTCTCGATATTGCTATTTAAAAATACATGAATGTGCAATACACAGTTGTGTATTTCCTGACAATATATAGTATAGCATTATAGAATATATACAGAGAAGAGTGTTTGGGGACACATAGTTGACATAATCTTGCTATAGAACTGTTATTGAAGAAGAGCAGCCGATTTGCCATGTCAATTTAGCATTTATCACTCAACTGGATAATTTGTCCAAATCTGAATAGTTTGGAAGATAGTGCCCTTTTTTTGTATCACCTTTCCATAACCAAAGTGAAAGAGTGAAAGTAAGGAATGGATTAAAAAGGTGTGTTAAACTGCTCCAACTCAAGCTACAAAAGTTAGTCTGCCGTCTATCGAGCGGGTCATACAAGAATGATTTTTTATGCATCCACACCGTTGGTGAATTTCTTCAAGTTTGGCACAAATGTCCTCCTGGGCTCAAGAATTAACTGGTTAGAATTTGGTGGTCAGTGGCTCACTGGCTACTGACCTCACCAAACACGTTTTTTTGTCATGACTGAAGAATTCATGTGTTTATTTTAAAAAAATCCCACAAATGTCTAAAAAGAAGTGATGACATCCCGGACAGACATGAATGTGACTGCAACTTGACTGGTTGGCGGAGTTAAATAACATCATATTTCATTGTATACTATAATACTGTAGTTCACTAGCTTTATGCTGCAATGCCTTTACAATACCACTCATTTATTCCCACGTCTTCTGCATAGATCATCAGCTTGTGGGGATCCTGACAGCTTTAGCCTCAGAATATATTAGTTATGTAGCCATCATGTCCACATTTAAGACGATTGACAGTACTTTTGTTGTGAAACAAATGTTACAAAGTCAGCAGGAGATTGAGTTTTCAGCCAGCTCACAGTCGTAGTTTTAGCGATAAATTCGTCTTTTCAGCCATCAAAAAAACATGGTTACCGGCTAGAAATACAGAGCATGTTTTTATTGATTTATGTGTAAAAGACATATTTTCAAAAATAAGAATTTTGAGTGCTAAAGCTGCCTTGGATATTTCTGTAAACTTCCCTTTGTGCTGCAAAGCTTGACAGGAGTAGCAACCGTAACTAAGGTGGCTCGGGGCTTAGCGAACGGCCGATTGCTAAATGACAGGTCTTCTCTACCTCCAGCACCGTTTATCATCTTTAAACTCTTTAAATACTCAACTTAGCTTCAAATATGGTTTCTGCCCTTCCAGAAGCACTGGCGTAAGATGAGCGGTGAAAGCCCTTCAAGAGCACACATGGCAGTTTATCTTGTTTTACAATTGCTGGATACAGACACCTTCCGTGACCCTGTTGTCTGGGCAAAGATTGCGACGGTGCTTCTTATTGAGTTTAATGGACAGGAACCGCCACTGCACATGAATCGTGGGAAAGCTGTTTATCCAAAGGGATTATCCAGGATGCTTAGGGGCAAGAAGGCCGGAGGGCATTCATCACTAATCATCTGCTCATGCTCCCCATCTCTGACTGACTCAGTGGCTAAAGATGATCCTTACCAACTGTGCACATCACATATGCACACAGGCAGTACACACACACACACACACACACACACACACACACATGCTACTGTGCAGAGATATGCTTGATGCTGCTGCTCTCTAAGCTAGTAGGCAGATTGCTTGGGAGTTGGATGCTTGGAAACTTGAGTTTAGCCACACTGAAAATCAGCCATATGTGCCTGAGACTATCTGTGTAGAACATCCTCCTGAATTCACAATGCAGGATTTGCCAGTGTTGACAAAATATCTAGGAGGTCATGTCATGCACGAGGTACACTTATCCTTAAGCTTACAGGCTAAACGATGTTCTGATTTGTAAAGAAAGATAAATGTTGATACAAGCACAATGTAAATACAGCATGTTCTGCCACATTCAGGCTAAATGGCTGTCGGATTATATACTTGTTGGGGTATTTCTACCAAACCAAATGTAATGTGACATAACATCTGTCCGTCAACAGGTGTTGAATCTTTTTCTGGCCCTGCTGCTCAGCTCCTTCAGCTCCGACAACCTCTCCGCTCCGGAAGAGGACGGCGATTTGAACAACATCCAGATCGCCATCGCCCGCATCCAATCCGGTGTTTCCTGGCTCACCGTGTGCGTCATCGACCTCTTCAACCGCGGCTCGAAGCAGAAGGCCAATCAGGCCACCAAGCTGGTTGGGAATCACGTGGAAAGCAACGGTGGGATTTTTGGACGCTACGGTGAAAAGTACATCATACCAGAGGGGGACAGCTACATGACGAATCCGAACTTGACAGTCATCGTTCCCATCGCACCCGGAGAGTCAGATGTGGAGTTTCCGGAGGAGGAGGAGGTTTCTGAGTCGTCAGAGGATGAAGACAACAAACCGGTGAGTTTTTTCACTTCCTATGTTTACGCCTGACCTGAACCCTCATGGTTTACTGTTGCAGTGGCCTTTGGATAGTATTATATCAAAACAGTTTTTTGTGCAAAAATGATCAGCGATCACTGTTTTGAGTGAAGCCGGAAACAAATTTCCAATCAAAAACAAGTTTGTTAAAGTAAGAAGGATCCAAGTGAACAACACTTCTGTGTTGTAGCTTCTCCTTGATGTGTATTTCTGTAGAATTGAGACTACGTTAACCACGACTATGCTGCTTTTCTCATTTTGTTAGACTACAGCAAGCATTATGGCTAACGCTTTATTTTATTGAACTGTAATTTCCTAATAATTTACCAGGAGGTTTCTTTTAAATATTTATGGACAATAAATTGGTATTAATCGTAGGGAAAACATGCTTTTTCATGGAGGAACAAATCCAAGTAAATACTCGATCATTATTCATTCATTATTGTGAAGTTTGCTGTTAATATATATATAATTGAATGCTGGCAAGTAGACATGTTGAACATGTGTGCGCGTATAGCTAGCTGCCTTTCTGAAGACTGACATACTCGGTAAGCTAAAAAGTAACTAGAAGTGTACTGAACCAACTAAACACCATCATTACTTTCCAAATTAGAAACAAAGTACACTTTACTTAAAAGTCAAATTAGCTCGTTTGACTGGAGTTTCTAAAACAACACCCTAAACACAGTAGATTTTGACGCTTTACTTGTATGTAAATACAGGGCTTATGTTCTTGTTAAGGCTTCATTTACCTTGTTCTCATACTATTTACAGTGTAAGACGACAAATGTCAAAAAGAAAGGTAGTTCGGCATATTTAAATGATTAAAAGAGATTATATAATCTAATGATTATATAGTATTATAGCATTATTTATATCATAAGACAATAAGACCACCGTTTCCTGAGCAAGCTATAATTAAAGATATACTTCAACACTTTGGGGAAATATGGTTATTTGCTTTCTTGACAGAAGTAAAGATCTGAACTATTTCTGTAGGCATGCCTCTGCGCTGAAAATTACGTTAGCTTAGTTTAGCACAAAGACTGAAAACGGAGTAAAACAGGGAGTCTGGCTCTAGCCTGACACAATCCACCTACCAGCACCTCGGAAGCTCCCCAGTCAACACGTAGAATCTTATTTCTTTAGTCAAACTGAAGAGTAAAAACAACACATGGTTTCACGGGGGAGTCATGTGCCAGACTAGTTATTGTGTAGTAAGTCTTGCCATATATAGATAGTTTGACATAGTTTGCATAACGGTTGATTTATGGATTTTGAAAGCAGACTCTGTTTTCAAAACAGGATAACAAATCTTCTTTTAATAGTTAGAGGCCTAACATGGGCTGATATCGCGCAAACACCATGGATAAATATATATGAGTATTGGCTACTTGAGTAAGTTTGCAATAACTAATTTGCAGTATGCATTACTTATTATCATTAAAATGCTATTGTTGCTAACTTCCATGTGTATTAGTTGAGCATCTCTCTCTCTCTCTCTCTCTCTCTCAGCCTCTCTTTATCAAGCTCCCTGTTTCTTCCTCTTGCCTCATTCGCCCTTCCTGTTTATCTGCATTCCCCTGTCTCTCGGTGTCCTGTGGGTCGGGGTGTTTGTTGAAGGTGGAGAGTGTGTTGCTCCAGTCTTGTCCTCTCTGGCAGGCAGACAGCAGCTGGCCAGATGTGGAGCCAGGCCCTACCGAGCAGATTAAAGTGACACAGCTGAGCAGAGCCAGGCAGGGCCGGGTGGAACTGAGCGGGCTGCAGTCTGGCGCTCTCTTCTTATTTCCCTGCCCTGCTCTGCTCCGCACCACACCAGAATTAGGCATCAGGGAAAATGGAAATGACAACAAAATAGCTTTCTAACAGCTTAACTGGGTATCAGCAGTTGCTCAGCCGTGAAGAAGGATACATTTAACATGTGTAGAGCTTTAAAGAACAAAAGCAATCAGCCTATCTGTGCATGCATCACAATTGTATACAGCACATGTGGCACTAATTGTCTTGAAAAGCCATCAGTGCACATTCTCTCTGCTCCGTCTTCGAGCACTAGTACTAGTAATGCTGGTAATCTGGTCGCCAGGTCCTGCAGATGCTCTTTAATGCTGGATTAGACTTCGTACCAGTTTATAGGATTGAAGCTGCACCTCTGTCCTATAAATCGTGTTAAATATGTTGCAGTTACAACACACGGAAATCTTATCAAAACTGAATTAAGGCTCACAGGAGATTAAAAAGGCAAGGCGGTACATCTAGGTGAGCTAGCTCTGATGGGATGAACCCACCCTGAACACAGGGCAGAAAAATGCTTTTGCGCTGTACTGTTTGGTTTGAAACCTATACGCATATTGCACACGTGACCACACCCTCAAACAGTGATGTCACAGCAGGTGTTCAGCCTTCGACAGCTGATGGAAAACTCACCGCAATGTCCATCCGCCTGTATCCTGTGCTATACGTGTGTGTATGACAACTCATTAATGGTTCACACACTGTTTGATGAAAAATGTAAGTCAGTTGGTAACAGTGAGACTTCTCAACCACTCAGGAGATGGTCAGCCTATCAGAGGGCAGCACGGTGGATCTGAGGAAGCCTGGAGAAGAGATGGACAATTTATCAGAGCTGGCTGAAGAGAGCATGGAGCCAGAGGAATGCTTCCCAGAATGTGAGAATTGCAAATTTAGAGTTATAACCATGTAAAACGATGAGTCAAAGTTTTTGCAGCAATCATTTCATACATTATCAGTTATTTGTAAAGCATAATTCCTTCATGTCTGCACTGGGTTTTTTTGCCTTCCCGCTCAGTTTGCATGAGGCACTGTCAGTGCTGTGAAATCGATACGAGCCGTGGTCTGGGCCAGGCCTGGTGGAGGCTGAGGAAGACCTGCTACCAGATTGTGGAACACAGCTGGTTTGAGACTTTCATCATCTTCATGATCCTGCTCAGCAGTGGGGCTCTGGTACGGCTCATTTATTTACTATAACACTATTCTTTTTTTCTTAATACATTGAAAGCATTAACAAAAAACATTTCATGTCTAAGTTTCAGTCCTGGTTTGTTTGTTGGCATGGCATCGGATTTCATGCAGCACACAGCACGAGACGTTTTTCACACCACGGTTGTCTTGAATGCTTTTATTGTGAAGGAGCAGCAGCAGACTCCGCCACTAACAAAGTGATAACTAAATTCAAAATAATATGCTGCATGTAATAGAAAATTTAGAGAAGTTTGAGTGTAATTTCTGCTTCATTAGTTTTATAGTTCTGTTTAGTGCCACCCCCATGGTACTGAAGTTCAACTGCAATTGAATTGTTCTGTATGTCAAACCAAAAGCAGTGGCGTGACGCAATGTTGTTATGTTGCCTCACACCGCTGTCCCTCCCTTCAGGCATTTGAAGACATCTACATTGAGAAGAGAAAAGTCGTGAAGGTGGTGCTGGAGTATGCCGATAAGGTCTTCTCCTACATCTTTGTGCTGGAGATGTTCCTCAAGTGGATCGCGTACGGCTTCAAGAAGTATTTCACCAACTACTGGTGCTGGCTTGACTTTCTTATCGTGGATGTAAGCGAACATTTTACACGTTTTTATTACACCACATGAAAGGATGCGGTCACGTGTTGAGCATTGGGGTTGAAGTTTAACCCCTCCCATTGTAGCTAAACGTTGCTTGTCATGTTTGTGGGATTACAGCTTGGTGAGTCACGTTATTGACCCGGAAAGCACTCGACCTTCCATGTATGCTTTACAACAACCGGCCGCCCGCATGACTGACATTGTGCGTCAAATTCGCAACTTTATGAATCCCACCATCAAACTCCACACAGCTGTTTTCACGACCTGGAGCAATTATCTAGGAACATACATCTAAACCGCACACCGAGTAGTTGTAACATTGTACCATTTCACATTTGCTTTGACAGCAGGATTTCTTGCCAGACAAATTAAAAGAAGCGCTCCAGTGATCGGGGTCATGTTGCGCTACATTTAAACTGTTGGGTAAAATGGATGTGGCTCTGTAGTGGTCATATAAAGTGCCCGAGGCGTTGACTTCCTCTGATTTCACCTGCTGTTACACAGATTGCCACAGACCGCTCTATTGTTAGGGTAAGTTGTAGTTAGCAGGTCCCAGGTGAGTATGGGCTCTGGGATTGGAAACGTGCATCTGCCTCACAAATGCTTCTGTGTTTCTTCACTCGTAAGTGCTTTCTGTTGTGATATCAAAAGCCACCGTCTTCTGTCCAAACAAATGCACTTCTTGTGAAATGACCTCAAAACGTGCCGCTGTTACTCAGCTGTCATTCTATGAATCAGTTACTTCAGGGCCTTGGCTTTTATATCAAAATCAAATGCAGTGTCATTTACTCTTAAGGTTTATCTACAGAAGATGTACTTTACATAGTATATTATAATACAACATATTATAATAGCGTATTAAAAATATGAAAATGTTGCTGAACAGACATTTGAGTCAATTTAGAAATGCACTGGTGGAGCTTATGTCTAAACTGTTGTGTCTAATTAATGTGCTGAGTGTTATTTGCTATGTCTGATTAGATGAAAAGACAAATCCTTTTGATAATCTCAACTACCAACCTTTCGTTTCTCTCGATGAAAACTACCACCTTGTTTTCTTTTACAGTGTTTTTGTATTTTTCCCTCTGTACTTTCTTGGAGCCAAAGACTTTAATTGTCGCGAGAGTAAATTTTGAGAATCTTCTTTAGATATATTGGACAAACACATTTATAAATAGACTTTTATAAAGAAATTCAGACCATTGGGACCTTGTTAGTCCTAAATTGTTTTTAATGAACTTCAATTGGATGGAAATTGGGAAACAAATTTGGCAAAGATAGATTTAAATTCTTTATAAAACTCACTCTATTTGATATATATACATATTTTCTATGCATATATAGCTGAGTTTGCATTCATGGACACTATTTGTCCATATGTGCATACTTGTCTGTGTTTTGTCATCATCAATCATGACATGAATTTATTTCATTTACATCATGCCATTTTCATTCATGGCTGTCATCCACGGGTCATTCAACAGCGGAATACCATTTAGTCCTGTCCGTTTTGGATGTAGAATAGAGTGGAAGTCTAAATTTTCTAAAAGATTAACCAACAACCAAACCAAATCTAAACCTAAAAAAATAATTAATAGTGTTCCTAACTGTGGAATGTCCCAAAATACACAAAAACTTTAAAATATGTCTCTTCTAATGTTTTAAACTTGTATGGTTCTTCAAAAGTCATATAATTGTGATATATAGTAATATAATATGCAGTTCCTCAACTAATATGTTGATGAGACAATGTATGTGATTTTGCTTTATCCAGTGCTTTTCCACAATGTTTTTGTTTTTCCGTTTGTATTATATACCAAAAAGAAATTGAATCCTTTTTATGATTGTCACAGTTTTCTCATCTTTCTGTACTCAATATAGGTGTCCTTGATAAGCCTGGTCGCAAATTCACTGGGATATTCCGACTTTGCTGCGATCAAGTCCCTGAGGACTCTGCGGGCTTTGAGACCTCTCAGAGCTCTGTCCAGATTCGAGGGCATGCGGGTGAGGAATGCGTTTTCTGGTAGTCGGTTATTCAGTCCGTTGGTTGGTCCACTTTCAGGATGATTATCTCTTTGAAATGATGCAGCAGTAAGGTCTAAAGCTATCCCAAATCATAGCACAATATGTGAACAGTCCTCTGCAAAGTTTGACTTTGAAAAAGTGAAGCAGAACAAAGTTAGAGAGGGTTTAGTACAGAGAGAATTCAGGCGAGGTCTCCAAAATGTGTGCCATTTGAATTTTCTCATGTACCAAACCTTATATTTCACTTGTATATTACTTATGGTGTTCAATACACTTGTGGATTTACCGGGGGAAATGTGTTTTTCTTCTTCTAATCAACAAAGGTAGGCAGCATTTGCTGACTGAAAAGCGATAAAGCAATTCATGTTACTGTGTTCTTTGGTTCATATCTCAGTGATACTTTGGAGCAGAGAGTGTATCATGTGTAAATCTCACCCTATATAGGGGCCATGGTGCTTAAAAGGT
The DNA here is from genome assembly GCF_910589615.1 of Taurulus bubalis. Classification (NCBI taxonomy): domain Eukaryota; kingdom Metazoa; phylum Chordata; class Actinopteri; order Perciformes; family Cottidae; genus Taurulus; species Taurulus bubalis. The sequence goes on from NC_136589.1 coordinate 25,520,989, forward strand.
CTAAAAGATTTATTTTGGATGTTTAAGAAAAAGCACATACACACACATGCGTTGATGTTTAAAACATTGGTTAAAACATGCGTTTAATTTTTTCAGGTTTTTCAGAAAACACAAAAAACTTGACCAAATGTAATAGGGGTGCACAAGCTGCCTCTAGACACTGCACAACAGGCGTACTGTAATACCAGTCAAATTATGTTATGATTACTAATATTATGTTCGAGTGAGATTTTCATTGACAAAAATACTCGCAAAAATGCTAACTAAATTGCTAGCTTAAATGCCATCTTGAAAAGCTTGTAAAATTGTCTAAGTCACATTGTTTTTTGACTTAGGCAAAATAAAATGGCCTAAGTCACACTCTTGACATAGGCCGTTATACTATAGGGGTAGAATTGCATGATCTGTTCAACTGAGGATGTAGGCGATGTTACCAGAGGTGGCTAGTATCATGAGGAGATGATTTAGGCAAGAAAATTTGTCAAAAAATTACGTAGGCCATTAATTTAGGAAGGTGACGATATGTTTCTTGATTTTTGCAATACTTGCTATTATCTTGTTTATTTTCTCTTACTATGCACTAAACAGGCAATGTATGGGGAAACCTTCTGATTATTCTGTCAACTATCAGACCGTTAGCTGAATAAAGAATGTGGGCAGTGATTCATGTGTAACCTGACTGCCAGAGAACCTCGTTGCTGGGACACTAACCCGTATCTGACCCTGTTGCCCGTCAGGTGGTTGTGAACGCTCTCATCGGAGCCATCCCTTCCATCATGAATGTGCTGCTTGTGTGCCTCATCTTCTGGCTCATCTTCAGCATCATGGGGGTCAACCTGTTCGCTGGCAAGTTTGGGAAGTGCGTAAACAGAACCGGCTTCATCCACAGTGTCTCCGTCGTCAACAACAAGTCAGAGTGCCTCTCTATGAATGACACCCAGTTCTACTGGACAAAAGTGAAGGTCAACTTCGACAACGTGGGACTTGGCTACCTTTCCCTCCTGCAAGTGGTATGTGTTTGTTTGTTTTTCTGCGGAGGTTTGTCAAATCTGTCAAACACGCTTTCAGTTGAGGAAAGCACATTTTTCTTGTGTGATGAAGAATTTTGTATATGTTTTTTCAATAGATAAAGTCAGTGATTTGCAATGCAATGCACTGCCTTGATAATAATGCTGGGTCATATTGTATTATAGGCTACATTTAAAGGATGGATGGAAATAATGCATGCAGCTGTTGACTCAAGAGGAGTAAGTATGTCTATATACTTCCAGGGCCTACATCGTAAATATGCTTCAGTAGCCAGCAGACTTATTAAACTGTTTGGTTTCAGGTGGAGGAACAACCCATCAGAGAAATCAACCTGTACATGTACCTCTACTTTGTGGTCTTCATCATATTCGGCTCCTTTTTCACCCTCAATCTCTTCATCGGTGTCATTATCGACAACTTTAATCAGCAGAAAAGAAAGATGAGTATTGGCAGCACTGATGTCAGGCCCGGACCACTTGGTGTTTGCAAGTAGCTCTGTACCTTCACAAGATAGATGCACATTTTTTTCCCAGTCAAAAATAATTGTACAGTCATGGATTTCAAATATTTGGCATATTTCATTCTTCAGGCAAAACTAACTATGAAGAATTGCGTGCAAATACTTACTGGCTCGGTCTGGAAGTAAACACCTTTGTCACCTTATGTTGATCATCAAACATTCTTTTAAAATTTTCTGTAAAAATAATGTCAGGTGTTTCTGCCAATACTTAGGTGGGCAGGATATCTTCATGACGGAAGAACAGAAGAAGTACTACAACGCTATGAAGAAGTTGGGATCTAAAAAGCCTCAAAAGCCAATACCAAGGCCTGCGGTAAAATTATATAATGTCACATGTTCCACATTTTTTCCGACATTGCCATTTTATGTCCTATTAACAACCCCCAATCCTTCATATCGTGCAGCCTGCTCACATTCTTAATAATATTGTACTAATAACAGCCATTTGTAATTTCCAATCCCTAGAATATTCTCCAAGCCTTCTTCTTCGATCTCGTGTCCAAGCAAGCCTTTGATATCCTGATCATGATGCTCATCATCGTCAACATGGTGACCATGATGGTGGAAACCGATGAGCAGTCAGAGCGCATGGAAACCATCCTCAACAAGATCAACCTGGTCTTCATCGTGATCTTCACCACCGAATGCCTGATCAAGATCTTTGCCCTCCGCTGTTATTTCTTCACAGTTGCATGGAACATCTTTGATTTTGTGGTGATAATTCTATCTATTGTGGGTAAGTAGAGACACAAAAAAGAAGCACGCCATTAACCTTTGCCTCTGCGTTGTATTCTTCAGTCGCACTGGTTTATCCATTGTTTGTTAGCAGAATATTCTTTAATGTTGTGCAATTTTACTTTTTATGTTTGCTATTTTCTCTTGGACTACTGTACATCCTTCAATGAAAGATTTCTGGCAGATGTATCCACATCCAGGTGCAGAATAAAATCTCTAAACATTTTTATGAACCAAATAACAGATAGAGAGGAGTGTGCAGCCTTGACAAATGCTTATCAGTTATCTCTTTATTTTTTCGTTCTTCGTTCCTTTGATATTAATTGCTGCATTGTCTAATGTGACTTTATGTCATAAAAGATTTACTTCTCGCTACTGCTCAACAAATTACAATATGTTTAAAAGTCTTGAAGCTGCATTATTTTGGGGGGCCTTTTTGGGGGCTTCTTGAAAGCAGTGGAATGAGCTGTAAATACAACATAGGCCCATGTCAAATTATTATGGCTATCATGTTAGCAAACAGGTGCTTATTTACGCATCCAGTAGACATGGAGCAACGTTAACATGTATTTGTTGTGGTATCGCTGTCCAGCAGATGAATATAAGTCCAGTATTCAATCTACTTTTTGCTCTGTTTTGGCCTCCACCAACGTCCGAGGAAAATATCTGGCTCTTTAATGCTCCCTTATGTTCACCAGCTGGACAGGTAGCATACAGAAGGTTTATCAAGAGCATTTTCATTCACCGTCGGTGAAAGTTTTCTGCTTTCACATCACACATAGTTAATTGATCCGTTGTTGTTATAAACATTTGGATTATTGCAGCTTTAACTATATTGTAGTGTATCGTTGTGCAATGTGATAATCCTCATCTCCCCTTGTCTTTCTGTCTCGTTTCAGGAATTGTTCTTGCTGACATCATTGAGAAGTACTTTGTATCTCCCACCCTGTTTCGTGTCATCCGACTGGCAAGGATAGGACGGGTACTTCGACTTATACGTGCAGCCAAAGGAATAAGGACTCTACTGTTTGCCTTAATGATGTCCATGCCAGCACTCTTCAACATTGGCCTCCTGCTTTTCCTCGTCATGTTCATCTATGCGATCTTCGGTATGGCGAACTTTGCCTACGTGAAAAAACAAGACGGGATTGACGACATGTTCAACTTTGAGACCTTTGGGAATAGTATGATCTGCCTTTTTCAGATCAGCACCTCGGCAGGTTGGGACAACCTCCTGAGTCCAATCATGGCCAGCTCCCCAGAGGAGTGCGACCTCTACTTTGTCAACACCGGCACTAACACCCGGGGAAACTGTGGCAGCCCCTCAGTGGGCATCGCTTTCTTTGTCAGTTACATAATCATTTCTTTCCTCATTGTGGTGAATATGTATATAGCTATCATCCTGGAGAACTTCAGCGTTGCCACAGAGGAGAGCACAGAGCCGCTGAGCGAGGATGACTTTGAAATGTTTTATGAGGTCTGGGAGAAGTTTGATTCTGAGGCCACGCAGTTCATTGAGTTTTCCATGCTGTCAATCTTCGCTGACACCTTGTCGGAGCCGCTGCGCATAGCCAAGCCCAACAGGATCAAGCTGATTTCCATGGACCTTCCCATGGTCAGCGGGGATAGGATCCACTGCCTGGACATCCTGTTTGCCTTCACAAAGCGCGTCCTGGGAGAGTCGGGTGAGATGGATGCCCTCAAGCAGCAGATGGAGGAAAAGTTCATGATGACCAACCCCTCTAAGATTTCCCACGAGCCCATCACGTCCACGCTGCGCCGCAAACTGGAAGAGGTGTCCGCGATCATCATCCAGAGGTGTTACAGGAGGCATCTGGTGCGCCGGCAGTTGAAACAGGCGTCCTATCTCTACAGACAAATAAACTACGAGACTGTGGTGAATGTGGAGAACGCTCCAGAAACCGAGGGGCTGATAGCCTCCATGATGCATCACTTTGGACTTGTCAGGGTGGAGATTGCACAGACAACAGAGGACACTCTACTGTCCTCGCCACCATCCTATGAAAGTGTGACCAGAGCAGCCAGTGACAGATCTTTATCCAGAGACTCTGAATTCGGGGAGCCTGGTGAGAACTACGAGGAAACTTTCCTTTGAGACTCGACTGTGTGGAGAGTGTTTGTGTGGTTTTGGTCTTTTTTGTTTACAGCAGAGAATATAGCTCAAAAGACGGTCAAAGAGATGAAACATTTTTATATATTAGTAGGTGCCAAGGAAATATGCAATATTTTGAAGGAACTCAGCCCCCGTTTAAATTGAACAACCCAGAAGTCAATTTTGTTGCAGAGTCAGGACCTTTCATGAGAGGAAGTTGATCTTCTCCTCCCACCATCTTAAAAATGTACATTTGGCAATTTAAAACACGAAGATTGAAAAAAAAGATGCACTCTATTTGAATGTATACCTATATTTAACACATAAGCTCACACGTTAACTACATTTACTCAAAACACCACATGATCTGCAGTTTTTTTCATATCAATAAACAATGAACATCAAATTCACCAGAGGAAATTGAAATTGTATTCATATTTGCGGCAAAATGTTTGTTAATATGCTTCTTTTCTCCAAGGTTTTGAAACGCTTTGCTTCGCCAGCATATGCAAAAAATTGCTCGCTAAAAGCAGATTACGAATATTGAACAGCGCACAATTCTCCCCAAATATGTCCCAGGAGGCCACGGCACTGTTTTTATTTTGGATTTGCATTCATGACTGTAGCTGCTATGGAGCTCTTATTCAGGTGTTACTAATAGAATTTTAACCAAAGCTAGCATTTGCTCATAACATTTTCCGCCATTTTAAAACGTAAGAGAAAAAAAAACATATAACTATTTGTAAGTCAGCATTATGAATTGATCATCCTTTCTAATGTTTGGGAATTTATTTATTTAATAATGATTTGTGTGATCAATGAAATGATTCATCTGATTGAATGAAGGCGCTCCATACTGTATGTGAGGATATGAAAATATGGCCACAATAGTATCAAGTGTATTCAGGTCATGACATGAGGGGGGGAATCACAATATATTGTTCTCATATTGTGAATTATGTGCTACTACTACTAATATGAAGAAATATGCTGAAATGGTTATTTTGTGAACAACTACAATTCCTAATTAATTTGTCACATAGCACATTTCCAGTTTAACACGTATCGGTTACAAAGAAGACCTGTGTACTAATAAACCCTGAATTATGTGCCTGGTTTTGATTGTTGTCCACACACTGAATCTCTTAAGGCCATTTAATTTGATCTGATGGATGTGGATTGGAAGAGTGTGAATGCACCGAAAGCTCATTTTGTAATCAACAGTGTAAAGTACTTTGAAGCTGTGAAATATATGTAAAGCTAATTATTTGTACCTATTTTTTTGTAATGTATTTATATTGAAAGAGCATTTCAGTGACTCTCATGACGGCCATAACAAGATATGATCAAATTATATAAATATACTGGTTCATTTTTACATAAAAGACTTTCCTTGAGGACCTGATTGTCTGTATTGCATTTAGGTTGATCGTTTCATGGATTGTTTTATGAAATGGTAATAAAACTCTTTTCCATATTTGTGGGTTTTCCAACTCTCAGTACAGCTCAAATAGTTGGATGGCTCATGTTTTGGATTATTTTGAGAGAATTGTAGCAAGGCTTTATGTAACGTTGACACATTGCCATTCACGTGTTTGAACACAACATTTACGTAGATATTGTGAATATACTTTACAGCTAAAATGTGCAGTGTCTTTTCATTTTCACATGAGGAACCAGTTAGCTGATTTGACCTCATTACAAGGCAGTCACTGTTAAGTCTCTCGCTCTGAGTCCATGTTTATAAAAAAAAAGAAAAACCAAGACAGATGTGCACAAACCTCTACAGCTTCATGGCTGTGTGTCTCTATGAGTGTACGTAAGGCTTGAATTTGTCAATAATGCCTCCACAAATGCCGTACATCAACGGAGCAGAAATGATCTGTGCCGATTGTGACCTTACAGAGTCGAGGCTCACAAGCAAAGACACATCATGCAGTAGTCCTGCAGCATGATTCACCACCAACAAATCTACCAAAAAAACAAACAAATAATAAATGGTGCACAGCCATAAAAAAAGAAACTGGATATTTTCTTTTTTGAAAAAGAAACTGGATATTTTCTTTTTTGAAAAAGAAACTGGATATTTTCTTTTTTGGCATGTGTGTGTATTTTCTGTTTCGAAGTTGATAGTCGAGCACTCCCACATTTTCAGTTTGGGAAAAAAAAAAATCATCAAGGGTGCCAATTTGGATTTAGCCCCAAAGAGATTTCCTCTCTCTGGTTGTCAGGGTGGTCAAATCCAACTCTGACCAGCTGGGATAGAGGGATAATCTGTGTGTAGAAAAAAAATCACTTGTTTTAATTACACACGCACTGACACACATATGCACACACTCTCTCTTTCTCTCTGTCAAACACACTCACACACACACACACACACGTACATACAGTACACATAGACATACATGCATTAACACGACTACCACACACACACACACACACACACACACACACAAACTATATGTCTGCTATCCATCCGTATAATAGACAGATGCTTACTTTGAATTTAATTTGGGTTTGTGCGTGAAGTGCCAGAAAAATGTGACTTGACTGAATGTGACTTGGTAATTGATCTGATTTTTAAGCGTTTGGACATGTGTTGCGGAGATTAAAGCTTCATCAGAGAGAGCAAACATTTTTCAAAAGATTAAAAAGGCACTATGTCTAATTACAAAATGCACCAGCACACAGTGAAACGCAGCAATGTCAATGTAATGCATTACAAATCGTCTACATATAATGTAGTCATGCTAAACTCTAATACGAAGACATTTGATAAATTGCATGTTCTGTGTGTTCCATTTATTTAAAAAACGTTTAGTAAAAACAAAGGTCATGTGTTACATGTAGGTCAATGGAAATGTAATTCTCCTATTTCAATATAATCTCTGTGTCTTTAAATCTGACAATTGGGATTATTATATTTTTTTTGAAGATTTATTATTATACGCAAAATCATTTTTGCAATATTTTAAGGGGAAAAAGGACTCATTGTGTTTGTTTTTAAATGATTAATCTAGTTTTCTGCCATTTGTGGTTGTGGGTTTTTTGGAAGCCTATTTATGCCAAAAAAAGAACCAAAAGAACCAAAACACACACACACACAAAATTAGTCAAACCGTTGACTTATTTTCTCACAATATTGATTTAAAATCTGATTTGATCACCTTTCATGACCTTGTTTCTTCTTGTGATGGAAATGCTTCATATTTAATGATACAAGGTTTATTGGCTACTTTTACTGGAATTCTAATTCAGCTTTACACACTTACACCTTGCATATTCGCTGGTATAAGTAGTTGCAAGTTATTAGCCCTGGCTGCAGTTTGGCTGTTGGCCTCACTAAAAGGGCTGACAATCTGGGGGAAAAAGAAGAGTTGGGGAAATAGTCTTTTTAAGTACACAAGGGCCCTTCTGTCATTCAAAATGCACTGCGTGGATTTACTTGGTGTCATGGTGGCTGACGCTGCCCAGATGGTCTGATGAGGCACTATCTAATTACTTTTCCCATGGTTCCTCGCTTTGTGATGAATAGTTACTGGGCACTCTGTTTTAGAAAGCCTTCACCGCCCCCACCAGGGGATTCATGCATCTACAGAAGTCCCAGTGATAATCTGGCTGTATGTAAATCTGGAGTTAGGCGAAAGACTGTACAAGAACAACGACAGAGAGCTTTGTATTTAAAAAATGTTTTTATTTTATATGTTTATTGTGTTACTTGAACGTGGTAATAAGAATACACTTATTTGTAAAGACATTTTTAAATGATGTTACATTACAGCTGATGGTTGCTGTAAGTAACAGACAGTGGGCGGCGATGGGGCGACTGGATGTCAAGTTGTCAACCGAAATATGGGACACGAAGAAGTAAAGTCAGGAAGCGGTGTTCAGCAGCGGCGAGCATCTGGATTAGCTAGAAGCTACTTTTCACTGCAGGAAGTATATATATATATATATATATATATATATATATATATATATATATATATATATATATATATATATATATATTAATCTGAGACATTATTCAGTGCCATTTAAACTCTTATACCTCTTCTGTGGAATGACATGGGTAACGTTTTGTATTTCGTCTAGGGTCACGTGGGTTTGTTTTGATGTTGTTAGCTTGCCTGCTAACAGCAACTTCCTAGCTTTGACTTATTGAACTAATACAGTTCTCACCATTCCTGCAAGTATTTTAGATCGATACAACGCGAGGGGAAGAGGTCATTGCAGTTTGCATAGATTTATTCAATTTAGAGCCACGTGACGAAGTGAAGAATGAACATAATATGTCGTTTAAAGTGTTTAATTTGTTGATCACCCGTTTTTGTTGTAGACCTGTATCCCCAGTTTAGCCCATCATGCTACAACTATTTATAATACATAAGTGTGCTGCCAGTGTTTAAACTATTATCAAACTGGGATACTCAAAAATGCTAAAAATGACAACCCCAAATTAAAAAAAGAAAATTAACCTAATCAACCTGTGTGTGTGTGTGTGTGTGTGTGTGTGTGTGTGTGTGTGTGTGTGTGTGTGTGTGTGTGTGTGTGTGTGTGTGTGTGTGCGCGCGCGCGCAAAAAGATGCACAGGCCACTTTGTTGATGTGTTTTAAGTGTGATTGTACGACCTGTCTGTGTTTTCACCTATTGTTCGTTGGGGTATAGATGCTTTGTGTTTCTGGTATGCAATGTTCTTTAGCTCAAATAAATAATGCCTCAGTCCCCTGCTCCCCCTTGCAGAGGACCCTCTGCCCCTGTCCTCGCTGAGGCTCCTGGTTCCACCTCTGAGGGTGATCACGGCGGTGATGTGGAAGGTGCTTCGTCTGAGGAGCGTCACGCATTATGGGATAGTAGAGGAGTTTGTGTCCTTGGTAACTGAAGCCATCCCTGACATCTTGACAGACCGACAGATGAGGCTGCTCACTCTGGGTTTAAGAGCAAAGGTAAGAGGTAGAGATTATCCATCTATATATTAATATATATATCAACATACGGTTGTTTAAAAAGGATTATATTAGCTAATATAACTGTTATTTGGATAATATTAAACTTTATTGCCATTGCACACAGTAAGCAGCAGTACACTGAAATGCAGTTTAACATCTGATCAGATAAAAACAAAAAATGCATCATGGAAATCCTTAACTTTCTGCACTTTCAAACATAAAATAAAGATTGTGGAGCATCTACATGGCATTTAAAATATGTAGTATAATTTAATATATAGTACATCAGATGGTAGTCTGATGTATTGTTTGTAGCTACAAAGAGGGGGATTATTGCGTTTTCTTAATTGTCAGTGACTCCTGCTTGATGGCTGTTCCAGATGACATTACAGATGTTGAGTTCTGAACAGATATCAGAAGATCTCAGCGGTGTTGAAACACTCTTGAGCAGCCTCCTACCATCTCGCTCAAAACAGGTATGTGTGACTTTTTCAATCGCGGACATTTCTGTCTGTTTAAGAAGTGTTCGGCCTATATTTTTAGGTGTATATTTTCCTTGACAGGTTCATCCAGGAAATGAAGCTCTTGAAGCCAACTTCGCCAGGCTCGTTCAAAGACTCCTGGAGGACCCGAGAGAGAGAGAGCACTTCCTCGAGGTGCTCACCTCATTGTTTTTTTGCACATTAAATGAAGCAATTTGTTTGATTTGTCGCATGACAGTTACATGAGGTTTGGGTTGAAATGTTCCCTACATACAGAATGTGTTTCCTGTAGAGTTTGGGCATGACTTTGATGCGGCTCTGGAGACACTGGTTTGTGAGTTCTTCATGAGCCTGGAAGAGTTGCTGCTCATACCAGACTTTAAGCAGGTAAAACCTTCCAGCAATTTGCAGTTCACAAAGCATTTCCAGAGATTGATCATTTGTTTCCAGTCTATCAAAATGATACCTTTATTTGTTTGATAAAGACCGCAGTGTGGATGAGTGATACACCCTCTGTGCTAGAAGAGTACATGCAGTGTGTATCCAAAGAAGATGACCTTAAAGTACTGCTCAGAAGCAAGGCCCACTGTGGTAAAATGGCCGAGATGGATACCGGTGGTAAGTCAGTGTGCCTGGGATACCAACCAGTGCATATTTTATGTGCATATTAGTGCTGAAATAATCTGTCAATTAACTGTTGATTGATTAATTAGAGTGGTTTTTAAAGCAAAAATATTGGTTCCAGCATGTGAACTGTGAGGATTTATTTTACTCCCTTTAAAAAATGTTTTGTTTCATATCATTATAAATTCAAATCTTCCAAATTGGTTGGACAAATTGTAAATCTTGTTATTGGCATTGTTTAATGGTTTAACATTTAAACTTACCGTGAGGAACTTTGAACTGGTTCAGAAAGTCTGAATTTAATACTAATGCCTCTACATCAAGCAAACGACGAGCAGACTGGCTTTTTCTAAATAGTTATTCTTAATGCTCCTCATCGATGCCACTGGGGTCGATTTGCACGAAATCCGATGAAATCAGGCAGGTTCAGCAGAAACTTCTTTAGCTCAGACTCCAACGGGGCCTCCAGCTGCTACCAGCCCACCGCGGACAGACCCAAACCCGGCTTCTCTGGCGCTCCGACCTGGAAGCTCTGGGAGGAGGAGGGCTCCACGCCTGGCAGCGTCCCCTCCTCTGGCCAGCAGTAGAGCTTCGTCTAGCTGGGAGCCAACATCACCGCCACCTGCTGGAGGCCTGTGCTGTGTGTCTGGGCCCGCTGGAGGCAAGGGCGGCCCCCAATCTGGTGCTCAGAAACACAACCACAGGGACTGCTAAAATCAACACAAAATCAGCTTTAATTGAAACAAATTTCAACAGATTAATTGATAATGACAATTATTTTTGTTAGCAGCCCCATTGCAGATATTTTACAGACACTTTGAAAAGTAACACCCCTAATTTGTACCAAATGTAAATTAATAAATCTCTCACTTTTTAAATTTCTCTTTTCCAACAGCGCTTTCTCCCTCGGAGCAGCGGCTCTTCTCATCCTTATCTCTCCCTCCTTCACCGCGAGAGACCAACACCAAAGATGTGGAATCTAACGCACAGACATTTCAGAACCAAAGAGAACCTGATGGGATTCAACCCCGGGACGCAGGAGAAATGGGGATACAGGATGCAAGATGGCCATCTGAGGAGGAGACAAACACTCGGTACAGCAGTAATGCAGAACAAACAAGGGGAGGGAAATGCAGTCCTGATGTTCACATAGTGGAGGAGTTTGACAACGGGGCGTCGAACACCTGCCGAGCTCCCGCTACGTCCACCGAGAGTCTTGTATTGTCCAGCTCCGCGATGGGCCCTCCACGGCGGAGAGTTGCACACAAATGCGCTCAGTGTGCAAAGTGCTTCATTTACCGCTACGAATTGCTGGAGCATCAGAGGCTTCACACCGGAGAAAACCCTTACAAGTGCTCTCAGTGCGGAAAGGCCTTTAGGAGGACCTCTGACCTGTCCTCACACAGGCGGACACACTGCACAAAAGCCGCTTATGTTTGCATCAAATGTGGAAGTAGCTTTCAATCGGTGCAAGGCAAATGTAGACACCAGTGTGTTCGTAGTGTCCTGAAGTTTGACTGTTCTCAGTGCGGAAAAAGCTTTAAGACGATGCACCTGCTGGGTAAGCATGAGCTGACTCATGGCCAGAGCCGCATCTTTACGTGCAAACAGTGTGGGAAAGTGTGCCCCAGTATGAGCGAGCTGAGTTCCCACCAGAGGATCCATCCTCCCGACCTGTCCAATCAGTGCACGAAGTGTGGGAAGTATTTCCGCTCGGCCACCTGCTTGGCAGCCCATGAGCAGCGCCACAGGCAACAGAGAACACAGATTTGTGTGCAATGTGGCAAAGCTTTCAAGAACAAGCATGACCTGAGCCTCCACATGCGCAGTCACACAGGCGAGAGGCCGTTTCAGTGCACATACTGCGGGAAACGTTTCTCCGTGTTGGGAAACCTGAACATCCACGTCAGGATCCACACGGGAGAGAAACCGTACCTGTGCTCCGACTGTGGCAAGGCTTTCGTTTCAGCCGGCGAACTGCAGATACACAGACGCACTCACACAGGGGAAAAGCCGTACAAGTGTGCCGTGTGTGGGAGGGGATTCACCATGGCGAGCAAAGTGACACTGCACATGCGCGTTCACACTGGAGAGCGCCCTTACGTCTGTTGCGAGTGTGGGAGAGGTTATTCACGCGGCAGCGAATTGAAAAAGCACACTATGAATCACACAGGGGTGCGACCCTATGCTTGTCAGCTGTGTGCAAAGACTTACACATGCCTCAATCACCTGAAGAGACACTTGAAAACTCACAGTGTTGTGCAGCACCAGACCGTCTAATTCCATTCATTACCATATAACATGTAATCTAATTCATGTTGTATTCATGCAACTAGCCTGTACTGATAGCACTGTGTGTTATTGCTTTGTGGAATAATATAGCACTCTCCCTCTTTTGTAAGGACTATGTTGCAAAAGTTCTTGTTTGTCAATTCCTGATCCTGCATTGTCAGACCTGTTCTCGTTGTACTCTCTACACTTACATTTAAATGTATTACTTTTTGTTCTATGACACCCTATAACAATACATTGGAACTAAGCTATGGTGTGCTCTTGCTCTATGTGTTTACTTCTGACTGCAGCAACATTTGTACATCAATCTAACAAGAAACATCTTGTACAAACGGTCTTGTACAATATTAATAGTATATGTTTTGTGATCCTCAAACATAATTATAATGAATAACAAATATGTAGCTCCTGTAATCCCGATAGGGTGGGTTCTAGACTATTTTACAAGCAGATGTATTCAAATTGTTTTCGTTTTATTAAACCTTCATTTATTCAGGATAATCCCATTGAGATTTTTTTGAATAGTTTTCTCAAACATATATTCAAAATCTATTAATTTATATGATTATACGCGACATTACAAACACAAGGGGTAGACAAGAAAACATAGTTTATCAAGTTTAAACATTACTTTCAAGATTTACTTATTTATTTGTCCGGAGGGGCGGTGCGTCTCATTTTGAATGTAGGGTGACTTGGTATCGCCTTATCCGGGCTGCCTCGTAAAGCAAAACGAGCCTCGCTGTTACAAACTGACACTGAATGGGCCGCCGCTCTCCCAGAATGAACAACGTGTTTCAGGAAGAAGTTGGCGCCTGAAGCCCCGTATACGGCTAGCTAACACGCTAACCGAAAGTATGAAAGATAGTCTTCTGTAATGATTTCTCTTTCCATCGTTATTAAAGACATCCAAAATGAACGACACGGGTATGTATTAGCTTGCGATGCTCGGCAAAACTGTATATTTATCGCTTATGCGGCTCGCTGAATGGCTAAAGCGAAGTATTAGCCGAGGCTCAACAGGCCTCGGCTAATCCCTGGAACTAGAATTGTTTTTCCCAATAATAAACCGGTTTTACCGGGCAACACCAGCGGCCTCTTGCCTGGTCTGCTAACGATAGCTCACGGCAACTCTGTCTCGTGTTGAATAACGCCTTTCTGTCGAGGATGTTTATTATGCGGTCAAATATGTTATTTAGTTAAATGTATGAAACGCAACATATCTGGTGGGTCGTTTTTGACCGATAGTTAGCAATGGCCAGTTTATTTAGAAATAAAGCTAACTGTGACCGTCAGGTGTTTACACTGGTCATGTTTTTGCCACAGTTACTCACTATAAGTTACCTCCTGTGTATTTTCTCAGTGTAGAAGTACTGAGTGGGTTTATTTTATTAGTTGTATATATAAGTAGTACTATAACATTCAGAGCGAGCTATACTAGTGCAGTGAGTGTTTGGAGCTACACGTTTGCTCACCACCCTGGTGCTAGTGAACGCACCCCACTGTTTTGTATTGCCCCCTCACGAGCCACTTCACCACAGGGATGGATACAGGAGGAAAGGGAATAGCGCGTGCGGACTCTTGTAACGGTGCTGTCTTTAAAGTGAGATGCTGTAGTGATTAGGAAATATATTGCTTGTCTACTCCCCTCCTTGCTAAGAAAAGAAAAAAGCACTCGGATACTCACAAGTACCTTGATAAAAACAGTATGAATGAATATTTGCGTATAACACCACATTACATTTTCCAATGTCAAAAGAGTCACCCAATGTGGCAGAAGGTACACAGTACCCATCTTGCTTTCATGCTAATTTGACCCAATTCTTTTCTGTTTGAAGAATTCAGTGTTCCGTTGTCCTCGCTGGCACTCCTGGTGCCACCACTTCGGCTGATGTCAGCCGTGATGTGGGAAGTGGTACGCCAGCGCAACATAAAGCACTATGGGAAGCTGGAGGAGTTTGTGTCCATGGTAACGGATGCGGTTCCTGAACTGATGAGCAAAAGGGAAGGGCGACTGCTCTCACTGGGCCTGAGAGCGAGGGTGAGTGTTTTTGAAACGTGTAGATTCATCATGTATATTTAAGAAAGCAATCAAATAAGAGACTCCACTAAAGGGTGTCATGGAAACATTCGAATCATGACTTAAATGTCCTTCTAGACAACTCTGGAGCTGTTGCGTTCTGAACACCCTGAAGATCTCAAGGCCGTGGAGAGCCACCTCAACCAAATCCGGACGTCTTGCATTGAGGAGGTGAGTGTTTTCATTATTTGGTTGAGAAACTGAAATGATTAGTCAGCTAATGCAGAAATTGTTCGTTTTGACTAAACATTGAAGCAAAAATGCCCAAACATCAACTGGTTTCAACCTCTCAAAGATCAGGATTTGTCTTGTATGATGGTGATGGTGAATACATTGTTTTCACATGCAAACCCATGTCAGTGTTATAACGTGGTTTGATTAAACAGAATAAATCTAACCATTTTGGGAAACAAGGGCCCTCAAAGTTGACCCATCTAAATACTAGGGGTGGGAATCACCAGAGGTCCCACGATTCGATTTTATCACGATACTTGGGTCCCGATTCGATACTTCGATTCTGCGATATATTGAGTATTGCGATTTTATTCCCTTTTTTTCACCGCAAATTTTGTCAACATATTGTATCTAAGAAGATACCATTTTCAGTCTGTTCATCTCACTTCAATCATTTTTATTGCAGCAAAATGTGATTGTCAAGCAGACAATCTGACCAACACTTTCATAAATGTTGCACCTGACAAACTGAACTGCTTGTGGTACAGTCTGCATTGTCGCTTCATTCGAGCTGGACACGCCAGAGAGGGGGCGGGGCTTATCTCTGTGGTTTATCGGCGTGCAAAGAGTTTCCATTCCTGCCTCCACCATGAAAATAACTACTATTTTTGCGTTATACTTGTTGTGGAAATCCCAAAGAGGTTGGAGCATCAAACGCCGTCGTGTCTGGGTTCATAATATTACTTCTCCAGGAACTGCGTCGGGATGACGGTGTTACGGATTAATAGGCAGCCGTGTTAACTGCCGACTTTCGGCTTGAAGTCACCAGTTAACACGCCCGCCTGTTACTCCGTAACACCGGCCGCTTCCAGCGCTACGAGAGTAGCAGCAGCCAGTTTGATTTATGCTTGAGTTAACGTCTTTGACCAGCGCCGTGTCGCGGATGTTGTCCTGTGTGTTGTGCAACAGTTGTGCAGCAGCGCCGCTACGAGTGACAGGAAGTCCAGACGTTTGATTTACACGCGAACGGCGCATTTCTCATTTCTTTCTCCGATGCCTCCCATAATTGATTACATGAAAAAAAGATCGATACTTGGCTTCTGTCTATCGATACAATATCGCCACGCAATCTATCGCGATACTATACTGAATCGATTTTTTTCCCCCACCCCTACTAAATACATATATCTATCTTTAAAAAAAAACCATAAAAGTGGGGTTTTCTGATCATTGGTAAGCAAACAAACAAGGCCATCCACAATTTCAAGTACCTCAAAATTGTGTTACAAGAGTAAATGCACTTTGTTATTAAACACTTTTGTTCTTCTAACTGAATCTTCCTGGTTTGCAGTTTTGCCCTGTACAGTGTGAAGCTTAGCAAAAAAGTACAATTAATGTGGAGTCTAATTAGGGCAGACAAATTGTAAATAACGCGTCATAGACTAACTCCAGCTGCCAGACCTTTTTATTGTCACACTACATGATCCTTTGTCATGAGCAGTTGCAAAGACGTTCCCCTATGCTTCTGCACCAAAGTCTTCCAAGTGAAGGCATCAGGGTTTTTTCCTGACTTTGTACTGCACTTGCACAACTGAGAAGTGGAACACCTCCCGGTGGGGGATTTACCTGGCTGTCTTTTAAGGAGCTGTATGACCTGTCTTTGAAAGAGATAGACTTGCACTGGTGCCCCGGGTCAGGCATTCTGAAGTTGCAGCATATGAATTAAGCTAATAATTCATTCATCATTTGGATTCTTTAAGTTATATTGGACCAACATTATTGACATTGTGGATAACCTTGTTTGTTAGCTTCCAGAGGAACATAAAATCCTACTGTTGTGTTTATTTTAGACGTCTGTGTCTTTTGGTGGAGGGGTAAGACAAGATGGGTCAACTGTGATGTCCCCTGTCTCCTCAAAGGTTGGCAAGTCTGGTTTATCAAACTACATTCTAACACTCTGTGAGGTTATGTGTAGGAAAGAGCTTCAAATGTAAAGGTATGCTGTCAGAAAGTGATTGATTTCTGACAGAATGCTCCAAAAAGCATTTTTTCTGACTATTTTCTGACATGTTTGATTAAACAATAAACAGATTACCCAATAACAAATACAATGTGTCCCCTAGTTTGTTGTCTTATATTTTGTTCCCATTTACTTTGCCTCTAATCGTCCGACTGGTGTTTTGTTTTCTAACCCAGACCAATGATCCTGTGATTGAAGCACCAGAGGCAAACTTTATGAAGCTAGTGCAAGGCCTCATTGAAGACACAGATGGCAGAGAACACTTCCTCAAGGTAAAAAAAAAAACATGTTTCGTTTACACAGTGAGCTAAAATAACCCTTCTGTCAGAACTCAAATGTTATAAATCCATTTCTTTATCACAGTTTTACCCAACTAAAAGTGAGAAATGTTGGTTGTATTTCTGACAGAATGTGTTTCCAGTGGAGTATGGCCCTGACTTCGACACAGCACTGGAAACTCTGGTTTGTGAATTCTTCACCAGACTGGAGGAGCTGCTGCCAATACCAGATTTCAAACAGGTACAACGAGGATGATAAAATAAAGTCAATAAATTGGGAGACCTTTTCAACTTGAAATTCAAAATGTCTTTTTCTTTTTTTGCCTCTCTTGTATACAGACAGCATCCTGGATCAGTGCTGCACCCTCTGTCCTAGAGGAGTACATGCAGTGTGTCTCAAATGGAGATGACCTTAAATTTCTTCTCCAAAGCAAACAGTGCCACGGGAAACTGGCTAAGTGTAGTGTTGGTATGTGCCCATTCACTATAAAAAAAAAAAAGTAATCATGTAGTGTATTAGTTGAAGAAGAGGGGAGACTGTTGTATTCACTTTTTTCTTTCTCTTCATATTTCCCCAGCAGCTCCGTTTCAGTCAGAGGATCTTCTCATTCCCTCTCTGTCTCTCCCTCCATCGCTGGAGGTGGCCATCACGTCCCACCCGAGTGCTTGCGACGACGAAAATAACGACGTTCCTCAGATTGTCATGTTCGACGAGGAACTGTCCACGAACCCTTCCACCTCGGCGGACTTTCCCGAATCACCGAAGCAGGCGGATATCTCGTCGTCTCCCCGCAGGAGGCAGCAGTCGGGGACGCATAAATGCCCCGAGTGCAACAAATGCTTCAAGCACCACTCCGTCCTCATTGAGCACCAGAGAGTCCACAGCGGGCTACAGCCTTACAACTGCTCCGAGTGCGGGAGGGCTTTCAGAACAGCCACTTTGCTGGCTGGCCACAGGCTACGGAAGTGCAAAAATGCAGCGTATCTGTGCATTAAATGTGGGAACAGTTTTCCAACCTCACTGGACAAATTCAGGCACCACTGCCCGAAACGTGGGCGTAACTACAACTGTGGGCACTGCGGGAAAAGTTTTCAAAAGTCTAGCAGCCTGAAAGAACACCTGCTGACTCACGTCCAAAGCCGCCTCTTCAAGTGCAGCCATTGCGGGGTTGGTTTTTCAGGGATTGGGGACTTGAAGTATCATCAGCAGGTAGATCATGACAAGCCTTATCAGTGCAAGCAATGTGGGAAGAGCTTTATCGCCTCCAAGTGTTTGACCAAGCATCAACAACGGCATGAAGAGGTTGGCGACATGGAGGCCAAGTTAATGAGCCGAGGCAAACATCGGAAGAGTGGCTCCGCTCATCGCACGTCCTCGTCCTCCAGGAAAACGTCTGTGAAAGCAGCCTACCCGCGAGGACGGGTCACACATAACTGTCCACTGTGTGGAAGGAGCTTTAAGTACCGCTTTGAGTTTCTCGAGCACCAGCGGTTCCACACGGCGGTGAAGCCTTACAAATGTTCCCAGTGTGGCAAAGCCTTCCGCACGGAGGCTCACCTCTCCAGGCACAGGAAGAGGAAGTGTAAAAACGCGTCCCACATTTGCACAAAGTGTGGGTGTCAGTTCAGGTCCCTGCACGAGCGGGTCCGACATCAGTGTGTCCAGCTGCTGACAAAGTACGAGTGCTCTCACTGTGGGAAGACCTTCAAGATGGCCCACCTGCTGAGGAACCACCAGATGAGCGAACACCAACTTCCCTACAGCCCCAACCACCGCTTCAGGTGCCGATACTGTGACGAGACGTTCCCCGGCATCAGCGAGCTGAAGTACCACCAGAGGGTCGATCACGAGAAACCCTACCAGTGTCAGGAATGCGGCAAGTGTTTCCTGTCGGAAAAATGCTTGGCCAACCACGAGCTGCGCCACAATGACGACAGGCCAGAGAGCTGCCTGGTGTGCGGCCGAGGCTTCCGAAACCGCTACGACCTGAAGCAGCACATGCGCACGCATACGGGCGAGCGACCGTATCAGTGCACCCACTGTTCACAGTGTTTCTCCACGGCGGGGGGACTGCGGAGCCACACCAGGGTGCACACTGGCGAGAAGCCGCACGTTTGCCCCGACTGCGGCAAGGCCTTCTCCCAGATGGGGGCGATGCGCACACACAGGCTCACCCACACCGGAGAGAGGCCCTTCAAGTGCACGGTGTGTGGCAAAGGTTTCACGATGGCACACAAGGTGACCGTTCACATGCGCGTGCACACGGGGGAGCGGCCATACGTTTGCACGCAGTGCGGGAAAGCCTTCTCGGACGGAAGTGTGCTGAAGCAGCACATGCTGAACCACTCGGGAGTGAGACCGTACCACTGCCAGATCTGTCCCAAGACCTACACCTGTCTGAACCACCTGAGGAGGCACCTGAAGAGCCACTCTAACATGAACTGAGTCGGGCTTGGAGGGCGAGCTGGAGACGAGCATTTGACCCACGTACGGACAGTTAGGCTGCTACAACTGCAAGGGGCCCACTGAAACAAGCAATACACGAAGGCGTACAGACTGATGCCGGCCAGTAAAGTTCTCTCTTCACCGTAAAGTAAATGTAGTCACGTCAGCCATTCGTCAAGGACTATTTGAAAGTTCAAAGCAATAGTTTGTAACATTTTGGGAACTTATTGGTTTTGTTGCCGATTCTTACACGCGAGTGGTGTCAATCTTCTCCTCCAATTTAGAGTGTATTTTACAAAATATTGAACATTTATTTAACATCAGCACAAGCTCTACTCCCTCATTCCCTCTTTTTTTTTTTTTTTTTTCTTCAATTTCTCATGCATGAATATGTTTGGATGTTATTTTCGATATTATTTGGGTGAGATGCTGTATGTTCAGAAGCTGTAATATTGATGAAGATATATATTTTTGGAGAGGCCTCAATAGTGATGTAAGTCAAAATGTCGGCTCTGTAAATATGCTGTAAGAAACAAATATTGTGAGGTTACAAATTTATAATGATGGCTCCGTCTATTTCATCATTACTCTACTTTTTTTCTTTTCTCCCCCTATAGGCCTTTTATTTAAATCCCCCATTATGTTTTTGTGAAGTTTGTAAATGTCACATTAAATGACCTTGGTTATTCATGGTGCATGTTGATTTAATTTATTGAACAGGAAAACGTCTCAAACAGAAATAAGTGTGGGTAGTTACATTTGCTATTGGAAGGTTTCACTAGATGGCAGCAAGTGACCAGTAACCATTTTCCACCTTTGGTGTTTGTGCATCATCAGGCAGTGGTGGGCAACTGGTATATACTGGGTATTGAAAAAAAAAAACTCTGCTTTGCTGCCGACTGGAGACGATTCAAGACATGTCCGAGGGGACTAGAGCGTGATAGTGTGGCGGAAGTCGGGCCGGCCCATTTCCTGTCATTAACTTCATTTTGCTTGGCTCGGAATCTTGTTTAGTGTGCAATTTCCGGCTGTTTTGACTGGCGCCTGGCAGTATCAGAAGTGGTTTAAGCCACGACAAAGACACGTCCTGCATGGCGTTTTGTTACGTTTGCATGGTGCCACTTGATCTGGACCACCACTGTTCCCAGGGCCCTTACACGTTAACTTAGACCTCAGGCAAATGAAGCCTTGCGTCACGGCCTAACGTTGCAATTAATATCCTCCATCTGTGCTTCGTAGACTTTAGTGTTTTCGTTGGAAGACGGAAGCGGTGTATTTCCTTTTTCAGTTTCTCCCTCGGCCCGTATTGTGTTTCATCTTATCCGTGGTCACTTTCGCAGAGTAGGTTTTGAACCACATTCTTTAAAAACAAGACAAAAAGCTTTGCCATTCAGGGAGATCAAGCCCCAAAGATGACTGTGGTGGTGGTGATGTAGTAAACGTTACAAGCTGTTAAAACCCCACAAAAAAGGCCAGAGACGCTGTCTGTTCCCAGCACTGTCCCTCTTTCTCTCTGACTCAGAGATGCTCCTAATCTTCTCCACTGAATATTGGAATTCTGTGGAAACTTGTGCTCCGTCCCTTATGCCAACGGGCTGAGCACAAGAAGACATTGTACAGAACCTCTCAGCTTAGGAAAGTATGTGTATTCTCTTTTTTATTATTATACAAACATGTAATGGAGCTGTATCCTGACCTTTTTGAGGACATGCCCTACCGATACCCTCTGGGCGCAAGACAAAGACTCCCTATTGAGGTAATTCACTGATCTCGATCCCACCTGCCAGTTTCAGGACTGTAAAAAAGGGCCCACAAAAGGTGTCCTCCTTTGAACAAAGTCGCCTGCGTAACAGGGAAAAAACTAAAAACACTCCCTAAGTACTTGGCTAATGAATTCCTCGTGAATTTTAACGTGATGTATTCCTGATGAGGGGCTGGTATTGAGACGTCCCAAAAATGCATGCATCACACTTTATATGCACTCCAACAGCTGCCAAACATTTACTATGAGAGCTTGCTAATAAACACAGATCATTACCAGATGTCCCCTCCTTCTCCCTGAAATAGTGATCTCAGTGGAAAATCTGAGCCCAGGCCAGAGCTTCCCTGCAGTCCCACAGCGCACACACAACCACCACCCGATGAAGGCTCCACGCCTCCACCTCTGCGTCCTCCCATGGAAGCGCCTCGCTGCACCCCGAAACTCTTTCCAAAGCCCTCTCCAAGATCTGCCCACGAGGAGCGCTAGGTGGCGCTGTGTCTCCACCTGCTTCCGAGGGGAAATGAGAGAAGAACACCCCCTCCTCCTGTTCATCCTCCTCTTCCTCTTGCTTTAATGTTCAGGTCAGGTCTGGACGCCAAAGTGAACCAGATGTACTCAAATCCCGCCCACAGAAAAGAGAGACTTCCACAGAAAAATAATACAAAATGCTTCCAAGATGTGTCAGCTGCTTTTCATTAAGTTTGATGAAGTTACTCCAGTGTGCAGTTCTTGTTCTGCATGGCTCTAGTAGGTTTCATTGAAAATAAAATAAAGGAATTGGCAACAAAGCATTCTCTGATTTCTCATTATAGATGTTTTGAAACCATTAAAACATAATCTAAATCAGTTTTTACGTGCACTCTCTTTCCTGCAAAGAAAAATAAGAGTTCCAATCTGTGCATATTGGAGCCTCCCTCACAGTCAGCAGGTTTATTGTTTATTCTTATGTCCCCGTGGACCTTTTAAGGAAGCAGGCATATCTGGGATTGTGTGTACACTTTGGGCCCGTGCGCGTTCTAGTCTATTCCCACTCACCGTGTTCCGAAGAAAGCGCGTGAACGCTATCCTCCTCCTCCTCCCCCTCCCCCCTCACCGTGCGCTCTGGTCCTCCTCTGCGCGCTCTGTGTCTCGCCTCGGAAAAACTGCGGCGGAGCGCTGGATCAGCAAAAGTTAACCGAATCGGTTTAGAGATACCGGGCTTGGGGCCGGAGTGGTTCGGTATTGTTTTTTTCTGAGGACTGAGGTGTTTTGTTTGTTTCTTTAAAACTTAAAACTTTTGCAGTTTAGCCATGGAGACTCTTGGTCTCCTCGCGCTGCTGTGCGCCTTCATGGCTGGAGCGCAAACGCAGAACCAAAAAGAAAAGTTTGCGGGTAAGTTTGCTGAAAATATGAAGTACTTAGCAAGACCATGTTCTGGTATCTGATGTTAGTGTACATTATGTTGCATGTACGGTGGGTTTTGTGTTTGAATGTGACATGTAATATGCTAATGTAAGGTTTGCTGCCAAAGCTAGTCCAGATGTTCGTTGTCTTTTGGGTTACGCACTTGCCGAAGTCTGAAGAGCCGTCAAATCAGCAGCATAGACGCGAAAACAACTGAACTGAAGTGCAGAGGATGCCAGTAGCCTAGCCCACCGTGAGCAGGCCCTTGTTCGGTCCCATGGTTGTCTTAATGGGCTTGAATAGTAAAGGTTGGGGTGTAAACTAAAGACTAAGTTCTAGTGCTGTGGATGCCAAAGCAGGTGAAGGCGCCTCAGGCCTGCCTCCCTGCCAAGGTGCCCTGCAAAAGTTATTGTACAGGTGTGCACGCTGACAGCTATGGGTCAGTCCAGGCCTGCACCTGTCCACCTGTCCACCTGTACAAAGATGGATGGACCAGCCAAATGACGCCCAATGCGGCGCAGGGTGCTGCAAGGTTCCTGTTGGCTTAGTGTAGGCCTCCAGGGCTGCAGTAGTGATACCTGTGCTGACGTCACTTGAATTAATGGGTGCATGATTGATTTTAAATCCATGCCATTTGGATCATGGTTCATACACACTGTGTTGCTGAATGGTCGTGTCGAGATGGTAACTCTTGATTGAGCAAAGACCTATCCTAACCACGACCTTTCAAGGTCAATGACCAACCTCAACCATCCCGCAAGAGTTTTGCTAATCAGGTGACCATCTCAACGCGACCTTGTTCAATGAATTGAAATTTGCTGACAGCGTTCTTTGTTTGTTTGTTTGTTTGTTTGTTTGTGAGCAGATTGTCCGGTTGACCTGTTCTTTGTGCTGGATACATCTGAGAGTGTCGCCCTCAGAAAGAAACCTCCCAAATTTTATATTGACCAGATCATTAACTTCACCAACAACTTCATAGATGAACTTAAGGAATAGTAAGTTACACACACACACACACACACACACACACACACACACACACACACACACACACACACACACACACAGAATCACAAAATCTAAAGAGGAACTTAACAGTGGTTTAACTTCACAGGGTGCTACAGTGATGTCTCGGTGCACTCTGGGACACCGTGACATCCCAACAAACCACGGCCATCAGGGATTGAAATTTTTAACCACAGGGGGCAGTGAAACCCTGTTTCAGTCTGGTCTTAAGTTACTTTTTAAGTGAAATAACAAGTAATAAGAACTACTTAGTACTTCGGTTTTACCAATTTATTCGGTCATCACAGATTTGAAATGTAGAGTTGCAATCTGCAAAGTAGCTGAAGCTGTATTTGCCTGTGGCATCTAGTGGAGTAGAAATATAAAGTAGCATGCAATAGAAATACTCAAGTTAAGTACAGTGACCTCAAAGCTGTAATGAAGTGCAGCACTGAAGTAAATGTACGTAGTTCCATTCCACCGCTGACCATCTTTACCATGTTGCATAGTAATGTGTTGACTATCAGATGACCGTTACTCTGCTTAACAGTCGTCACCGATGCGACCGCACCCTGACGTGGAACTCGGGAGCTCTGCACTACAGTGACGAAGTCAAAATCATTCGCGGGCTAAGCGACTTGAGGACAGATCGTAAGGCCCTGAAGGATGACATTACGCGCATCGACTTCATCGGCAAGGGCACATATACCGACTGTGCCATCAAGGAGGGCCTTGCTCAGATGCTCATTGGGTAATGGCAATACACACATACACTTCAGCAGAGGAAGTAGTCGTAAGAGGGATGCCATTTCTGAGTGTGTGTGTTTGTTTGTGTGTCTGCTTGCAGGGGCACGCACTACCAAGAGAACAAATACATCGTGGTCGTGACTGATGGTCATCCTATTACTGGTTACAAAGAGCCATGTGGAGGCGTGCAGGAGGCGGCTAACGAAGCCAAGCAACATGGAGTCAAAGTGTTCGCTGTGGCCATCTTACCTGACCAGGAGGTACGAAATATGCACACACACACACACACACATTTGTACTTGTATACTGGTTTGCAAAATACATTTCCCAGCCCTTAACCCAAACTTGAATCACTCCAACATAACTCCAATCCTTACCCCCCAATTTTTTTTCAGTCAGCTTCTTAATATAGTGGGTCTCTTCATGGACATAGTATCTTCTGCCAAAGTTTATTATTTTCCATGAGGACATTTTTATTTGTTTCTGTTAATCTTGAAAAAAGTGCTATCATGTTCTTTTGGGGCAAAATCAGGATTTTGCAAGCTTGAATCAGGTCTGATCAAAGTTGTCGGGTTGTGTGGTCACTGACAATAAAATCTGAGTAAACCAGACAGTCCTAATGATGCATAAACAATACATAATTATTATTTTATATATATATTACTTATTAGCCTATTTACTCTTGTAAATTTAACAGAAAATACTGAAGATTAAAAAAAAAACTTTAAGATTTGATTTAATTACATCCCATATTACAGAGTGCTGCAGTAATACATCCTAAAACCCGGAAATGAGTCAGCATTTTGCACTTCCTGTTTCCTCTCCTCAAAGTAAATTTTTTTTAATTGGTATTTGGTTTGATACCTGAAATAAAGTCTGTGGTTAACACAAGCTTAGGCTTTGTTCTACCATATACAGTACTTAAATAAATACATTTTAAAGGTATTACTTCCTAAAACGTAAGTGGCTAAAATGGTACCACGAAACGTCATCTCGCCACCAGTCCTCCTTCACATCTTCCTTCACATCCTCCTCGTGTATACTTTATGCCCCCCCTGGGGTCGATCGTTTAAAGCCAATTGTAAGATATGGTGGATAAAATCCAGAGTCTGTTAAAAAATGCACTTTAGAAACAAACAGGGAGTTTTATACTAAAAATACTTGATCTGGTGAACTCAGGCTGCCGATGTCCCATGCAGCTGAAATTTGGAATGCATTTAGTAAAAGAACTTCTTTACCCTTAAACTAAATCTAACCTAACCCTAAAACCAAGTCTCTACCCTCGAGCAGACTGGCAGGTGAAATTAAATGAAAGTGAAGTGAAGTGAGTTGAGTTGAGTTGAGTTGAGGGTCAAGTAAACTGACCTACATTTCCTAAATGTTATTACTCACAAGGTCTAAAGCTTAAAAACACAGATACAAGAACACACACCACTAACTCAGACCACATATCATATTTATTTTGTATCTGAACAAATGAAGTGTATATGACTGTATATATTTCCACATTCCTTTGGTTATTCAGAATTCTTTCTTTAAATATTTTTTACACACTGCGTGATGACTGGATTGATGGCTCAGTCATTCTATTCTTTACCAGGAAGCGTATTGTAGCTTCTCTTTTCAGCAATGCGCTGATGATGTTTGCATCTTGTGTCTCTCCAGGAGACCAGGCTGTCACTCATTGCCACAGACCCGAGCTACAGACAGAACTTCACTGCTGCAGACGACACCAGATCCACAAAGATGGGAACCATTCGAACCATCATTGAAATGATTGTATGTATCCTCCTCTCCTCTCCTCTGCATAAACAGAATTCAACATTTGGATTTTGAACTAACTCTCGGTTTTCTTTCCATCTTTTCAGACAAACGAGACAAAGGATGCGGTAAGCTGTTTGAATGGAAGTCAATAAAAAAGTTTTTGTCTGTGGTCGCTAACCGCCTCTACGTTTAAAGGAGTAGGCACGCACATTACTGTACAAATTAATTAATTTAGTGCATTTAGATCTGAGCAACATGTCAAAAAAATTACTTAACTGAGGAGTCAGTCATTATTATATTTTTCAAACAAAATATTCCAACGGCAGAAGTGTTTACGATATGTTTTGCTGATGCAACTTGAATAAGACAAACTTACTGTCAAATATGTTGGCTGAATGTCATGGCTAAAAGATATTTATAAATCAAATCTCCACTGAACGGAGTGGATTCATTCGTGTCTACTTGAGGTGTTTATTTAGTGCAATAAATCTTGCTTTAATGTAGTTGAGATGTTTAGACAATCTGAATTTTGTGTGTGTGTGTGTGTGTGTGTGTGTGTGTGTGTGTGTGTGTGTGTGTGTCTTTTTGACGTCATTACCTTCATCTTGTTCTTTCTCAGTATGTGCATCTTGTTACATCTGGTATCCACTGCCATGTAAACTCTATCATACCCAGGAAACAGGGCGGGGTGACTCCAGACAGCCACAGGAAGCTGAAAGGAGATTGCAGTGATTTTCACAATCTTGCTTACTTTCGTATTTCCAACAAAATCACTGCAGCTGTATCTTAAAATAATGGACAAATGGCTCAGCCCTGCTGTCATCCAACAGATAAACTAAACATCAGACCAGAAAGCATGGGTTCATCCCACGTCTTCTTTTTAGATTAACCACCAACATCTTCTACATATATGCAGACATTTGGACACCTTTTCTTCTCTCAGTGTTAATAATGTTTCTTTTCTTTCCCCCCTTAGTGTTGCTCTTTCGACTGCATTGTAAGTATGCCGTTCATTATTATATCGGTAACATAAATTCTTCTCGAGCTTTGTTCTTTTGTTCTTTGAGCGGTTGTTTCACTTTTTTATATTTTGTTGTTTTGTCTGTAGGCTCCAGGAGGGGATGCAGGACCAAAGGGAGACATCGGTGGAAAGGTGTGATGTTAGAATATGAAAGCATTGCACCCAGAGCAGTCAGTTGCACTTGAGGTGGTTGTTAGAACTTTACATTGTCTCATTTATTTTCTTTTTGACTCTCTACAGGGAGAAACAGGTAGACCAGGGATGCCAGGAGAGAAAGGAGATGTTGGCAGCATGGTAGGTGACTTTCACCCTCGTTCTCCTCCGCCACCACCACCAACCCCAACATACAAACATGCATGCAAAAAGAACAAAGCAATCATCACATCCTTTTTGGATTTGTCATGCAGGCTTGATGGGTATGCCATTCAGATGATCTAATATTTCTATTTGTATGTTACAGGGCAGCCTAGGAGATCCTGGTCCTCTTGGTTACACTGGAATGAAGGTAGAGTGCACTTACAGGGTTTTTTTCTTATATAAAGTCACATATCCCGGTTACTTCCTGTACATATTGTGGTCTTCAGATAACGGTTGGTTTCTCCATGTAGCTCATTTGCGGTCCAGTCCTCTTTTGTTGGACAGTTTGTCTGCAGCCACTTCCATGTGATGGCCCTGAATGTGTTTGTAATTGTCCGTGTTGTTCAGCCGTTGACGATCCCTGACTCCAAGAAAGACTTGATCCGCCTCACCAATCACTTTGCTGCGTGTGATGATAATGATTCTGACACGTGTATTTCTGTTTCCAGGGAGACCGCGGTGGCAAAGGAGGAAAGGTAATCTCAGAGCACAAAAAGCACACTCATGATTCAGCGTAGGCTCTTGGATTGCCGTACTGTGTAATTCAAGCACACAGCTGACTGATGTTGTGTGTTTTATCTGCAGGGTGACAGAGGACACAAAGGCTACAAGGTGAGCTCCTCCTACCAGCTTCAGAGGGTTGATCTCCAACTGTGATATCTCTGAAAGCTAATGGTTACATTCTTCTTCTGTCACTTTTTTTTTTTACACATCTTTTCATCTTCTTTATCTCTCGCTAAATCTCAGGGAGACAAAGGTCAAGGGGGAGATGATGGCATTGACGGACGCAAGGTGAGTGACAGACCCGCACATTCCAACAAAACATCTCTGGTCATCTGGCTGTTCTCTTGGTGACTCTGACTTTATTTGAAGAGACGTTTCTCTGGTTTCACTTATTAGGGGGAGGATGGATTCGCTGGTCTTCCCGGCTGTAAAGGATCCCCCGGATCAGACGTGAGTAGTATATCTCAATCTCAGAATAATCCCGCCGTCGCTGTCCGACATTTTTTCCTCGACTGCACTCACACATTAAAGGCTGTTTGAATCACAACCAGGCGGGAACAAATCACGAGACGCTAGCGCACTCAAACGATGACATCAGGTTGGACGACTGCAAATACACAGATGTGTGTGTGTTTGTTAGGACACACGCAGCACTCTCTCGCTGTATCTTTCTATTTTGGTGTCTTAGACTCTGTCTTGAAGAG
The DNA here is from genome assembly GCF_910589615.1 of Taurulus bubalis. Taxonomy (NCBI): domain Eukaryota; kingdom Metazoa; phylum Chordata; class Actinopteri; order Perciformes; family Cottidae; genus Taurulus; species Taurulus bubalis. The sequence goes on from NC_136589.1 coordinate 25,549,981, forward strand.
ACATACAGACTCAGACGTGTCGTATCCGTAGCTGCCTGAGGCTCAGCCACATTGTTTACAGATTAGCCATTAGCCACAGTTGCATGTTTAGGAATGCCACCCCCGGCTCGGCCTGGACCGGCATCGCGCCCCGCTGCAGGCGGACTTGGCCCTTGGCTCTCAATCACTGCGGCGTTTACATTCCCTGCTGTCAGATTGTTTAAATGAAGCCATATAGTCGCACTGTAAACAAGCGCGCATACATGAGCATACGTGCACGATGGGCCTCCGAGATTGAGTGTTGTGGCTTCAGCTGCTTGTGATCATGTACTGAGAGACGGTGTCTGTGTTTTTCTGCTTCCAGGGCCTGCAGGGAGAGCCTGGACCAAAGGGAGACTCTGGTCCTTATGGACTGAAAGGAGGAAAAGTAACAGATGAAATAACATATGCGCTCTTGAAGATTTCAGATAGCCTTTTGGTGGTCTGTAATGAGACTTTGTGTGCTTGTTTCAGGGAGATCCTGGAAGAGACGGCGAACCGGGAAGGGCTGGAAGCTATGGCCCACTGGGACCTCAGGTAGATCAGTGCAAAGAGAATCACAATGACAAGCGACAGTTCAAAGTGCCTCAAACTACGCAGGGAATATGATACACGTGCAAATGTCTGTGTTGTGACAGGGTGAGCCAGGCCCTCCTGGAAACAACGGGGACAAAGGAGAGCGCGGTGATGACGTAAGCGATGAACCTCCCGACAACGCCGGAAGCATCAACTTTGCGGTCATGAGCGGTCCATCTAACGTCCTACTTTGTGTGTGTGTGTGTTTCAGGGCGAATCAGGACCGAATGGAAGTGTCGGCGAGAACGTAAATAGGATCAATATAGTCTTTTAAATGAATGTGTGTGTGCGTGTGAGATAGTGACAGCCACCAAAATATGTGTTAACATCTTTTAAATCCCTTGTAGGGACAAGTTGGAGAGAAGGGCGAGCAAGGTTCCCGTGGAAACAGAGGTCCAAGAGGAGGCTTGGTAAGGATGATGATGATGAGGAAGGATGAAGAGTAGTCCCTCAATGTCTATCTGATTCTAGCACCGCCTCCTCAGACATGCATGGGAAATATTGTTTAGCAGTATGAGTCAACTGAAACCACACTGGCCTTCATGGAAAACTGTTTTTATAAAGTAATTCCCGTGTACTTCTCATCTAACTTTGTTTAAAGTTTTTGTTTAAAACTTGGCTCCTTCTGCTTCACTTGTCTATTGTCACAGTCATGAATGCCTTCAGCTTTATACATTTGTTCTTATCCTTGCCAGGGAGAGCCAGGGCCCCGTGGAGAACAAGGGAGGGAGGGCTCAGCTGGCCCCAACGGAGACCCTGTAAGACACACTTCTCTATAATCACACACATATTTACATGGACTCACACAGGAGCTACAGCACCACTGTTCGTTAGCAACCCAAATAGGAACCACCCCCCTTTCTCTCTGGCAGCATCCATTTCTTTCCAGTCGGAGAGAGAGCGTGCGCGTGTGAGAACTTGCGTGTGCATCCATATTTTGCGCTGTCGGGGAGTGCACTGGGCAGAAGCTTAAACAGAGGCGAACCTGGCTGCTGCCCCAGAGCACTGCCCACTCCTCCAGCTCCCCTCTAACCCTCTCACTTCTTACTCCTCCTCGGAACATCGACACTCAGTCTTTCCCCTCTGACTCAGTTCTTCTCTCCGTGCGTTGAGCCAAAGCCTCAGTACGGTTTAATAAGGCACCAGGCAGTGTAATAATAATAATACGTTACAAGCATTAGTTGTGGTAACCTCCGTGATGTCAGAACTTTCAATGGCTCTTTTGTGCTTTCTGCTATGCCTCATCTCCTCATCAGAGCTGAATGAATAGTAAAGAACCAAAATGTACCGAAAACATGGAATAACTGACACGGTGGGCTTACCTCATGCACTCAAGGAAAAACTGACATGCAGTAATGTGCTGGACTTCATTTGCACTCTTTAAAAGGCCATAATATACTGTATTAAATATATACAGCACTTAATTGTCACACATTAGCAATGCTTTTTTGGTGTCTTTTTGGTCAGTGTTAACTTGAAAGGATATATTCTGCCTTAACTTGAGTCAGATGTGAAGAGCATTATTTATTTCAGCTCTGTCAATCCAGTACATGGATAGAGTGTAGCAACGTGTAAACACGTTTTATAAAGTAGCCTGCAGGAAATCTAAAACAGTCCTATTTATATACTCACCAATACATTAAAGTGATTTTTTTCAATTCCAACAGTGTGAGCTCACCATAAGGACAGGACTGGGGTGCTGCTTGCGGCAGCTGGACCCAGCTGTTTGTTTGTCAGGAAATGGGAACAATTCAACTTCTGTCTATTAACGACAACGTCTTGTTTTCCATTCTATAAATTATGTGTCAAATGGACCAGCTGCAATGTTAGAATCAGACAGCTTTGGGGAATTCGCAGGGGAACTTTTTCACTTTTGTTGGCCAACTTCCACATTTATCTGTTTTCTCAAGTGTCCAGTCGAGCTAGGCAGAGCATGTCTCAAGCACAGAGACGACTTAAGTATTGATCCTCTTACCGGATTCCAAACAACTATTGAACCTAAAATGTTGGAGTATTACTTTAACATGTAAAGAATTATGGAAACTTCCATTGTAAACAGTCTCACGGCTAATAACTGAACCGCTGTTAAAGACTCGGCTAGCATTGGCAATGTGCTTTCCTAAGCAGGGACAACAGTGTATTTTTCGAGGATTTTGTCATACAGAAGTGGCCGCAAATGCTTACAATTGTCATATCTTTATTACATTGTACATAACATAGTGTTCAAAGGTTATTAGCAAGTATAGTATTGGTTAAATCCATATAGTTTAGGATGTGCACAGAATACAATCAATTTAAAAAATCTTGAAAAATTGTGTCAAAGCCTGTTGCTAGGTTTGTTTTTCAGTTTTCATCATGTGGTTGTTTTTGTGTATTTTAACGGTGTCTCATTAACAGTGGTGTTGTTTTCCAGGGAGAGTCTGGCAGGGCCGGGTCTCCTGGCTACAGAGGAGATGAAGGCCCACCTGGACCAGAAGTGAGTCCAACAAGACGCACATCGTGCTAAGAGCACACGGAAACATATCTACTCAATCATCGCCTTGCTTTTAGTGATAGCTTTTTGAACCGTTCTGGTTATTTCCGATGGCAGCTGTTTGTATTAGTGTTTTTTTATCAGACCTCCTCTCCTAATTTCAAGTGGGCGTGGCTCAGTTGGAAAACAATGATGCCACAAACATACAATCCGGTTTTAGCGACGTTCGAATCAGAATCCGATCACAGTTGGTGGGTTGTTTGGTCCATGTTAGTTAAATCTCATCAGACACACTCCCATGAATATCAGCTAAGTTTTGGAGTATGAACTTATTTTAATTTATATTATTGTGTTTTTCTAAACTGTGATTTGTGCGTAATAAGGCATAAATATTTGATGTCTTGAAGTTTTGTTTTAAGGGACTTTAACAATGTATGGCCGAAGCTTTACAGCTGCACAGCTACATCTGTAATGCGTCATAATGTGCAGTTTACTGTATCAACAGCAATCAAAAAGCTATTATTATCATAAATCATGTATGTTACACACATTATTACACCATCTAACCTGGAACAGATTGCTATAAATAATTGTTTCGTAAACTGTACATTCAAACGTTTTCAACACACGTCTCATTTCATATGTTTCTAATCATATCACTGCTTTCATCATTAAGGGACCCAAAGGGCCGAGAGGAATCAAAGGAGCTCCGGGAGACAGAGGCCAGATGGGGGAGAGGGTGAGTGTGGGAGACAGATGTGTGTCATCCATTATATTCTCTGCCATGAGGTTTGAGCATGCGGATGAATGTGTAAGTGTTTCTCTTTCTGAATTTCAGGGAGAAGATGGTGCAGCAGGAAACGGAACTGCGGGTTGTGTTGGTTTCCAGGTGAGGGTTGATGGTAGTTACTGCATGTGAAGTATGACTAGGGTTGGGTACCGAGAACCATATTGGCACCGGTTCCAACACGTCCGGTGCCTACCGGTCTGAAAAGCAACGCAGATTTCGGTGCTTCCTTTTGGTGCCTGAGCCAATTTAAATACTTTTTTTTGTATACTACTCTGTAATGTTGCACGGTATATAGATATTAAAAAAGTAGCACGGTACCCGTACGTTAAAAACAATGCGATTTTGCTGTATCGATACTTTAATAGCGCAGATCAGAGTGCACTCGCTGTTCTGCTCTCTGTCGTCCGCCTGCATTCAGAGTGGGGCTCAAGGGGGCGGGGCTTCCAGCGCTCACACACCACACGCAGCACACGCACACAGAGATCGCTGGAGACACGAGTACGAGCTTTTGAACGTCCGTCCTCGGCTTGCTGGAAAAAATCTCTCCCAGTTGATATTAATGATGACGTGTAGTCCAGTAAAGCTGCAGTTTGTAGAATTCATCAGTGTCTGAGTTCTGTTGCACCAGTCCCAATCAGGCCACCTAATGCTTGTGTCTGTTCTTTTTTTAAATATATATTGTTTATAGTTTGAAGTTAAAAGGTTTGAAGCTGTTTATACTATACTTTAAACAGTTAATATATTGTTCAATTTGAAGAATAAAATTTGCCTTGGCAATAAAAAAGTATCGGTTCAGGCACCGTTTAGACACCGGTATCGTTTTTAAAGTATCGGTTTAGCACCGGTATCGGAAAAAACCCAAACGATACCCATCCCTATGTATGACACCCCATGTACCTGATTCTGAACATTCATGTCTTTTTTAGGGTTATCCTGGGTCCCGCGGAAACTCTGGTGAGCCGGTAAGTTATCTTTCAACTTTCTATTTTCAACTTTTATTAGAAATCACATGTTGGGTCACAACCGATATATATATGTATATATATATGATATATATTTGTAATCTATACATAGCTTTAAACTAAACTGAATTAGATTGACCGACCTAGTACTTAACATTGACACGTCAATATGAGAGTCCATGTTTAAAGTTCACCGGCAGCAGTGTGAAAATTGCATTTGCTGTGTGACCTTCAGGGTGGCAAGGGAACCCCTGGACCCAAAGGAGATGACGGAGACGCTGGAGATCCAGGCCGTGATGTGAGTCTGCCTCTGATTTGTCTCCTTTTTGCAGTTGCTCCTCGCTCTTGATCTCATTTTATCTTTCCTCGATCCCTTCTTGGCAGAGAGCGCAGGCAGGATGTGAGTCACATGTCTCGTTTTATGGTCACAAATACATATTTCTTTCTGGTTTCTTTTTACATATACTAGTATAATAACTTTTTTCTTTTCAATTCTGTCTTTCATTTAGTTTTTCTGCATTAGACCCTCATACTTTCCTTAGTCCCTCCATCTCGCTCTCACACTCGCTATAACCTTCTGTTCTGCAGCTGGAAATGCTCTCTAGATATGAAGACATTGTGTGTGTGTGTGTGTGCGTGTGTGTGTGTGTGTGTGTGTGTGTGTGTGTGTGTGTGTGTGTGTGTGTGCATGTGTGTGTCTTTGGGGATGAGGGCTCTGAGCTGATGCAGCTGTGTATATGTCGTTGTCAAGGATACCAGGAAATGAGCAGAAATGATGAAGGGACTGTATCACTCTTTGTGTGTGTGTGTGTGTGTGTGTGCGCACACACACACGCACGCACATGTACTTGCGCAAGTACATGTGCGTGCATAGCAACTGTTCATGTGTGTGATTGCTCGTTTTAACACTTTAACCCCAGGTTTAAGTTGGCCATGTTTGCATTAAAATTATTGCATTTCCACGGTTTGTGTTCCGAGGCATACACACTTCTGCACGTGTTTGTACTTTCTCTCATCCGTATGTCTGTGCACCCTGACCTCTTGTCTTCAAGACGAGTCACACGCTGTAAGCTTTGGATTTACGTTGTGTCAGATCAGTTTACCTCTCATCAAGTACTTGTGGAACTGCAGCACACAGTGGGATTAGAGTATAATTTCCTCAATCGCCCCAATGTTCACCTTCATATAGGTTTATAGTTTGTCCTTGAGTTGTGACAGCAGTATAGAGGACACACCTCATTACCTCTGTAACCTATTCTACAGCTGCGTTAAAGGACCCGAAACCTCAATTTTATTACAAAGTGCTTCATCATCAACTCAAAACATTTCCCATAATCGTCTTGAATTCACACTTGTAAGTGCAATTTAAAATGTTGTTTTGCCCTATTGAGTTTATATATTTCTCTCACAAAAATATAAACAATCAACACCATGTCTCAATCAGTCTATAAACTAGAGGTAAGCTTTGGAAAATGTTTTCCGGGATGTAAAGTAAATGGGCTAAAACCTATAAAATCACCCATATGGTCCTCAAATGAGCGCCACTTTTACATTTTCTTGATATGCACTTTTAGTAAAATATATGTAATTTTGTTACCAGCACCTTTGCTAAAAGGAAACGTTTTACAGTTTATTTCGGAAATACGTTTATTCACTTTTTAACTTCCAAGAGTTAGTCTAAAAGATTCACACCACTCTCATGTGTCAGATATTCAGCTCGAGCCAGCAGCCGGTTAGCTTAGCATAAAGACTGGAAACAAGGGGAAGCCAGCCAGCTTAGCTCTGTCTGTAATCAGGCTACCTGCTCATCTACAGCTCACTAATAAAGACGTTATATCTCATTAAATTCATACAAAGAGTGTTCAAATAAAGAGTTGTGGTTTTCCGCTATAGGTTATCTGCCCAACTTTCTTTCTGGCCTGCAGCAGTAACCTCTTGAGCAGGCGAGCTATTTCCCCCTGCAAATCTCCCCTCCCCTACTGTTCCATGTGTACTTCATAGAAATACATAATAAGATCGTCTCCTTGGAAAATATAAAATCCATTACATTCCACTTATCCCCAGAGGCATTCATCCAACTCAGTTTTTTCTCTTTTAACAGTCCGTTATATTCTTGTCTCTGAACAGTCACTTGTTTGTTTCCACAAGTTTTACATTTGTCCGTTCACTTTTTTGAAAAGTGCAGCGGAAGAAGCAGTTTGCCAGTTTGACTTGAAATCCTGTGACGTCAAACTGGCCAACAACATATTCATTCTAATGCCACTGTCTTCATGGTGATTTTTGAGCGACAGGTATTTAAATTGTTTAAATATTTTCACAATGTGCAGACATGTACTTTGTTGCCTGCACTTTCTCTGGCCAGAAGGAGTGGGGGGTTATGTCAGAGAAGACAAAGGTGGAGACAGACCTTTTGACTTCTTCACCTTTTTCACCATTTAGCTAACACACTTTGGAATGATAATATACACGTATTCGACAAGGTACGTCAAACAGTCACATCTGGCTGTGTGCCTTCAAATATGACGCAGGGTCAGTGTGTGTGAGTGGGGGTGGGGGGTTGTGTCTGTGTGTCTGTGTGTGGATGATATGACCCATGTTTTCTACATCAGAATGTTTGAAGTTGAGACTGTGCAGTAATTGAAACCGTGTGTGTGTGCTCTTTCAAGGCTGACAGCAACTATGCATGTGTGTGTTAAAATCCAGGTGGTTGACATTACCTTCCCTCTGCCTCTCTTTCTCTTTCATATTCGGTCCACTTTAGGAAGCTGGTTGTATCGCAGCAGTGCAGATCTTCTGGTTTAAGTCGGCTTCAGACTCAGATCAAAGAGCAAAACATATTTATTGGGATGATTTGTGACCCTCTTACCCTCGCTGCATCTCGTTTCTGTCTGGCATGTTGAGCAGATAGGCGCTGATGTGACTACAAATCAAAATGTACTTGAGCAGAGAGAGGATATACACTTTGTGTGGACTAAACCTTTTTCAGCATCTGTTTTTTTTAAGAAGAAATACATGCAGCTCTATTCTGTTAAAGGGTTCAATATTGTACATGAGTAAATTAGTTCTTTAAACCAGCCCCTCCCCCCCTTGAAACTGCACATGTGTTAGCAAATCACTTTGAAAGTTGTTTGCTCCATTAGGCGTAGCATCCGCATCCTCTGCAGCTGTCCAGTCCTCCTCAAAACAAGATGCCGATGCTTCTTTTGAGCGTCTCTGGGAACAGGGAACATACAAATGAGATAATTTTCCTGAATTCATTTCCAGTGTTTAAGCTCTTTATTCCCCCCCCCATTTCTACAGTCTAATCTCATAGCAATCAGCAGTGGGTCAGTGCAGCAGCTGCAGGCAGAGCGAGCAGCCAAAGCACCAGCTGCACTGGTGTGGCAGATAGCAAGCCAGGCCGGTCCAAACCTGGCTTCCTGAAGTATATAGATTTTAACTGGATTCAAAAGCTTTTCTCAGACTCTTCCCTTTGAAAGTGTTTGAAAAGCTGAAATACTTTTGATTCACATTCTCTCTTCTCTCATGGATCCATATTAGGACCATTACTTTGCTCACTGTATGTGTCCCTCTTTGATTTTATGCTGATGACCCCCAGATTTAAATCGCTATTCCACCAGGTGGTCCAGATTATTTCTCCATAATGCGATCGAAAACAAATCAAGACATCACAGTACATAGCTGGGCTGCAGTCATATGATGGCTTTCTAATTTATAACACACCTATAAGACACAAAGCTGTCATAATGTCATGAAAATGATTCCAAACCATGACGGATGTTTACAGCGGTACACATTCAACCTAAATACTGTATACGTACACAACATTGAAGTAACGAGTGTTGTTTTTCTTCCAAATAATGCAATTTCTTTCTTTTTTTAAAGAAAGTCAATACAGGTGTTGGCCTCTCTCTCAATCTCTTTTAATTGTCCCTTTTCACAGAACGATGAACCAGGACCTCCAGGACCCAAAGGGGCCAAAGGTCACAGAGGACCAGAAGGCAATCCGGTAAGAAAACCATGGAGCTGATTGTGTTTGCGTGTGCGTGCGTGCGTGTGTTGTAGGTTTGTCCACATGTGTAAACCATCTACTCTCACATTCAAACATATTTTGGGGGTCATTTTACTGTTTCAGTGTTGTGATTACCTACAGCAGAACATTGTGTTACATTAACCTAGCTGAATCATACATTTTGCATTGCATATCTATATACTGTATATTTTTTCAAAGAATGTTTTTGTTTGTGTGACTGAAGGTGGTACTCAAGCCCATTCGCTCCTGAAAAATAAACTTTCAGGAAAATATGCAAAAAAAATCGTTAAATCTTTTCCAGTATCAGGACAGTATCGTTTTCAGCAGACGTCACTTAAACAGGAGAAAACTGTGTATTTGTTGGGAACTATTTTCAGCCGCAGATTAATACACATTTGAGGCTCTCGTGTGTATTTACAGCCCCGGAACAGTAAACGAAACAAACTACAGTCCCTGTGTTTATGTTAATGAAGAGATGTGTCAGCCATTGCAATTATGCTGCTTTAATAGGTTTTAAAGAGTTTTTGGGCAACAATGGAGCTCTATATCAAAGCTTGATTAATTGTTGGATTTGGTCTTCACCTGGGATTTGCTGACATTATAATTACAGAATACAACCAGACCTTTAAGACCTTTAACAAGAGCAAAGCAAAGCTTAGCACTGTGTATTTCCTTAGCTGTGGTCAGAGGTTGTTAATGATCCCAAGAAAATGAGCTTCGGTTAGCCAATCTCAGCCCTCAATAAAACATCTAACCGCATGCAAAGAGTTACAAAAAATGGCATCCCTTAGTTTGGTTCTGAGTATGAGTTTGAAAGGTAGAGTAATTCCATTTCCCTTTCTCCAATTGGCACGTGAAAGCTTGTGGTATTGGACCATGTGAAAAGATGAACAAAGATTGGATCTAAATATAACACGCATGAAGACATGTTCCTCAAGTCCTCAAACTTTACGCTTTCACACATGCCCTACTTTCTGTCTCTATTCCTCCTCCTCCTCCCTTTTCCCTCTCCTTTCCATCTTTTCTCTGGCTTGTGTCTCTGCTGCATATTTCTGTATGAACAGTTTGCGTCATGTGCTCTCTGGTATACAATCTACAATTAATGGCCATCTCTCCCCCTCTCTCTCCATCTCTCTCTAGCTCTCTCTCTCTCATATGTGTGTTTGCCTGTGTGCACACATGCACGCTATACTGGCGTCTTTGTCACAGAAAGGAATGCTCTTAAACCGAGTTTAATGTCTCTTAAAACAAAACAGATGGTTTTCCTTCAGCCGAGTGGAGAAAAAAAAGAAAAAAAAACTGTGGCTATGAACTTTTTGAAGATGCACACGTTGTTGCAGAAAGATAGCAGCGCAATCAAATGTGTAGGTTTGTATGTGGGTTCGATGACTGAGGGATTCTGGTTTGCAATCAAAGGAGTTCCAGTTAAATTCCAGTTAAAATAAAATAACAAAGTATTCCAAGTCAGATAGATGTTAAACATAAAAAAAACATTTATCACTGATCTATCAGTATCACACATCTATCATTGTGTCCCCTATCTTATTTCTTCCTTTTTTTCACTCCCTTTCTGTTCAGGGACCTATTGGGCCTCCCGGACCACCAGGAACCGATGTGAGTATAAAAATAATTCAATCGGTCCATTTCATTTGAACTCTCGCCCTCATTTCCGTCCCATGAAAGGTCGACTAAGCACCTCAGACTTAATTCTCCCTTGAGGCTGCGCTCGTTTTCACTCTGAAACCGATACTGAAAGCCACACATTCAATTTCCTGAACGCAAAAACCCGTAGCCTTTCACCGACCACTCCTCTGTATATAAAAATATCCCCATTGTCATGTTTTATTTTTTTCATTCTGGAGTAGCTTGAAACAGTCTTGTCTACATAAAGTTATGTAATGTGATTTAACAGTGCATTGCTGTACTGTAACATTGAACTCCACCTTCTCTCTTCAGGAATGTGAAATTCTGGATATCATCATGAAGCTCTGCTGTAAGTAGAAAACTCTCAACAGAAACGAAGCCATATGTCCTCCACGCTGAACAATTTTGCCCTTTTCAACTCATTGCCTGTTTATTCAGACATGAAATCGAAACCTGAAGAATGTGAGGGTTTACCCTAGGTTATGCTGCATTAATTAACATTGATTTGTTTGTCCCCCCTCATCCTTTCCTAATCGCGCCACAGCTTGTTGTGGTAAGTTTGTGCTCAATTATAACAAAGTCATCATCATTATTGTCTTCCGCCCTCCATGGCTGTTGCCATCCATTCTGATTTTGTTTATGCCCCCAGAGTGTAAGTGTGCGGCTCTGGACCTGGCGTTCATTGTGGACAGCTCAGAGAGTATTGGTGCCACAAACTTTGCTCTCGCCAAAGACTTTATCATCACAGTCATAGACAGACTGACCAAAGACCAGCAACTCAAGGTAATGTCCGAGCCAGTTATCTTGACATCTGATTGTTTCATAATCCCCCATCGTTGTGAAACTGTTTTTAGAGATGTTCGAAAATGCTGCCCTGAGAACAGACCTCAGAATAGCAAAAGTGTAAATGAAAGACATTGTCTCTTGGTTTTGGAACTTGCTTTGATGTCTCTCCAATGACTCCAGTTTGGATATAATTAGTCAGGATGGGTGAGACGCAGAAATGTTGACACAGGAAAACGCATGCTTGCAGACACAACACAACACAGACGAAAACACACGGTCACCATGCAATGATTTTCTTTCCAGTTTGCAAGCAATCACTCCGGCTTGAGTGTAGTCCAGTACAGTGGATCGCAGGCCCAAGAAAAAATACGACTGGAATCCACTGGCCTCATCGCATTTAAAGAGTGAGTTCACGTGCAAGCAACCTGTCTATGTGCATGTAATCTATCTAGCTCGCGCTTCTTTGGTGATTATTCAGTGTCACCACACGTGCAATTTTCAGCAGTTTTCAGTTTTTTTAAGAGCAAGGGGATCAATTATAACATCATCTGTTTGCATCAAGTTCAGAAATCGCCCTACACGTTCAGCCAAGCTTGACATGTAAGCTGAACGAGATATACAAGGGAATACAGTGAGCTCTGTCAAAAGGGCTTTGCAGCATCCAAGTAGTCTCATTGACACATTTGTCTATTTACTGTGTTTATTATGAATAGGAAATTCCCCATCTCCCACAATTTAGAGATGTAACTAATGAACAGATAATAAATAAATGAATAAACGGTAAAATATATGGATCCTCATATTTGCATATATCTGAGTTTGTTTTATTTGATTGATTCCCTTAAAAAGCTATTGATTTGTGTGTGTGTGTGTGTGTGTGTGTGTGTGTGTGTGTGTGTGTGTGTGTGTGTGTGTGTGTGTGTGTGTGTGTGTGTGCGCACAGGAAAGTGAGAAATATGAAATGGCTGGCTGAGGCCACATATACAGGCGAGGCCCTGGATTTCGCTCTGTCCAACACACTCAGCCTTATGACGCATGAGAACAAAGTCGTTATCGTTCTAACAGACGGACGTTCCGATATTTCCAGGGACAAGGTTCCCCTCAATGTACTCTGTGGTAAAGATCTCCTGGTAAGTACAATACACCTAGATAGACAACACTAACGGGCCTGCAGCTGGGATTTAACGGGAGGGAGTGTGCGCCATCAGTTGAAACGCGCTGGAGGTTGAGTCACCCGACATAACAACATAAATGAAAACATTTCCACCTAAATTAGTCTCTAAGAACTCTAAGAACCCATAATGCAGTAAATAAAGTGTTTGATGCTCAAAATGTCCAGGTGGCCATGCCACCTGGCCTAGGTTGTGACGCTCTACCCTCCAGCTAGCATCCAAACAACACTAGATCCCGCCCAAATCCAACAGTAAAACCAATCTAAACAGGGTGGGTGGCCTAGCCAGGTGCTCCTCCCTTTTTGTTTATTATTGTTATTGGGTGAAAAAAAAAGAATATATATATTCTTTTGAATATATATATTCTTTTTTTTTATATATCCCACAAAGAACTAGTCAAAGAACTAGTCGACAACTTTTTAGGATTGGTCAATGGCTCATAAAATCTGCATGTGAATGCCCAAATGAAAAACAGTAAACACACTCTATTTAAAATTGGAATATGTTATATGAATTAATAAATGATGAAGAAATAATAAATGTAATTAATTAATTAAAAACGCCTTTCCTCCCCTCCAGGTGGGTGGTTTAGGAGTGAAGGACTATTCGGGCCGTTCACCCAACCAAGAGCAGCTCGGGGAATTGGTTTGTAAGAGTGACAACAAACCAGGCTTTGCCTTTGTCCTGGACAACTTTGCCGAGCTGCTAGATGACACTTTCCTGCAGAACCTCACATCCAGAATCTGTCAAAGTAAACACACACACACACACACACACACACACACACACACACACACACATATAACTTGCTCATCCCAAATATATTGATTTATTAACCCGTGTTGTTCTCTCATTCAGATAAGACGTGCCCAGACTACAAATGTCCCCGTAAGTCTGTTTTTCTTCACTAATACCGTGGTTCACTGTTTTTAATGGTTATAATGGTTACAAAACAACCAACAGTTAGTCAAATATGCAGGTTTATTGTATAAATGCTGTCATTTACAGAGCCACTGGAAACAGCTATAGATCAAATGTATTGTGTGTGTGTGTGTTGCAGTCTCTTTCTCTGAAAATGTCGAGATTTTGGTGATGATGGACAGCTCAGCAAGTGTGGGCCAGAAGAACTTCGACACTACCAAGACCTTCGTTAGCCGCTTGGCTGAGCGTTTCCTGACTGCCGAGAGGAAGAGGGATGCCACCGTCAAAATGGGTGTGGCCCAGTACAGCCGAAGCGCCCGCATGGAGCAGGCGCCAACTACCAACTTAACCCTGCTGTCCTATCACACTGAAAAGGCGGCCTTCCAAAACGACGGCACCAACGTTTTAGAGGCCATGGAATTCGCCGTGAAGAGTTTACAGGGTCGAGGAGACACGTCGGGGGGCAGGAAGAAGCTGGTGCTGTTCTCTGATGGCAGGTCTCAGGCCGTCACCGAGCCCTTGCTGGAGAAGCACGTTCGTGAGGTGGCGGACGCCGGGGTGGAGATCTTTGTCATCGCCGTTGGCAGCCAAGTCAATGAGGTCAACCTGCGCACGCTGGTGAGCAAGGGGCGGCGGGACGACATCAGCTACGCCCAGCGCCACCTGTTCCGGGTCTCAGACTACAGCTCTCTGCTTCAAGGGGTCTTCCACCAAACAGTCTCCCGCCGGGTGTCCACCAACAGGCTTTAGATTTTTAGTCCCAATATGAATATTCAGTCTCACTCATTTACCATACACTGTGTTCAAGTACTTTTTAATAATAAATAAAAAATAATTGTCACAAAAGGACAAACGATTGTGTGTAGGTCAAAAGGAAATGTTTTCATGAAGTTTACCTGGAACTTTTTTTACCCTGAGTTGAGCTTCCAAGGCAGATTATCTCAGGCTGAGTATAATGTCCACATTCTGTGCTAAGATCATTGGACTATAACCCAAATGATGGTGCTAGCTTAAACAGCTTTAGTGCTCGTTGTGACAGTACACAACTGGAAAAGATTGCTGCCCGGAAGGTCAGTTTCAGGGTTAAAATTGTCCCATGTCGAAAGGGGTTGCCTTGTCCCTGGAGAGCCAAAGTAAAGGCCACAACTAAACTAAATGTATAGCTTTTAAATGCATTGGGCTGATCTCTACTCATGTATACTGTATCCCTGCATCATTGTCTGCCAGTTAAGACCCATCCTCTGGTTTACTTCAACTAACTAGTGTGGACTGAAATTGGCTCATCGTGGCTACTCTCTTGTCTCTCCAGGACTTGGAGCTCCTGCCATTCGAAGGATTTGTATTAAGGGTTTAATGTGGACTTCGTTATGTAGCTCCTACCACTTTTTCAAAAGGTGTCAGATTTGTGGTGTCAGTTTTACAACGTATACGGGGAACCAGCTGTGGAAGGAAAACATACGAATTATTTGGCAAGTGCTCGTTTTACCTAAATAATTGTTAACCTCAAAGGCTGGCGAATAACAGGCTATAGTCAACTTTGTTTTAGGTTTGCAAAGGTCAGTTGGAAAAGCCATAACTTATTACCAACTTAGTGAAAAGTCACACCGACATCACTTGAAAGCTTTGTTAGATCACCTGACCGACAGGGAAAACAGAAAATGACATCCGAAACACTTACAAACAATCCGATACTTCACCTGGTAATAATGACGACGCCACAGCTGGACTCGCATGTGTGATTCTATCCCAGTGTGTGTATCTGTATGTGTGTGAGCACCTCTGTGTGTACATCAATAGCATGTATATGTGTGTGTGGTGGAGTTTTTTTTAATGTGTAGCCCTAGGTGATTGTTCTATAAACAGTTGTGCCGAGGTCACTAGTTCAAATGACAGAATGACAGAAACCTGTTCTTTGTTGTCTGTGAGGCAGAGAGGCCTCACACATGCACACGCACACACACACACACACACACACACACACACACACACACACACACTCCATCATTGAGGTAGGAAAACATCTGTCATGGTGGAAGGCTGGAAAAGAAACCTATGCTGTGAGGCCCTCACACCCACTCACAGAAAACAGTGTAACTTTTATGATCCCCTCAACTGTTTCACACTCAGTTTCGTTGTCATCAGTGGCCCAGTCAGTGTATCCACCTCTACCCATGTTGTTAAAGAGGATATTTTTACCTGAGGATACAAAACCTTAGTAGTGTTGTGAGAACGCCTTCAATAAAAGTTGCTACACCAAAGTGTCTCAGCTCACGTTTGTACACACACACACACACACACACACACATACCCTGTGGCTGCCAAAGCCAGTATACAAAGATGCATTTTTATATGTTCATGCACCTCTAAAGATGCTCTTCTGATATAACTCTGTGAAATTCAAACACTGGACAATGTACAGCTTCACAGAGCCACAGGCATGGCGATAGACTTTGAAGCTTTTTTATTACCCTTAATAACATTTATTCACCAACTTCGTTGCTAAACTGCAGTTACGTTACAGAAAGACAAAATGGCGGAAAAACTTTAAAACTACCACTATTCAGTTTTTTGTTGTTATAAACGGTCTCAAGCAGTTTCGACCTACTATATTTTCTGTAGAATATTTATAATACGTGTAGATCGAATCAAGCATTCTGATTGGTTGAGAGTGAGTTACGGGGTGTATTTTATTCAGCCATAAAGTACTGTGCAGACTGTTTACATTTAGAGCGTTCCATATCAGTGCGCACTTAAAATAACAGGTAGATTTAAATTGCGCGACCGTTAGTTGTCATTTCAAGCTTGACAGTTACCAAACATGTTTCGTGTAAACTTTGATATTTTGTGGGGAATGACTTTTGATGAGAATGTCAGCGGTGAATAATGTATTTGTGGTCCCTGTTCCTGCTGTAGAGTCAAACGTTGATACGGCTCACAATCAGGAGAGCAGAGCAGGTAACGCGCTGAGAGCAGACGAGTTAGCGGGGAGCGAGTGCATAAAACTAGAAACTAAGAGGAGGAATGAAAGGGTTTGATCACAAAATCGTGATAATTTCCAGTGAGAGAATATTACGTCGGTAATTTCCCGACGCGAGGCAAGTTCTCTAAACATCATGGAGGAGAAAAATGACGGAGAAAAGACTGACAGAAGCAGTGTGAGCACTTATTTACATCAGTGGCTGAGGGTCATCCTCCACCCTGCTTTCAACCGGCCTGGTCAGTAAATCGCCAGGCAGTCAGTTTTATAGTCCCATACAGTGGCTTGCAAAAGTATTCATACCCCTTGAACGTTTCCACATTTTGTCACATTACACGCCACAAATATACATATATTTTATTGAAATTTTATGTGAAAGACCAACACAAAGTGCCACACAATTGTGAAGTACAAAGAAAATTATACATGATTTGAATTTTTTTTCACAAATAAAAAACTGCAAACTGCAAAAGTGCAGTGTGCAAAATTATTCAGCCCCCTTTTTCCTCTGAGTGCAACCAATTGCCTTCAGAAGTTGCCTGATGACTGCTGAATGATTGAATGTTGACCGAGTGACTTATTGCTTAAATAAAATTCAGTTTTTGAACTTAGTTATATTTTATTGAATATTTATTAAATAACAATTTTTAAAGGATTTTTGAATGGTTGTTTCTCACGTACCCCCTGGAGTGCCTTCATGTACCACCATTTGAGAACCACTGTATAAAATGAATGCTATAAAAACTGCAGTGGGGCAACAACCCTACTTGGCATCTGCTTTCATTGTTCAAGGCTTTAGGCATGCATACGGTTGGTCCTCCACACTCGGCTGACATTGTGAGCAAGGGGCTATTATCCCTCTCAGCACATAACTTAATGAGAGAAACGTTAAAATCATCACCAAGACCCAGGTGGATTAATTCTTGTGACAGTGTTGTCACGACTCAAATACAAGCACTGGTCTACTTGCTGAAGTTCCATGGAGTACATCTCTACCGGCACCAGGGCTGCAGCTGTGCCTGACCTCTGACCTCCTTGTTGAAGAGGAGCAAGAGAAGAAAGAATTCCTCAAATTACAAACATTGTTTTTTTATTTGCAAAAAATAACATACCGTGCATGGACACGCAAATGTTGCAAAAAGTCTTTGCTTTGGCTCAATGAGACACTGTCAGGCTTTGATTTAAATTTTGATTTTAGAGGACCCAAATGTCAGAGCAACAGTTCAAAGTAAATTTATTCTCAAACAAAACTCAGGTTAGCCTTTAAAAACAGGCCGAGGAACAAACAAAAACAGGAATCCAAAAAAACAGGGACCACACAGGACTACTCACAGGGGCCACAGACAGGGAAAAACCAGCGCAATCCAACAAGGTGATTGGAGACACAGGGTTTAAATACAGGAAGGTAACGAGGCACAGGTGGAAAACAATGAGGGCAGCACAGGTGAAGGGAATACACAATCAGGGCAGACGGACAATCACAGGAGCAGGAAGTGCAGGAACACAGAGGACACACAAAACAAGGACTTCAAAATAAAACAGGACACCAAACAAACCAACATCATAACAGACACATGTTTTTGAGACACACGTTTTGTATTAAACTTTCACACTGACTGCAGCAGAATTTCAGTGGAACTGTCTCAGCTTGAGTTTCTTTCCTTTTTTTGAGACACATGTTTTATATTAATCCTTCACAATCAGGCTACAGCTGAATTTCAGTGGAACTGTCTCAGCTGGAGTTTCTTTACTGCTTTTTCCCCCTGTTGTCCTGATTTTTATCTTCCTTTGTCCATTCTTGTGTGTGTGTGTGCACGTACATGCGCTGTACTGTTTGTGTGTGCGCTTTTTGATAAAGCTTTTTCTGTGTTGAAGACATTTTTGAAGATCCGAAGCCAAAACTGCACTTTTCAGAGCATTCCACACAGAGTGTGTGTTTGTTTGTGCATGTGCATGTGCACAGGTGTGCCAACTTGCATGGTGATGCATATTTCTGTGCACAATTTACAGCATGTCTGCATCTGCCATCGGTGTGATTTCTGCCTATGTGTTTGAGTGCGAGGGGGACAGTTCCTCAGAAATTTGTCTTGGCTCCTCTGCAGTTTTTCCGAGACCTAATTTCCTCCCTCCTGTTTTCTGAAGCTCTAGTGATTGGACTTCTAACTACCATCTTACTCTCAGACTTTAGCGCAACCATTTTGCACCGAATGTTACGGGTAATGAGTCTGACGTTTCCTGCATGGACTGGATGTGTGCACGACCTTGTGTGTTTGTGTGTCTGTTCATGATGCACTGTAGTAACAGCTCCCAGCTGCCTTGTCTGAACAGAAAGCACATCTGGAGGAAAGGAGGGGAATAGATTCCAAAAAGAAACAAAGAAAAAGAGGAGTAAATGTTAACTTATTGTAATTTGTATGTAATATCCTGTTTGTTTGTTCATTGTGCATTTCAGATTCAGGAGCTGCACTGGACAGCATCTAATAGAACTGCATCCCTCATACGCATATCTATGCATGCTTGCCGATATCATGAACATGCATCCTGCTGCTTAACAGCGTGGATTTGTGCAATTACACACATATGCTTGCTTTGCTTTCATGTTTCTCATTGTCGTCTCGGCTTTCGTCTTTGTGCATGTTTGCACGTGACCTGAACTGAGTTGTCCCTGGTGTGCTTTCCGTGGAGCGGTGAGGGAAAAGTTGCAGCGAATGTCGGGAGAGTTGAGCTGTTTATGATTCTGGAACTGATTGTACAGAAATCCCCCCAGACTGAAACGCTCTTTCAGTTCATGTGAAAGAAATAAAGGGGGGGGGATTAAAGAGTGAGAGAGTGAGTTTGTGTGTGTGTGTGTGTGTGTGTGTGTGTGTGTGTGTGTGTGTGTGTGTGTGTGTGTGTGTGTGTGTGTGTGTGTGTTTGGGAGGGAGGCCATTCCTATTCTATGAGTCACACTTTAAGAGAGACCAGAACCCCCTCACTCTCCATCACACGCACACGCACACCCACGTGCACACAAACACACACACTGTTGCACTCCTCCCTTCTTCTCTTTTTTGAGGAAAAACTCTTCCCAGGGCAAGACGGGAGAACAACTTCAGAGAGTAATAACTGTCCAGCAGCTGCCCGTCTCCTTCTCTGCTTTTCTCTGCACTTGGCAAAATGCTGACTGCTGTCTCATCTCCGACCACCTCTTGATCACAGCCCCCTGTACCTTCCAATTAAAAAGCACGAGGGACTAAAAAGTCAAAACTAGTATGTAGAAATACATCACGTTTCTGCAAGTGCAACAGCAGCAATTTCTCATGACGGATCACACTTTTATCAAATGTCTCTTCAATGTGATATTCTTAAAGACGTGGATTCCATTCTCTGGGTCATTCACATCAGCACCTGCCGTACTCAGTTCAGCCAAACGACCCCTGTCGTGTCATCTCTCTCTCCAAACTGATAGCCTCCCATGTAACGGATGTGGACTTGGATGTAGAAACCTGTTCCTGACATCGCCTCCCGGCCTGGATAACACATTAGTGGCAGTGTTGCTGGATAATAAGGCCACATCTGAGCGTTCAATCAAATTGAACTCTGATACACGCAAGTGTTTCTGCAGCCAACATGTGATCAGCAACAATAGAATGATGAAGAAATACATGCTTTACCTTGACAGAGGGCAGACGTGAGTGTCAATGTGGATGTGTACATACATTGCGTGTGTTCTAACAGGGAGACCTCCCACCATGTCCACCAACACATAGGCCTGCAAACGGGCAGTTGAAGCACCTACATGCGTATAAACATGGTGAGCAGACTCATGGACAGCCTGTTAGTGTTTACATCGAGTATAAACTCCTCTCACTCTGCCTTCTAATTGCAACCAGACCACTAGACACAAGTGAGGTCCATTTGTGTGTGTGTGTGTGTGTGTGTGTGTGTGTGTGTGTGTGTGTGTGTGTGTGTGTGTGTGTGTGTGTGTGTGTGTGTGTGTGTTTATGAGTATGGGGGGGGGGGGGGAATTAAGTCTACTCTTTATCCTGTTCTATTTCAAACTGACTCACCACATGTACGAGATTACCGTGGAAACCTCCGAAATGTTCTGTCTGGAGGACATTAAAGCTCATTGTCAGGGTTCCCCATGTGTTCTGCTGAGGGCCACATCCGTTATGTTGTCATATCATCTGATAACTATGACCACATTCAAATCTGTTTGAGCTGTTGGAGGCATCTTCTTGGGTTGAATCGGTCCAAACCCACAGCTGCACTTTGGCATCCTCTTTTACTGGTTCATGGTAGTGATACTGGGTGTACGCGCGTGCGCGCTCACACGGGTTCCTGCGGAGCCATGGCGCCTCCAAGTGGTCAGCAGTGGGCACTGGGGTGCGTCGTGCGCGTACAGGAGGAGGGATCAGAGCCTGTTTCTGGGGCTGATCCGGGACTGGAGAGCGAACGGACGGCTCTTCTGCGGGAAGTAAACGCGCATCCAGGGCTTCATTTCCCATTTCCGACCTCCCGTATCTCCCTTTTCTTTCTCGTCTTTCCCTCCTGCTGAGATGAGGAGTTAATCAACAGAGGATCAGCTGCTCATTAAGTTTTGAAGTTGTTGGAAAGAGATCGGGTAAGCAGCACTTTTACGCACGCAATGTGCCAATCTTGCTGTCTGTCTGTCTCTCGCTCTCTCCCTCTCTCTCTCTCTCTCTCCCTTTCTCTGTCTCATTTATTCTCCTTGTGATGTTCTGCCTGTCTTTGCCTCTGTCTCTGTCTGTCTCTCGCTCTCTGTCTCTTTGCACGTCTTCAAGTTTACTCTCATCAACATAAATTAGGGATTTTTCTCAGCAAACGAAACTGCGGGAATACACTTTGAGTCTTTCAAGACCCATAAACAAAATTGTCCATGAAAACAACACAACATAGGTTATCTCAGTCGTGCTGTTATCTCTGCATGTTTTCTTTTGCATGGTATTCAACTGTGCAGTGGTGAAAGGCTGTGGACTCCCACTCATATTCATATTCATATAGGAGTGGGGACATCTGCGGGAGCGGACTCCTCCGCAGCTCACCGCTGTCAGTCCGCTAGAGGGAGCCACATGTGTGTGTGTGTGTGTGTGTGTGTGTGTGTGTGTGTGTGTGTGTGTGTGTGTGTGTGTGTGTGTGTGTGTGTGTGTGTGTGTGTGTGTGTGTGTGCTAGTTGTTTGTGGTAATCTGATTCATAATTTGTTTTAGAATATGCAATAACCAGGCCATTAAAACAGGTCCTGCACGATGACCTGTCTTGTCAGAATTTGCATGGTGCATAAATAAATAAATGTGTGTTTCCAAATCACAAAAAAAGAGCAATGTGCGAGTTAATCCGCCTAAAACAGCTGGTGAACAGAGGTTTTCTGTAAGGGAAGGGGGCGCCTCTGGAGGGCAGCAGACTCAGGCCTTGTGAAAAAAACTAAATGTGAGTCTGACTTTAGTCAATCAGCAGCCTGCTCTCTGCAGCCATTTGCATCTCAAGTCTGTTAATTTTGTGTCATCACTCAAAGTCTGTTTGTTCAAATGTTCCTAGACTTGAGAGGAGGAGGTACTACGTTTAGTTAGCATGACTACTGGAACTTTTTTGAGTTCTTCAAGTACTTAGGCCTGTGCATTTTTAGTTGGTTACTGCTGAAGTTTGGCAGCATGTTAAGGCTTCAGGTTTCTGCATGAATAATCCATAATGAGCCAAATGTCAGCCTATGTTGAGATCAATCACTTCTTCCAGCTTCTGTCGTCTCCATTTCCAGCATTTAAAACAGTAGAGAGGAGCCCTGTTCAACACCTGATCCTTTCAAATTATGTGGCGGCCATTTTGTTCCCTGTGCAACCATGACCAGGCAACCTGTTCCTTGTACAATTAGCATAAACTGATACTAATGCAAATCTAGATTTTTTTTTGACTTTGTGACGAAAATCATTCAGCATGTGGAATAATTAGTAAATTCAGTATTATTAGACCACAGCTAGCTAAAATTACCAGCATCACAATTACTTAGGTTTAAAGTTAGTCACATGTCTTTCCATTTTTGCGATTCAGTGTTTTCCCTGCATTTGTTGTCTTTCCCATGACTTCTATTTTCACTTTAATGTTTTTTTGAGAGTGAGAAATCAAACAGATTGTTGGCTCACTTGTGTGTTGTTGTGTGTCCTTGTACGTCAGACAGGACAAGAGGAAGATGCTGGGGTTAGAGGTCATCGCTCTCTGTCTTCTTTTTGGAGCCCTGACTCACGGCCAGGAGTGCAGCAGTGAGTGCCATGAAACTGAACCCTTGTTGCCTCCTGGCCAAAGTAACATGCCATGCTGATACGTTTTAGTGACGTTCCATGGAACATTTCATCTTGCTTATTTGAGTGCAATTTTCAGCGGAGGTTTTAAATGTGTTTTGTTTGCATTCCCTCCAGAGAAAAATGATTGTGCCATAGAAGTGTACTTCACCATAGACACATCTGAGACCATCGCCCTGCAGGAGCCGCCCCCTGGAGCGCTGGTGGAAAGCATCAAGGTTCCTTGTTTATCTGCATACTTTTCAATTAAGCCTCGACCAAAAGATATCCCTGTTTCATAGTGTGGTCCTCACTAAATGACAGTCAACCAAGTGGGCTGTCTGTTGTATAATGTGTTGTGCCTTTTGTTGTTGTAGAAATTCGTAGAGCAGTTTGCACAGCGTTTGGATGATGCTGAACTCAATGGTGTTGTGCGGGTCAACTGGAAGATCGGTGGACTGCACTTCTCTCAGGAGTGTAAAGAGTTCAGTCCCCTCGCACCCAAGAATGATTTCATCACTGTGAGTGACACACACATACGCCAACACACACATACATCTACACACAGAGGCGGAGCCCAACTTTGCAAAAATTCGGTGGTCAGCCTGAAACCTATGGGGGAGATTTGTTTTTATTGCGGCTATATTACACTACTATAAGCCACAAGAGATAATGGAATGTCAATTTGTAAAAAGCATGATAGTTTTAAAAAATATAATTCTGGCGAGCCTACATCATTTTGTATTTCATTATTCTCCAACTGTCTTCATCATTCTGAAACCTCAACACAAGAAATGTTGAGGAAGTTACATGACATACATTGGTAGGGTAGGATGTGGCTTACACAACATTACTATTCTTGAAGCCTATTTGTTTTATACTACGCTAGAGTAGAGTTCACAGAATTAATGTTTGGCTAACAAATCTGCTCCATTTGAATCCATGCCATAATAATGTGCGCTGCTCTAATTGCAAAGCAAGGATCCCCAAACGAAGATTGAAATTTAAAATGTCATAAAAAACTTTAGGATTCAGGGCTTTTGGGAAAACATTCGGGACTGGAGACCCAAAGGTGTGGAGAGTGGAAGTCTTCAGTGTTGTTGTTTATTCTAGTTTTCTAGTTGTTTTAATAGTTTACTGTTTTTTTTTCTAGTTTAATTTATTTATGCCAATGAAAATGCCATGGGTGAATCTGCTTTGGGATTTCTGATATCTTCAGAGACACTGAGGGTCTTGTGTCCCTGGATGGTTGCCTGCTTTTCTCGATTTTTAATCCAGCCATAACAAGTCTCACTCCTTTCACATTGTTTCCAGGGCGTCAGGGGAATCAATTACCTGGGTAAGGGCACCTACATCGACTGTGCCATCGGCAACATGACGCAGCACATGCTAAAGTCACCCACAAACCCCCGCACCCTCCGATTCGCTGTGGTCATCACCGACGGCCACGTGACCGGTGAACCGTGCAGGGGCATCAAAGTGGCCGCAGAAAGAGCTCGCGAGGAGGGTATCCGGATATTTGTCGTTGCGGCATCCAAGAACGTGGAAGAGACAGGGCTGAGGGAGATTGCCAACTCTCCTGTAAGCCTCTACAGGAGGGACTTCATGGCTGTTGATCTGAGCACAGGCAAAGCCGTCATAAATACGGAGACCATTGACAGCATCATCAAGACAATGGTAACACACAAAAACACTTACAGAGACACACGAGACCCATCTGTCTTCTGCTCACACCTTGTTCCTTTTGTCTTCACAGAAACATCATGCGTTCGTAGACGTAAGATTGCTCACACAACTAAAGATCAGAAATATTTGTGTTTCGGACTGCATCCACACTGACTGTTTGACTTAATTTCCTGTGTGACACAGTGTTACAAAGTGTCCTGTCTGGAGACAAAAGGGAGTGATGGTCCAAAAGGCCCCAGAGGACAAAAAGTGAGCATCCACACAAACTCACACTTACGGAATTCGCACACAAGTCACTTTATTCTTCACACACGTTTTCTCCATGAAATTCCTTGATTGCAGGGAGCCAAAGGAGACAACGGCGACCCAGGTCTGAAAGGATTAACAGGTCGCGCAGGAGACCCCGGTATCGAAGGTCCCATTGGTCAGCCTGGTTCCAAAGTAAGATGTTTAACACCCACCTACCCGTCGTTCACTATTCACTTTAGTTTGACAAAGTTTGTTTGTGTCTCTATTGTAAAAACAACAACTTTTCTCTCCCCTTCCTCCTCTCTGTAGGGAGAACCAGGTCACACAGGCGAGAAGGTGAGGCATGCACGTCTCTTTTGTGTGGATCATGTTCATCAATGCATTACTTAAGTCTTTGAATTAATTACTGACTTTGTAGGTGAATGCTTATAAAATCTAGGCAAATTCAAACAACAGTTCATAATCTGTAATAATAAATAAGCACATAATGATTGTATGTAAAATGACCGCTGGTTTTCTGTCCGCGCACAGGGAGAATTGGGAACTCAAGGGAAAAAGGTAGGATTTTTCTTTTTCCATGTATGATTTACTATCTCACAAATGTTTTCATTATCATATGTTTTGTTAAGGTATGGTCTTTCTTCTCTAATTGTTCCTCTCTTCATTGTTAGGGAGTGTTTGGCATTCCAGGACGTAATGGGACAGATGGACAGAAGGTAGCTGCTGCTTAACTTAAGGAGCAAGTTTTGTTGTCCACTTTAGGGGACACAATGCCACCTATAATCATGACTCTATTCTGAATGTTTCAAATAGTGGATGTATGATCTTGAAGTGAAGCTCTAGATTTGTAATGCAATTGTTTTCTTCCCAGGGTAAAATTGGGCGGATCGGTGCTCCCGGCTGCAAAGGAGACCCAGGCGACAGAGTATGACACTAA
The DNA here is from genome assembly GCF_910589615.1 of Taurulus bubalis. Taxonomy (NCBI): domain Eukaryota; kingdom Metazoa; phylum Chordata; class Actinopteri; order Perciformes; family Cottidae; genus Taurulus; species Taurulus bubalis. The sequence goes on from NC_136589.1 coordinate 25,575,478, forward strand.
ACCGACGATTTTGAATGATCAATACATCCATATTGTATAGCGTTATGGCCTATTTATGGTGTGTGTTTGACGCCTCGTAGGGTCCTGATGGTCACCCCGGTGATGTCGGTGATCGCGGTTTCGGTGGAACTGAAGGAGATAAGGTACATGGTCTTCAATTGAAATTGATTAACCACCAACCTGTGGGTAAACTCTGCCCGACTGTGAGCATGTGATTGTGTCCTGTTTTCAGGGGGATGCCGGTCGCCCTGGAAGAAGTGGACCCTCCGGCCCGTCTGGAGAGGCTGGACCAAAGGTAAAATCAGAACACGGGGACAGGGATCGGTGCTTTTTGCTGGGACAGATGTTAGGTCTTTGGTCATGTTACATTGGTTTGAGGAATGATGGAGGTGAACCGCTAAACTCTGGTGCTTTGTCCACAGGGAGAGAGTGGAAGTCCTGGATCACCTGGCGTCCCTGGACTGAAAGGGAACCCAGTAAGGCTCATCACCACAGACAGAAATGTATTCACACACATATAACATCATGGAGCTCATCTGTGTGTTGTGTTTCTTAGGGAAGTCCTGGAATTCTGGGAATCAGAGGAGAGGGCGTAAGAACGTCTAATTCACTTTCATCATGTTCCCTTTCATAGTTAGCCTGCATCGGTCATGCTTTGATTTGGTCATTGTTCTTGCATTCTAGGGGAGAAGAGGAGACTATGGGCCAAAGGGTGCTCAAGGAACAGATGGCAATAAGGGAGACAAGGTGCATACACAACTGTGCAAGTGTGAACTTTTTGCATCGGCTCAAATTATTTCTTTCATTGAGATACAATACTCCATCACTTGGGAGCTCAATGCAGATTTTATGTTTCAGGGTGAAATGGGTCCAGAGGGCTTAAGAGGACTACCAGGTGAATCAGGAAACAAAGGAACAAAGGTTAGAAGATCAATGTTGTTTGTATAATTTGTATATGTTCATATGAACACCGTACACAACTCTTTAATCTGCCCACTATTGTTGCACCTGTCATAAACTTTCTCTCTGAACAGGGAGACAATGGCCTGCCAGGCCCCAGGGGACCACCGGGTACATCAGGAGAAGCTGGGAAAAATGTAGGTTCTAGGTCTCAATTGGGCATCATGCAAAAAAGATACCTAATCTACTTTACATTAACACGGTTTGTACAACAGGGTACCAGAGGTGACTCTGGTGATGCTGGATCTCGAGGAGAACCTGGACCGATTGGACCAAAGGTATGCGTCTCTGTGTATGTGTCAGTGTGTCAGCATCTTCTTCTGACTTTTTCAGCTGCAGTTTGTCTTGACTGTTTCTTTTCTATTCAGGGAGACCATGGAAGACCTGGCTTCAGCTACCCTGGGCCAAGAGGAACATCGGTAAAGTACACATGCACTTCGCCTCAATACATTTACTTGCCAGAGTGACACACTTGGCTGATAAAATGTCCCTCCGCTGCTGTACAGGGTGATAGAGGAGAGAACGGCAATCGTGGACCTCGCGGCAGCAGAGGAGACTGTGGTCAAAAGGGTGACCCAGGGAATAAAGGAATCCTGGGAGAGGAAGTGAGTAATCATTGTAGTTGGATGTATTCCGTTACTGAAGTGAAAGGCGCAGATACACAATGCTAATGTTTCTGCTCACAACAGGGTGAGCCAGGATCAACGGGTGAGCCAGGCCTGAGAGGGCCAAGAGGAGAGGGTGGGCGTGATGTAAGTATACAAAACATGCACTGTAAACCAGTTAAACCCACATACAGGGGCCTTTCTACTCACTAGGGAGTTGCATCCAGCTAGGAAATGTCAACTAGGCTGATGTTTTCATATGTTTACTTGTTACAGCGTTATCTGCTAGCAAACCCAAACCAGACAAAAGCTGAGAGACAGAATTGGGTTTTATGTGTTCTTTTTCTCTACAGGGATATCCTGGCCCTGAGGGAGATCCCGGCCTCACTGTGAGAACATTTCATCAAACCACTCTTTTTTTATCACTGGCTCATCAAGAAAAATGCATGCAGGATATAATGATGTCATGTTTCTTCCTGCAGGAATGTGATGTTATGACCTACATCAGAGAAACGTGTGGCTGCTGTGGTGAGTTTAGCTTCTGTGTTTCCGTTCGTGATATGAACATGCTCTGATAGGCTGTCTGGTCATCACAGTTTGCGGTTTTGTCTGCAGACTGTGAGAAACGCTGCGGACCCTTGGACATTGTGTTCGTGATCGACAGCTCAGAGTCAGTGGGTCTGACCAACTTCACCCTGGAGAAGAACTTTGTCATCAACACCATCAACAGATTGGGATCCCTTGCCAAAGACCCCAAGTCAGAGACAGGTATAGATACATTAGTTCATGCTCATGTGGTTTACAAATGACTTCAGGATTTATCTGTGCATTGACAAAAAGAAACGTTATAAGATGGCTGCCAACTTGATGTCAACACGGTTGCATGTGTTCCCAGGCACAAGAGTGGGAGTTGTCCAGTACAGTCACAGTGGTACCTTCCAGGCCATCCGACTCGACGACCCCAAGATCGATTCACTGTCTGCTTTCAAGGTCTCAAACACAAACACATGTGCAAACTGCTTTTAAGAGGTTTTTTGGGGTGTAGCACATACTGTTCTTTTGCCTTTTCTTGTCCAGATGCGTCTTATGTAATCAGGCTTGATGTACTGTCAGATGAGAGTCATCACAGATCTCCTTCTCTCTATTTTTCTCACATTTACCAATACATTTAATCTGGAATGCAATAGAAAGTAGACCTACCTTAAAAAAATCCTGTGAAAAGACCAAAACCAACAATAAATTGACGATGCTAAAAAGTCTTGCCAACATGGTCAAATCCTGATGAAGTTCATACCTCTGTGGCATCAACCTCACATTTAAAACACATCACTGAGTCAAACTATTCTACTGGGTGACATATTCCTTCATGATCATGAACATGGCCACTGTAATTTCATTTAACTCAATCATACATAACTAATAATCCTGCTGCCTTAAAAAGTAAATATTGCCCAAAATGTGTATTCATCCGCGGCTGAAAATAGTCCCCAGCAAATGCAGTATTCCCTCCTGTTTGAGATACATTTGCCAAAAAGTACAGCGTCCAGTAGTTTCATAAAATATGATTTTAAGGTTGAACATCTTTATTAGGAACCAGTGGGCTTTGGGCTGAGTATAGTTCGTTAGAGAGTATTGAGAAACACTGTTCACATTGTTGGTGTCGGTCTTTAATGGGAGTTATTGACAGTAGGAACACAGTACAAGAACAGACTTTATTTATATTTATTGTTTGCTGTCAATTTCAAGACAGCTCCTGATACATGCTAGTACTGAACTTTATGCTGATTTTACTGAAGCGCTGTCCACAACCATGGCTGCGACCTTTCGCCACCGAACCAGAACCATGTTTTCAAAATGGCCGCAGTGTAACTATTTAAAAATGATAGACGCTTTGCCTCTGTGTCTGCACCCAGTGGTGTTGTCACATCACTGTACGTACACATCTCTCACATTCTGACTTATCCACTATTCAGAATGCAGTGAAGCGCTTGGAGTGGATCGCCGGAGGAACATGGACTCCATCCGCTCTCAAGTACGCCTACGACAACCTGATCAAGGACAGCCGCAGGGCCAAAGCCAAAGTCACCGTTGTTGTCATCACAGACGGACGCTTCGACCCCAGAGATGACGACATGCTGCTCACCTCCCTCTGCAGGTGCCTGACACTGGGGCTGTATTTGGTCATTTAGAATTCTCATTTGTGTCGATGAAAAATTATATATATAACATATATATATATATATATATATATGTGTGTTTGTATGAGCAGTCATCCCGGCGTCGATGTGAGTGCTATTGGTATTGGAGACATGTTCGACCAGATTGAGGAGAATGAGAGCCTGAAGAGCATCGCCTGCCAGAAAGATGGCAGGGTGATGGGCATGAAGCGCTTTGTCGACCTGGTGGCAGAGGAGTTCCTCGACAAGATTGAAAATGTGCTCTGCCCAGGTACACTCATTGTGGAAGGATGTACAGTCAATTATGTACAGTACGTTCCCCTAGTGGAATATGAAAGCTGTTTTGTTCTGTACTTTTTCTGATATTCTGTCTTTATCTTGGCTTCAGATCCCATCGTCATATGCCCCGATCTCCCTTGTAAATCAGGTAAGACTTTAAAATAATATGTATTGCTTAGTGTCTTCTCTTCAAAGATTTTCAGCATTTAGGCCAAAGTAACCCGCATTATTAAGACGTCAACATGCTTGAAATGAAGTGCTTGTCAAATGTCAAATGTCAAATGTCAAAGTCTCTCCGAAACTGTTCTCTGTTCTTCTGTTTTTATTCTTTACACAAAGCCTGTCGTCACTTTTCATGTGTGTAGAACCGAACGCAACACCATGAATGCCTTTGAGGAGAGGCTGTCTGAAAGTGTGCACTGTTATCCATTATTATGATTCAACACGCCCTGCACCTCTCTATGACAGCAGGCGTTTTGCGTTCAGAACAGAAGTAAACATCTGGGCCTTCAGATGTGTCCGGACACCACTTGGGACCAACTAGTTTGTTTGAAGCATACTGGCGTCTTTAAGCTATGTTGAGGATCAGACAAGTTGTGTCTTAAATGTTGTTTTTTTCACACATCATTTTGCCTCCTTTGCCACGATGCAATGAATTCATGCCGCTGCAAAGCCAACCAACAAGACCAAACGTTTGCAATTTAGTGCTCCGCCCACAATGTTATTCCGCCCACTTGTTTCAGGAGGGGGCGTCACACCGGGGGAAGCCCCTCCCCCCTGGAAGCCGCTGGCCGAGGAAGGCAGCCCCTCATTGGTCCCCACCTCTTTGAAGGGTGTGACCAGCCTGCTGAACGGCCTGAGCGAGCAGCAATATGGGGTTGGTGTTGCAACCATGGCGTACACAGCCCAGAGAGCCAAACTTGCCCAGGGAACAGACAGGCAACAGTGGACCCGGCTGTTCATCGACTCCTTCAAATATGTCTATGGAGACATTATGGGAGACCCAGCAAAAGCCTTAGGACTCTGCTAATGCTAATATGCTAACCATGCTACCTCGCCATTATGGTCGCCAATAGCTAATAAGCTTACTGCTGGACATAGAATAGGTTTGATCAAAACTGTGGGCATTTTCTAACTCTAGTGGTGCAATATACACCTGGGCTGTATGCAAAAGGATTTGAATGATATGATGCTGGCCCTGTCCTGACATTTCAAAGCAGCCTTATTATGTACAGTTACTGTATGTAAGGGGCCAAAATTCAAAATGTGATGCTCCCTCTCCTAATAGAATATTTCTAAATCAATGTACATGGCGCTGTCTCTCTGAAAAGTATGTCTGTTTGAAATACAATACATATCATTTTGTGGAGGAACGTTTTCCACTCACATGGAAGGCGGATGTCATTTGTTGGAGGCAGATTGGTCTGCAGAGCTGTTCATGTTACTCTGTAAAGTGAACAGTAGCTCTTTGATGAAGCCAAATTTCCACTGTGAATCACGAGCCCACTGAATCACTATGATGGCTTTTTTTTCTTGCTGTTTTGCACACATCCATGGTTACGGCCTTAACTTTTTTTCTTGTGCTCTGTGAATGAGTCATGTTGGTGAAAAGGCCATGACATGTGGAAAAGATCTGGTTTTAGAGACAGTTTACTGTATATGAGTCAGAAGTTGGTATATGTGGATGTTTGGTTAATTGACTGAGAATGAAGGAACTATTGTATATTATGCCCTTGATTGGTGCATGTTTTCTTTGCATGTGGCTTGGCTTGTAAAGTAGGATGACTAAGACCGGCTTTAACCAAATGTCATGGCGCCATGTTAGCTCTGTGATGGAAACTTACTGATGTGAACTATGTTGTTTTGTATAACATGTATTCATGTTTTATATTTTGCCATCTCAAGAGAATAAAATCATAGAGCAAACAAAATAAGTGTTTTCTTGATGAGGCCACACTACTGATATGAGAAGGTTTAGATACAATCAGACAGCTAGACTGCAACTAGCATGGATGAAAGAAGTAACACTACAGTGTGTTAAAGCATATATTTTTTTGCTGACTTTGACTCCTGCGCATCTGTGTTGCAGCTGTAGCTCGCTGAACATCGTGTTTGATTTAAAGGTTTATATATGTGTGTGTGTCTGTTCCAGAGCCTTCAGTGGCTAGCTGTGTTCAGCGGCCCGTGGATGTGGTGTTCCTGTTGGATGGCTCTGAGAGGATGGGACTGGAGGACCACCGAAAGGCCAAAGAGTTCATCGAGAACGTGGCTCGTCGCCTGACCCTGGCCAGCGGCCAGTCAGACGAGAGGAACGCCCGCTTGGCACTGCTGCAGTACGGCAGCACGACAGAACAGAGGGTGGAGTTCGCGCTCACACACAACCTCACGGTGATCTCTGATTCGCTGGCGGGGGTGACCTACATGGACTCCTCCTCTGCTCTGGGCAGTGCCATCATCTATGCCGTCAACAATCTGGTGATTCCACAGGTAAAAACAAACACGATTTGTTCAACTTTTTAAAAACTTTTTTATTTACTTTCTTGAGTTAGATGAGAAGACCAATACCACACGCGTCTGTATGTGAAGCAGGTGATTTGCTTAGCTCGTCATACAAACAAGAGGAAACAGCTTGCTTGGCTCAGTCCAAATATGACAGAACCCTTTTGCCTGCAGCTCTACGGCTCACTCAGTAACATGTAGTATCTAGTTTGTTCAATACGTGCAAAAACTGAAGTGTAAAAACAACAAGTTGTGGTTTTACAGTTGGGTTATGTGTGGGACGGTTTTCTTGGGCAGCTGCAGTGATTTCTTGGTCAAGGTGGCGACCAAAACCCAAGGAAGTCACTGCCACCAGCCAAGAAGTAGTCCCACGGAGAAAAAAAAACACTTTGTCATTTCTACACTTAGTTTTTTATTACAGACTAAACAAATTAGTTATATAACTTGTTAATTTGTCTATTAGTGGGTGTTTTGCCTTTGAATAAAGTCAGGTTAGCTGTTTCACCCGCTATGCTAAACTAAGCCAAACGCCCGCTGCCTGTAGATAAATATTTACCATACCGATATGAGAGTGGTATCAATCTTCTCATCTCGTCTAACAGAAATAAAAGCGGGCACCTTGTGGTTTTACTAGCTGTTTTTGCCCCGTACCTTCTGTCTTTACACAAAGCTCAGTGACTCCCCTTCTAGCTCAAGTGCACACACAGAGACATGAAAGCGACCTTGACCTTCACATCTGACTCTCACGGGAAGGGAAGTGTAACCCCTTAACGTTGCATGTTGTGTTGTGCAGCGGGGAGAGCGCTTGGCTCGTCGCAACGCCGAGCTGGCCTTCGTGTTCGTCACTGACGGCGTCACGGCCAGCGAGCAGCTGGATGAGGGCGTGTCGGCCATGAGGCGGGCAGAAGGCGTCCCCACGGTTATTGCCGTGGGATCCGACACGGACGAGGATGTGCTGCGGAAGGTGTCGCTCGGGGACATGTCGGCCGTCTTCAGAGGAGCTGACTACGCCGCGCTGAACAAGCCATCGTTCTTTGATCGCTTCATCCGCTGGATATGCTAGTGAGGACCTGTCGCGCTCCGCACCATAGAATTAGACCCCATGGTGTGAGCATGTGGGCGAGCTCCTTCCGCGCACACGTAAATACACGCAGAGCACCAACACACCTCTGCGATCGTTATAACCTCACTGGATGTCAGGCACCGAGGCGGCTACACATCCCGATTGTTACGCGGGAGAAGATTCTCTTACAAAAGCCAAAACAATCCATAGGACCAGCTGACACACTCACACAAACACGTAGGCATGCGATATCATTTGTAACTTGATTGATCCGTTCATTCTAAATCTATGGTCAGCACTTCCAGTCAAATACACTCATAAGTATCCCAGAGGAGAGGTGTGGGATTATTGAATGTGTACGAACAAATTGTACGCCTTAATTTGCTTTTATGTTATATTGTTTTTTTCAGTTTGCTGTGTGTGTGTGTGTGTGTGTGTGTGTGTGTGTGTGTGTGTCTCTCTCTCTCTCTCTCTCTCTCTCTCTCTCTCTCTCTCTCTCTCTCTTTATCTTACTCTCTCTCTCTCTCTCTTTATCTCTCTCTCTCTCCCTCACAGTCTTTCTTCACAGTTAGTATTTACATTAAAGGTGCTAAAGTGGAAATAAAGGACAAAGCCATTTGAGTGGTTCTGAAAACCTTTTTACATTGTGTTATGCTGTAATTACTTAAATTTGTTCAGGAGATTAAAAAAAAAAGTACAAGTACACTTATCTTCTTCAGGGGTGAAATAAAAAATCTCACAAAAATGACCCACACTCAGCCTCATAAGAATCGCACAAACAAGCACATGTGCTGTAGTTAACTCCACATGCATTCACAGACAAACATGAAAGAACCGTTATGTAAACATGAATTTCAAATAAAGCCTAATATGTGGTGACCCCAACACTGTCTTTTGCTAAATATATTCATGTGTCACGTGTTTATATGTTTTTGATCCATGTGCAATTTTCCCTTAAATCACTGTAACCTTCGCAGGAAGGAAAGGGCTCTCAACAAGGATTTTAGTAAAGGAAAAAAATATAGAGAACGTACATAGCATTAAATATTACATAATACATTTCATGCTTTTGGAATGTAATATTTATCAGCACTCCTTTATCCCATAAGAGAAATTACCTATGTATCTGTTTGTGCATCTGGCTCCCTCTGCTGTACAGAGAAGCTGCATTACATGTATTCGTTACTTTGCAGATTCTGGTTAACACTACAACATATACAACTGTCGTCAAATAAACTAATAAATTATGATATATTATTCCAGTTTAAGTAAAAGTTTAAGTAAAAGTAATTCAAATCAACCTCCACATTTGCCAGATGCAACATTTAAGCGATGTAAACACCAATCATTTTGAACCCAAAAGTATATTGATCTCTCACGGGAAAGTATGCATGATGATCAGTCTGCGTGCAGCTGCCTATACACTTGGTATAGTTACTTTTCAGTTAAGCTAAGAAGTAAAACAAATTTAAAAAAGACGATCGATAATAAGGACCGCATCCGGTCAGGAGGTTTGACCACTCAAGTAAGTCCTGAGTAACGTGACAAACAACAGGTTCGTTCGAGATGAGACAGTCCTGAGCAGAATCGATCACCGGCGATCGGCGCGCAATGCATGCCGGGTAGATTGGTGTTTTATTTGATCCCGACTTGATCTGACTTGACGCCCTCTGCTTCTTCCGCCTGCTCTCGTCTGTTTTCCAAGCGAGGCGCAGTTCACTTGGGGCGAGAATCACTGCCAAACGGTAAGTCATCTGTCGATATAAATGCTTAGCTCATGCATTGTCTACTATTCATATTCGTTTAGACGTGTTGAAAAATGAAAAAGGTCGATAAATCGGGAGTGGAAAGTAAAGGTTGTTCTCTCAGGTTTCGAGTCCGGTAAAGTTGGAAAGAAAATAGGCTGCATATGCTCTAACGAACGAGCCTATTCACAGATTCGGACTTCCCGGATCAATAACTCTTTCGCTAAACGGTGTTACAACACAAACGATACCTCTCTGTAATCGTAGTGATGCAGATAACAAGCTACAACCTTCATTTTATAAAAACGGGTCGTTCTCCGAGCTGTACGGATAACATTGGTCTCAATGTGCAGCCGGCTGTGAGACGAGTGCGCGCAGGGACGCAGGGACTGTCTGCAAAGTGCAATGCAGAAAATACATACTACAAAAATATTCAATGACTTCACTATTATGAATTGTAGCATTGCCAAAATCATGTCCTACATAATCCCCCCCCCCCCCCTCCTTGTTGTACTACAGTTGTTATTTTGAAGAAATATAATTTCTATGATTTTCTGTTAATATTTATTAATATTGAATTAATATTAATATGATGTAGCGTCACAGTGATACAGTTTAAAAAGACACAAATCATGTCCTAGATCAGTGGGCTCCCCCTTGATGTACTACAGTTGTCCTTTTGAAGAAATATAATTTATATGATTTTTTATTAATATTTATTAATATTTAATTAAAATTAATATGATATAGCGTCACAGTAATACAGTTTAAAAAGACAAAAATCATTTCCTACATCAGTGGGTTCCCCCTTGGTGTACTACAGTTGTCCTTTTGAAGAAATATAATTTATATGTTTTTTTAGTAACATTTATTAATATTTAGTTAATATTAATATGCAATAGCGTCACAGTAATACAGTTTAAAAAGACAAAAATAATGTCCTACATCAGTGGGCTCCCCCTTGTTGTACTACAGTTGTCCTTTTGAAGAAATATAATTTCTTTGTTTTTTTATGATTTTTTTTATTAATATTTAATTGCAATTAATATGCTATAGCGTCACAGTAATACAGTTTAAAAAGACAAAAATCATGTCATACATCATTGGGCTCAACCCTTGTTGCACTACAGTTGTTCTTTTGAAGAATATCATATATTTCTATGATTTTTTTAATAATATTTATTAATATTTAATTAATATTAATATGCAATAGCATCACAGTAATACAGTTTAAAAAGACAAAAATCATGTCATACATTAATAATTAAAAAATATTATTAAAAAATCATAGAAATTATATTTCTTCAAAAGAACAACTGTAGTGCAATAAGGGGGAGCCCAATGATATAGGAAATTATGTTTGTCTTTTTAAACTGTATTACTGTGACCCTATTGAATATTAATATTAATTAAATATTAATAGAAATTCATAGAAATCATATTTCTTCAAAATAACAACTGTAATACACCAAGGGGAAGCCCATTGGTGTATGAAATTATTTTGGCAATGCTACAATTCATAATAGTGAAGTCATCGATTATTTTTGTAGTATGTATTTTCTGCATTGCACTTTGCAGACGGTCCCTGCGCCCCTGCCCGCACTCGTCTCACAGCCGGCTGCACATTGAGACCAATGTTATCGTACAGCTCGGAGAACGACCCGTTTTTATAAAATGAAGGTTGTAGCTTGTTGTCTGCATCACTACGACTACAGAGAGGTATCGTTTGTGTTTTAACACCGTTTAGCGAAAGAGTTATTGATCCTGGAAGTCCGAATCTGTGAATCTCTTTCCAACTTTACCGGACTCAGGTTTCGAAGTTCAAAGGTCTTTATATCACGCAGCACTGTTGCAAAATGATATTTTGGGGAGGGAAAGTACCAGTAGAGTCTAGAGTAGACTATGTGTGCTGGTGTCATTTGTTTATATATATATATATATATATATATATATATATATATATATATATATATATATATATATATATATATATATATATATATATATATATATATTAGTATTTTTCAGTATATACTGGTGCCTGGCAGTGGGGAGGGGTCGCTCATCACCTCGCGCTCTCTCCGGCCAATCATGGGGAGGCAGTGTGCATGTTGGTTGGGTTGTGGCCCTGTGATTGGTGGAGCAGAGGGGAGGCAGGGTGTTGACCTGTCGGGAAACGGGACGGTCAAGTGTGTGAGACGAGTAGTCAAGTAGCAACGGTGCTTGTTAGCTGTTTTGTAGCTTCGGTGTGGATATACATGAGTCTCGCCAGCGTTGTTGACAGTTACATGAATAAACCTGCATTGCAAGGCAACCAGCGGTCTACGAGTCGTGAGTGTGGACGCTACAATATATATATATATATATATATATATATATATATATATATATATATATATATATATATATATATATATATATATATATATATGTGTGTTTGTTTTCATATGAATAGTGTCATTGTCACTAGTTTTTAAGTTGAAGGTAGTCATGCACAATAATGTAATTGCTGTGTGTGTCTGTGTGTGTTGTTCCAGTGCTGCCAGTATGGAGGGAGTGTGTACCCCTGCTCTGGTGGTGGATCTGGACAAAGTGAAGAGAAATGCAGAGAGGATGATTAAACGCTGTGAGAATTTGGGGGTCCAGCTTCGGCCACACATGAAGACTCACAAAACCCTGTATGAATACAGACACGCAGATACACACTCACGCAATGCCTTGATACAAATCTGAATTATTGTTAATTTATTTATGTAGCGGCAAATCACAACCAAAGTTATCTGGTGGTGCTTCTCATGTAGAGCAGGTCTAGATTGTACTAATTAATTCACGGAAATCCAACATTCCCCCCATGAGAAAAAAATTCCCCTTCGATGGTAAGAAACCTCAAATAGAGCTGGGCTAAAGGTTGGGAGGCCATCTGCATTGACAGGTTGGATTGAGAGAGAAAGGGACACAGATATGCTCAGCAACAGTGATGATGACAAAAGCAACCACAACAATGGTAGAAATAGGACTAATAATAAAAGTAGCAGTGGGCATGAAGCAGAACCACGGCAACAAGAGCAGTCATGCAACCTGTGAGATTAGAATGCACAAAAATGCATCATAATCACTCAGTAAGAGGAGAGGTGCTTGATTAGCTGACCATTTTGGGCTTTGTAGGTGAGGAGAAGTTTTTCAAACAATATCATGGATTTACAGGGAGCCAGTAGAGAGAAGCTTATATGGGATAAATATCTCTTTTCTCTGGTCAGTACATGGACCACAGAATTGGGGATCAACTGTAATCTTAAGAGAGTTATTGGAGCTGACGGATAATAGGGACGTGAATAGTCCATCCTGGAAGTCACAAATGTATTCACTATGTGCCTTATTTTTGTTCCATTTATATAAGAGATATTGACATGGTCTGTGTCTGTGTATTTGTGTTCATGTGTAGTGAGTGTGCTGACATTTTGACGGGTGGATCACGGAGGTGCATTGTGGTTTCCACACTGGCCGAGGCCTGTTTCTATGCCGACCACGGATTTGATGACATCCTTTACGCATACTCTCTTCCCTTCGATAAGGTCCTCTCAACTCACACGCTTAAAAGTTTTAGAGAAGTTATGTTTTGAAGATGTGAAAAGTGACAATATCTAAAACTGTATCTTATTAAAATAACTTGCAGGTGGTCGTGAAACCGCTTCATGTAGATCTTGGAAAACAATAGATTTAATAACAAATGTAGGGAATCACATTTTCACAATTCGCATTATTTCAAATGGTTGAATTGATTCCTCGCACACTAACAACAGTATTCTACTGTAAGACCTCTAGTATGTAGTACATACTTTATGAACAAGTATTGTATCGCATCAAATTTCACAACAGACATTACTTGTCATAGCAGGAAAAACAAGTGGAACAAATTAATGAAATGTAATTAATGTGAGCTCTGTTGTATGCAAATGCACCAGTGAGCAAGCATGCACAATCGCTTGGCCCTGGAACATGAAGCATTAATGGTGATTGATTTGATGTTCTGCCTAGTATGCCGGTCAGTGTGTTTAACATAAATCTGATATCATTTCTGATAGCTTTTATATTTTGTTTAGGTCTCTCCGCCCAACAATGCACCAAATAATCGCCCTAACTTATGTCTGTGTGTGTGCTCATAGGTGGAGCGCTGTGCGGCACTGTCAGAGAGGCTGGATCTCTTCCAAGTTTTACTGGATCATCCTCATGCTCTTGACCAGCTCATAAAGAGGCCTCTGAAAGACGGGCGGCTGTGGCGCGTGTGGCTCAAACTCGACTGTGGCAACGGGAGAGGTGAATGTGCACGGAAACCAGGACACAGCTCGTTGTCGGCTGCTGAAAGTCAAGTACCTGGTGATCTCCCGTTTGCTCTTTGCCTTAGCTGGCGTCCTGCACTCGGAACCGGAGGCGCTCCGTTTGGCTCTAGCTGTCAACGAGACGGAGGGCGTGGAGCTCACAGGAGTGTATGCTCACTGTGGGAACACCTATAACTGCAGAGGAGTGGAGCAAATACAGGCTGTCGCGCAGGAAACCACCGACTTGACTCTGCAGTTCATGGAAAAGTATGTAAAAAAAAAATCATATTTACAGAGAATGATTCAAACGCAAGCAATGTTTTGCCAGGTACACTTTTACTTTTTTTATAAAAGTCAATATTCAATCAAAATGTATTCAATATTTTTGAATGGCATACATACATTGTATGTCTTCATAGAATCATTCTGTAAACTTTTCTGGTTTTGTCCTCTGGCAGACTGAAGGCAGCCGGCATCACCTGTAAGTCCAGCATTGGCTCCACCCCATCCTGTAGTCACCCAGTCAAAGACATGGCGAAGCTCAGCGAGGTGCATCCTGGAAACTATGGCTTCTATGGTGTGTGTGTGTGTGTGTGTGTGTGTGTGTGTGTGTGTGTGTGTGTGTGTGTGTGGATGTAGTTGCAGTTGCATCAGTGCACTGGTTAGTTTATGCTGTTTTTTCAGCAGATGAATCCGGTTCTCTTTTGTTGTTTTTGTGGCTGTCGTTCAGACGTGCAGCAGTCTGTGATCGGCTCGTGCCGTCTGGAGGATGTGGCTGTGAGGGTTTTGACGAGAGTCATTGGACACTGTCCTCACAGGAACCAGCTCTTGATCGACTGCGGCTGGAGCGGACTCAGGTACCTCCCTAAATATTGTTTACCCTGTACTGTGGTTGCAGAATGGATGTTTACCTGCTTACCGTTTGAATCTGACATAGTCCTTAATGTTGTATACTTAAATGGCCCCAGGGGAAGGAGTCTAGGGGCAAATTTATTATTTTAAATTGATTTCCTCTCAATTGACCTATGACACTCCCCATCTGGAGCAGATACATTTAATCACCACTAAATGTATTCTTCTTTCTTTTTATACCATTGTTGCTGCTATCGTTTTCATATTTTCTTTAAACACATTTTTGGTCAATGCTCTCAGTCTAGACGGAGCCGGAAAACTTCCCACTGGATATGCTGTGATTGAAGGACACCCAAACCTCAAGTAAAGTTACCTCCTCTTGTCTCCAATCTTACTTAACTCAAGTGTGACGGAAGTTCTGATGAAATATATCTCCCCCCCCCAGGTTGTTATCTATGACCCAGGAGCACGGTAGAGTGGAGCCCATCTTGGGACCGCTGGACTACGGCAAATACCCCCTGGGCTCTCTGCTCACACTGATCCCCTATCATGTTAGTACAGTTCAATGTGGAGCGAAGGGCACTGCTGTCAGCTTCATCTGTGTCACTCAACTCTTGTTTGACCCTGTTTCTGTTCATTTTACAGTCGTGTGCAAGTGCCGCGATGCACCCTGTGTACTATGTGCACTCTGAGGGCCGTCTGCTGGGGAAGTGGACGCCGACACGCGGGTGGTGAACACGTGTTAAAGGAATTCTTGGAGCAACTCCTGTCTTTGTTTATTCCAAAATGTAAGCGTAGAGGTATTCCAAAACCACTATGTACTACTTTTGTAATCCTATTCTCCAAATGTTGTATATGAAGATAAAAAAAGAAGAAAAAAAAGCTTTTGGACTATGTTGTAACATCTCATCATTTAATTAAAGCCACCGAGCTGTGTTTTTGAAAGGAGTCAGTATTTGAGCGCTCGATGGAAGTCTGAAACAATAACCACAAATAAAATCTGCTTTCAGGAGTGTTAATTCATTTTTCAATCTCGATTTTTTTTGCACAATCTTCAGTGTTGTATTGTCTCTAAATGTAATTACTGAAAAAGAGAGACACTTTGCTCAAAGTGTGTACTGCAGCAGGCGCTGGTAACTACATGACGGACATATGGATAATCAGTATATAAGTATATTGATCATTAACCTGTTGAAGTGAGTTCATAATAAATGATCCTTCATGATAAGCTTTTATGGGCAAAGTGTACAGTGACTCACACAGCCTCTCTTGAATAATAATGATGGTGATTTACTTTTTTTCTGACTAAATAAAATCCCTATAAAGTTACATCTACCTATTTTGTCTTGCACATTTCTAAAATAGGTGTCATAATGATAATTTGACTACAACTTGATTAACATTAATTATCACAGGTTCAATGCCATTATTAATACGTTATATTATTATTATTGTTATCATTTCCAACAATCATAAAACTGTCTCAAAAGCGAGGAGGTTGTGCTAAGTGCATCTTGGGAGATGTGGTTTTATTGAAGCTAACGTTCTGATTGGCCACCAGATGACCTCTCACCGGTCACGTGGTTTCAAAACTTCAGTAGGCTGGCGCGGGAAGTTGTCATAGCACAGTGTTGCTTTCAGTTCATACAAAGTTTTGATTACATCTTCCTCGTGCGATACTGACTCATTATCTGGTAAGTTGCCGTAATTTAGACGCATTTGGGTTCTGCTGCACTTTTTCCTGGAGACGTCCAGTGCGCAGTTGCTGTCATTGCGGCCGACCGTCCACCGGGAGACCAACTTAGCGTTACCCCGCACCGCACTGTCCGCTAACGTTGCGTTACCGTGACGGATGGAGCCGAACTAAACTGTCGTTTTTAAAGAGCCCGCTGAGTGACGTTAGTTAGCTTTCAGCTCGCTGCTGTCACACCGTGTGTCCTCTCTCCCTGTAGTCACCATGAGCGCGTTGGAGGTGAAGTTCATCGGGGACGGAGATGCTCTGGAGCACATCGTGGACAAACAGGAGGGTACGTGGACCCGCCGTCTCTTCCTTTCTCCTGCTTGAATGTTTGGGGCTCCGAGCAGGTCTTCGCTCGCCACTACGTCTCACCAGCTGCCTGTCTGTCTGTCTCTATGCACAACTCAACAGGTGTGCAGAGCAACAGTGGGTCTGTGCAGAAGATGGTGACGTTTAAGGGCTCAGCCGGTCGACCAGTCAGAGAGGAAACAGAACATGATGGGGACGAAACCGGAGTCCTTGATGAGCAGAACTATGT
The DNA here is from genome assembly GCF_910589615.1 of Taurulus bubalis. NCBI lineage: Eukaryota > Metazoa > Chordata > Actinopteri > Perciformes > Cottidae > Taurulus > Taurulus bubalis. Next base: position 25,592,250 of record NC_136589.1, read on the forward strand.
CCAAGCTCTGGGTGCAGACCACGCAGGAGGTGAGGGAGACAGCTGCATGTTCTTGAACACCTGCTGTGTTGAGGAGAAGAAACCTTGTCCAATCTTTTTTTTTTTTGTTACTGTTATTCAATCTGCTGCTAAATTATGCAAAACAATACCTAGCTTCCATTTAGTATGCATTTTATTAGGTACACCCAGCTATACATCCTTTCTTCATAGTCAGGTTATAGTGGTTGTGTGGGTTGAAACCGTCTTAGTGTTTATTTTGTTGTTTATTTCTATAGTGTTACACTTAGATGTGCTTCCTATAGGGTATTTTGACCCCCCCACCCATTTACATCAACAAGAGTGAACTGAATTTATATACATTGTCGTAACATATCATATTTTTTAGGACTGATGCAATCAACACACAAGCCCCTTTTCCTCATGGTGCAGCCGGAATTAGTACAAGGCTGTTGTGCTAATTGCTGCTGACCACTTTGCGTCATTACATGTCGGTTACATGTCGGTTACATCATTTTCCTTTTTTGTTTTGCAGAAGATGAGGAGGGTATGTACAGAGTGGCTGGGTCCTCCATTTTCACCTTTCAGAAAGCCAAACGTGGACACAGCATGGCCCAGACTGGTGAGAGCCTTCATCCTCTTCTGTTATACGGTGTGTCATATATATTATTATTATCTTTGTACAATATATTACACACTTTTTTGTGGTGTGTGTTTTTTGTTGTTGTTTTTTTTTTTACAAATAGCAAGTGAATTGGCTCGGACTGCTGGGAAAAGTGTGACCTTCAGCACAAGCCCCAACATTGAACCCTCGACTCCCACCCGAAAAGGGGGCAGTGAGTTCAGCACACTTTCCTTATTTTTTTTGCATCCTTTCCTGTATCCATTTGAATAAAACTATCTGTATTCTGTCTCCCTAGACCACAGAGGAGGAAGCAGGACACCACAGAGGGTGAGTCTCTAAGGGAATTTGTTTGCTCTCATATACACAAAATATTGCATCCAGCAACCATTCCTTGATGAAGTTGCCATGTTTCTGTAAGCTGTTTTTCAGGCAGCTTTGCTGCAGTGTCAGAGATGTTGTATTCTCAGTGCTGCCTCTGCTTTTTGCATGACAGAGCAAGAAGGTTCAGTTTGTCTCCACGACACCCCACAGGCTCAGGAAGAGAATGACAAGTGAGTGTGACGATGGAGGTGGAATCTCTTGGCGTTACAGTCGTATATGTCGAAAGTTAGACTTTTGCTAAGCTGTTTGATGCTCTCAGCTCCCAGCATTCGGTCAGACAGCGATAGTGAGCTTTCGTCCTCCGACTCGGGAGGGGACGAGGACAAGGAGGACGAGGAGGACAATGTGATGGAGGAGGAGACGAAAGTAAAGAAAGAAGATAAGGAGAACTTGAAGACTCTAAGAACGCCCAGTAAAGGTTCATCTGCAGCGCTCTACAAGACTCCTGCCAAGAAGAGCAAGACCACATCGGAAGCCCCGAATCAGCCCAGTATGGTCGAGGAGTATTTTGAAGCCCATGGCAGTTCAAAGGTCTTGACATCGGACCGCACCCTGCAGCGGTTACACACCCCTAAACTTGACCGGGTCAGTATATGACCGCCAGTAGTCTAAATGTATTAAACGTGCTGTGCTCCCGTGTCACTGACGCAATTCCTTATTTTCTGTTTCGCAGGAGACTTTGGTCCAGCTTTTAGAAGGAAAACCGTCCTGCTGCTCGAAAGAGATCCAGCAGCTCCACAGCAAACACCGAACGCACTTTAGCAAATGGATGTTACAGTTACAGTGAGTGTGGTTTGCACTTTCTTTAATCTGTGCTTTTTTTGTTGTAGTGTTGGAAATACAGTACAAGACAAAAAGTGTCTCTGTGTTTGCTTGTGCAGGTTGGGATTCAGTGTTCTGGTTTACGGTTTGGGCAGCAAAAAGTCTCTGCTGGAGGACTTCCGTGTGTCTCATTTGGCTCAAGAAATCCACCTCGTGGTCAACGGATTCTTCCCCTCCATCACTCTTAAATCAGTCAGTATACACTGAAGAATTTCTTCCACTTTAAAATGATTTATTGGCACAGTCTATATAAAAAATTCAACTGAAAAGACCAAAATCTGCAGTGCACGTATCCTACTTATAAGTACCGTTTGTGTCCCCAAAGACTGATATATCTTATTCTTCTGTGCTCCATTGTTGTTCAAAAACTCTTAAAACCCCGTCAGTGAGCCACACAGTTGCACGACGACGAACACAGGGGCCAAAGTATATTTTTGAAACAACCCCAAACACACTGTCTTGCAGAAGAAAATACTCACATCAAATGTGTATTAAACTAGAGATGAAAATACTCCTGTTTGAGTAACATCTTCCAGAAACTAGTGTTCAGCTGTTTGAGGAAATTACTTCCTGACTTAAAAATGAAACCATTGTTAATGACCCAGCTTTAAGCTTCACGTCCTATGAGTGACACAGACTTGACACATTGTTGAGTTTGAGCCATATAGATCAAGATCGTTTTTTTCCGTTGATGCTTTCGTTGCAGATTTTAAATGCTCTGACATGTGAGGTGCTAGAGCATCAGGGAAGTTTCCGGACACCCTCGGACCAGATCCAGTACGTCACTCAGACCCTTAAAGACAGTGAGTGCGTCTGTCCATTGTCTCCATCTTAAGCTTGGGAAATTTTTATAATTTAAACCATGTCCTTGCAGGCCCAGATCTCCACGTGTACCTACTGATCCATAATATAGACGGACCAATGCTGCGAGGAGAGAAGACCCAGAGTGCACTGGGGCAGCTGGCATCACTGCCCAACCTGCATTTGGTGGCGTCTTTAGACCACATAAACGCTCCAATGGGTGGGTGTTTGTGTGCGACTGTACTGCCATGTTGATGATAGTGAAACGTATTCTTGGAACTGAATCCCCCTGTGTTTCCAGTGTGGGACCAGTTTAAGCAGAGCCAATTTAACTGGTTGTGGTGGGAGTGTGTGACCTTCCAGCACTACGCAGAGGAAACGTCGTACGAAAACTCGCTCCTAGTGCAGCAGACCGGCGCTCTCGCTCTGTCCTCCCTTACACATGTGCTGCGCAGCTTGACACCCAATGCAAGGTACCACGTACACCTTGACATGGTTTACTGTCACAGCTGTGAAGTAATTCATGAATTACTGAAGTCGTTCGTGGCTCCATGTCCTTTCTTTTTGCAGAGGAATTTTCAAACTGTTGGTGAACTTCCAGCTGGAAAACAAAGATAACCCTTCATACACAGGTACACGCAAACATAACGTGTCAAAATGCTGTACTGGTCTTTCCCTAAAACGTGCATTTGTAGCTTTATGATTATTATATTTTCCCCGTCACGGTGAGCAGGATTGTCCTTCCAAGATTTCTACCAGCGTTGTCGAGAGGCGTTCTTGGTGAACTCTGACCTCACACTGAGGACTCAGCTGACTGAGTTCAGAGACCACAAACTGATACGCACACGCAAGGTGGAGTCCTGTTTCCCTTTAGAATTTCCAAACCCTCGTTCAGTGTCGTAGCTATCTGCAGACTGAAGTGTCCTTCACTTAACATGTATTCCCCATTTATTCTCCAGGGTGCAGACGGAGTGGAGTACTTGGTCGTTGCAGTGGACGCGAGCACGTTGATGGACTTCCTGGAGAACGAAGAGGGCGACTGAGAAAGAAAGGCTGACATGTATCGCTTGTAGTTCATCCACCGACTTACTTTCTAATTATTGGTGAAATGTTTTCACTTGTCAGAAAATACCCCACCATAGCTCTGTGACATTCACGTCTTGTGTTTTGATGTGTACATTTTTAAAGCTAACATCTGTAATTCAAATCAACACTTGAGAGTAAATGTCTTATTGCAATTTCATCTCTTTACTTCAAGAAATAGATTTACATTAAGCAAAACGTACATTCTTTTGTTTGTACAAGGCAGGTAGGCATGCTGCTATGAAAAAAATAAAAAGAAGAAAGCCAGAGAACTTATTCAGTACTCCTTCACATGTGAAAACTGTAACGGTTGGTGAAACTTCATCACATGCCATGCATATTGTAATCGGAAAGTAACGAGTGAAAAGGGGGGTTTTGGATCCTGTCTGTGATCAGAAAATGGGATGGAGGAAGGAAGTTGTTGGGCCCACGAGTGCACGCTATGAAGCGCTTCAGTGTTGGATGTCAACAGTTTTCTGTGTCTGCAGTGAATCTGTTTGCATTTCTGAGTCCAGCGTGTAAGTCTGGAGTCTGTTTTGGGTGGCTGTGTGTACGATGTGAAGCTCCTCTTCCTCCAAGTCCTTCAGCAGCAGCAAAACTGCATCGAGAGTGTGCGTCTGAAAATACAATTAAGGTTCTCATTTATTGGCTGAAATTAATAAAATAAGAAATATGACATTTTTTAAAGTACATTCCAACGTTTTGAGTTCTAGGAAGCAATGTTCAGATCTAAGAGGGTACCTTTTTCATTGGTGGTTTGTTCTCTCTGGTTGCTGGAGAAGAAAGGGAGGGGAACTTGTCTCTGGAGAGGAGTTTCATCCCCAACTCTTCTCTGATTTTGCTGGAAACGAAATTCAAGATAGACATGTTTTGTTCTCAATATTCCTTCATTACCTGGAGAGATTAACTTTGACCAATACATGTTCTACTTCCTTGTAATCACAAGACTTACTTGGTCTCTTCCATGTTGTAGTTAAGAGGGTCATTCTCCGTCTCTGCATCTGGCAGTCCGTTGGTGGAGAGCTGCTTTTGGACACTGTCTGGGGGGGTGGTGACCTCTTCGCCCTCCATGAGAGCAAGTGCAAGCTCATCCTCTGTCACTACTGCAAACACACGTAAAACAACAGAGTCTTTATCACAATTATTTATGATTCCATCGCCCATGTAATCTCTGAGGTCACACCAAAGTCTGTGCAGAGTTTGGCTCCAGTCAACGCAATCATTTGAATGTCTTTTTTCCAATTGTGGGTGCAAATAATGTTTCGTACAGTCGCATACACTCAGCACACTCGCCTTGGTTGTCGAGCTTCTGGAGCCGAGGAAGGCAACGCAGTACAGTGAGGCGATACTGGCTGGAGTTGGTTCCACAACAGGGGTTCTCTGCCAGCCAGAGCACCCTGAGACGCGTCAACGGACGCAGATATGAGAGCTCAGCAAGTGAGGGAATCTTGTTCCTCCTCAGGTAGAGCTCACATAGAGACAGACAGCCAGCCAGAGGAGAGAGAGACAAGATGCCATTGACACTGCAGAGAAAAGGGAGAACACCACAGCCAGGATTGGTCAATCATCTCTAATGGTCGGGTGCAAATGTCCCGGTGTCAAACGTGAACATGTCAAAGAGCAAATTTAAATAGACCAACCTCAGTGTCAGCACCTCAATGTTGGCCATTTGAGAGAAGATAGAAATCTGGAAAGAAAGAGTGTAAAGGGAACACTTGTATTATTGCAAACGTCTGCATAAGTACATGCATGCAACCTAAATTACAATTAATAAACCATAATAAAGTCAATCTGAGCATGAATTGTCAAACCAAACAAAGATGTCTACAGACTACTCACATCAGTCAGGTTGCATCCCCTGCAAAAAGACATGTAACGTGACGTTATCATAAATGCGAGGTATGCATAACAAGCCATCAGCATGTCACGTTAACCAAAAAGCAACTAAAGTGACTGGTAACTGTGAAGCTAAAATTGCCACACTTACCAGCAGTTCAATTTCTTCACGCTTTCCAAGTCGGAGGCCTTAGCCTTCGCGAGAACCTGCTTCCGTGTTAGCTTCATGGCATATCCACTAACATAGCTGTCAAGAGCGGATATTTTAATACACTATCTGTTCACAAACAGCAAAACCTCCATTATTACAGGCTAAGTGGACAAACATTTCAACTCAGCAGCAAGGATGTCGTTTACACCACACGAATACGCATGCGCGTAACCACTAAGGCGTCCTTAGTTACAGCCATTTCCGTTTTCATTATTGCGTACGTTTTGTTAAACATATTTAACAGCAATACTTACTGCTACTTTGTAGGAGTCTGTTGTATTTTATACGGTGTAAAAGATAAACAGTATTTTTATTTGTATGTAGTACTATCAAAACTCAAAGTCCCACAATGCACCGTAAACCGACAGGGTAAATCGCGCATGCGCGCTAAGCAATCCCTCTTTGGACCTACGTCTCCACTGAAACGATGGTGAGCCCAGAATGTCCCATTCCAAATCCGTATCAATCTAAGAATTCATGTGCTATAAATGATATAATCACATATTTGGGGGCTAGTTGACGTCCTTGTTTATTAGACACAACCATTATTTGTGTCTATTTTGTGATTATTTCAACAGTTAAAACGATGTTTTCATGTCCCAGTGAGACAGAAATGGCTGACACCATTGCTACAAGTTACCCAATAAGCCCGGGTACAAGGCGGTTAGTTATATTAGCGTACTGTCGGCCGCTAAAGTCGGTTTTACAGTAAAACATGACTTGCTTCATGTCGCATTCTCGTTTTGTCGTCTCCGAACGTGGACCAGAGTTGAACTGTGTTCACGTTAGCTCCCGTCCAGAGGAAGCTCATGGATGCTAAAGTTAGCTGAACCCGGTTAGCCCACTGGTGAAAATCTCATTCACCCTGGTTGTATAGTTAAACTGAGTTAAACATGTGTTGGGACGGAATGTGATCACAATACATTCGGCTTGCACAATATTGAACCCGACTGTCTGTGTGCGGGGTTAGATTATACTCGAGGCACACTTTATAAAGCTACCGCCGTATCACTAACAAAACGATAAGTGCGTCAGTGGTTTTAAACGCGTTTATCAGAAGCGTTAACTGTACGCGCCAATAAAGGGAGATTTTGCAATTTATTGTGTTATGTTCACAGGCCAAGCGTACCAAGAAGGTGGGGATCGTGGGTAAATATGGCACGCGTTATGGCGCGTCGCTGAGGAAGATGGTGAAGAAAATTGAAATCTCCCAGCACGCTAAATACACCTGCTCTTTCTGTGGCAAGGTAAGCTCAACCCTGACTAATTCACTCATTCAGAAATCAGTGTGCCTATTGATGTGAAGGTACAATGGCTATGCTTACAGCAAATGGCACAGGTTTTGTGTATTTGTAGGACACCCATGTATGGGTGTTGTATCAGGGGGAAAAAATCTAGCACGGTGCTGTTTTGTGACTTAATGTGTTACATGTGTATTGACAGACCAAGATGAAGAGGAGGGCTGTTGGTATCTGGCATTGTGGGTCCTGCAGAAAGACCGTGGCTGGAGGCGCCTGGACTTACAAGTAGGTTTATTTTTGCTTTGCTACAGTTCTACCACTCGACCGGCTGCTGGGGTCATATCTGGGTAGTGTTGTGGTGTTTGACAGTAAATGATCGTGACACAAAAGGAGGTGTACCCAGGGAGCAAGCGGCTACACGTTGTTATTTCACCTAAAGGGCTGGATGTCGTCTAATGTGTTAATATTATGCAATACAAATCCGGGGTGTATAAATTATCTCTGTAAGTGAGTTGCCTGTTTGTGCAATAAATAGGTTCCGTGTTTAGAGCAAGATGGTACGGACACTGCATGTAAGACGTCTGTTTGCAGAGCTTATGGGCAATTAACAGTGCTGTGATTGGACACAGTTTACCAAATTTATGAAACTAGTTACTCAAGAATATAATCGTCCCGTTCAGATGGTCTGACATAAGTAAATGTTAACGACATAGTACCTTCCCCGTTTTGTAAATACGAGACATGATTCAGCGGCTACTAAATGCATTTCTTCTCTCGCATTTTGTTGGAACTTTTATTTCCCAGAATAGCTGACTCATTTAAAATTGGAGCTTAGTCGATGACCGTCCAGGGGATGTCATATTTGTCCACTTAGATGTATGGAGACTCATAAATAAGCCAGTAGAAGGCTTAATTGAATTAAAATCCTAGCCTTGCAAGACCAAAGTATTGGATGGCTGTGCTAACTTAATACAAAATGTCTAAAATTATTGCATTGAACCCTGTCGGAGAACCATAAAGCAACTCTTAAGTGCTCTGAAATAAAATATGGCGGACAGCTATTTGCTGATGTATTTTTAGAGGTCATCTGGCCAGATTTTTCATTAATATTGAATACTCTTTGACTGTTCCTTGACTCTAAGCATAACTAGACTATTTTCTTTTTAAGTTTTGCTTGCCCTTGGTCAAATTATGTTATTACCATGGAGACGAGAGTTTATTTGAAAAACCAATCCTCCGATTCTAAATGAAAATGTCAACGTATACACACATTTTATTTAATTTTCATGCAAATTGGCCAATAACTAAAGCAGCTGCATAAATAAAGGAAAGACTTCACTTCAACAAGGGAGGGGAATCTGACTGGATGTTGGGAATATTCAATAATATGCATTCACATATTAAATTGTGTTTTTGTTTGTCTTTTCCAGCACAACGTCCGCCGTCACAGTCAAGTCCGCGATCAGGAGACTGAAGGAGTTGAAGGACCAGTAAACCAGTGAAACCATCACTGGCCAATTTGGGACTTTTTCTATAATTTAACCCACCTGGACATGGCCTCAACATCCACAAATAAATCTTGTCTGGAGCGGAATTCTTTGTCTTTGTTCATCTGTATTACAAAATGTAGCAGGGAAATCAAAACTTCTGGGTGCTAACTACAAGAAGAGACTTCACCAAACCTGCATGAGTGAGAACGTTCAGGGTGCCAATAAAGTTGCACCATCAAAACAACCAGTGTTAAAGAATATATATTTTGTGCCACTTGTAGCTGGTGGAATCTAAATTTCACCAGCCATTTAATATATTACAGCAGTTTCATTTATTTATTTATTTTTTATTATAGTGGTGAGGGAAGTAAAGCTAGCAGCAACCTGCACGTTTTATCAGAATTTGGCTAGTGCCTTTTCCCTGGGTACAGATTTGCTTTCATTGGTGTCACTTGGTAGTAAATACCAGCAGTTTTTCTGATGAAAAATCCATGGATTGACTCCCGTTGACACTGATACATACAGGGGTTGGAAATATGCTGCATTATAACCTGTGGACAGCCTTTTGATTTTTAAATCCACTGCTTTGCCACAGAGCCCTCTGGCTGTTTTGATTACGCAGCAAATTAAACAATACTGCTGACTTGATCAGAGGGTGACTATATCTCACTTGAAGGATCAACAAGGCAACATAATGTAAGTCGAAGGTCATATGATACTTAAGCCTAGTTTATGGTTCTCCGTCAGATCGACGTAGCTACGCCGTCGACGCAGACCCCTACGCCGTAGCCTGACGCGCACCTCCAAAAAATCCTAATACAATATGTACATGATTACACATCGGCAGGTTGGTGCCCAAGTCGCTGTCACTTGAGCAGGCGCTGCGAAATTGGGTATTTCGTGCAGTGGTCAGTGTCTGTAGTGAAAAATGTTTATACAGGATTAACTGTTCCATAAATATAACGGATATTGTATGTCACTTTTGAAATTGAAGACTATTTTTTATATTGAAGAAAAAAAATACTTGGAAACTATGATTTAGAAAATATAGAATCTAAAATGATTCTCGAAGGAAATTAACAATCGCCATCTGACTGATTAGTTTCAGGAATTACCTGTCCAATACATTTATTTTTGAAGACATTTAAAGCACTGAATATCTGGTTTTAAATAACGTGTTCAAGCACGTGACATAACCGTGACTAAATAATGAACGAAGTTCTCAAAGTCAAGAAAAACAGATGAAATAATTTCACAAGCTGATTCTAGAATATTTCTCACCGGATGTATTGCGCCAATAAGATACGTAAACGTCTCCATCGTATTAAGAAAACTGAACTGTGAATAAAACAGTTCACGCTACATTCCTGAAGAGGGCAGCATCGAAACACCAAAGAGATCTACTTCCGTGAAATGTCCAGCAGGGGGCGCAAGCGTTGCCCTTTTTTCACACGGCGCATTCCTCCTGAGTCGGGCTAAGAAACAAGTATGGCGGTGTCCAGTGTTTTCAGACCGGGTTTATTCAACCATAAAGTTGCAATAGTAACGGGTGGCGGGACCGGTATCGGCAAAGCTATCTCTGCGGAGCTGCTGGAGCTGGGTGAGTGATGCGGGGTTTAGGGTCTGGAGACTGTGTGTGTGTGTGTGTGTGTGTGTGTGTGTGTGTGTGTGTGTGTGTGTGTGTGTGTGTGAGACTGACTGACGGCAAGAACCGAGTGAACTTCGGCACAGATAGAGGAAGACATGGCTGACTCAGGCCAGCAAAGGCCTTAAAACTGTGTAAACACTGTGGCGACACGATGTTTTGGTAACGGCTCTCTGTGTATGTTAAAGGTATAATTTAAATAAATAAATACAAAAAACATGTACAGTGCGTGGCAGGAAGCAGAAATATCCTGGGACACAGAAGTTGGCTGAACAAATACAGAATAATAACGTTCATGTGTTGGCCTGACATGGCGATTAAGAAAGTGTCTGGTAACAAAGGTTTCCTCTCAAGAACATTCAGTGGAACTCCTGATAGCATTAACGATGCATCTTTATTTTGGAGTCATCCATATGTACAAATAAATTAAAAAACATAAGAGCAAGCATTTTGTCACTGACTTGTGGTGACCTCATTCCAAATAATCACATCACATCACCAAAATAAGGATAACAAAAGTCATGTCTTGAAGTGGACAGACTTTCAATGGCCGACGACTACTGTCTCCAGGTTGCAGCGTGGTGCTCTCCAGTAGAAATGCAGAGAGGTTGGAGGCAGCAGCTCAGGAGATGAGCCAAAACATTCCTGCCTCCAGCCCGGCGAGTGTCACTCCTCTACCATGTAACATCCGAAACGAGGATGAGGTGGGCCTGCACCATAGACTGTATATATATATATACACATATATGAGGCCTGCACACACCTTCAGCCTCTGGAACTACTCCATGTTGATGTTGTCAGTGGTTTTGACCCCCCCTGCTGCAGGTGAAGGAGCTCATGTCATCGGTGCTGAAGCGGTACGGCAGGATAGACTTTCTGGTGAACAATGGAGGAGGTCAGTTCAGCAGCCCAGTCGAACACATGTCCTCCAAAGGCTGGAAAGCGGTGATAGACACCAACCTGACGGGAACGTTTCACTGCTGCCAGCAGGGTGAGACGCCGACGGCCAACTCTGGCTCAGTGTGTGTGTGTGTTTTGTTGTTAAAGCTCTCTCCGTGTGACTGATGCTGCTGTTCCATCCACACAGTCTACTCCGCGTGGATGAAGCAGCATGGAGGTGTGATCGTCAACATCATCGCTGACATGTGGAAGGGCTTCCCAGGCATGGCGTAAGCAGCACAACCCACCAAATTCACACACTAACATATATATATATATATATATATATATATATATATATATATATATATATATATGTATGTATGTATGTATGTATGTATGTATGTGTATATATATATATATACATACATACATACATACATACATAACTGACACGCTCAGTGTGTCCGCTCCCTGACAGCCACACAGGGGCAGCCAGAGCAGCAGTGGACAACTTAACGAAGAGTCTGGCCATCGAGTGGGCAGCCTCAGGGGTCAGAGTGAACTCCATTGCACCTGTAAGTACAGGCCACGAGTCACCGCGGTGTGTGGGAGGTCTTCAATTGTGCAGCAATGTCAAATCTGTGCATTTTATCTGGTTGCAGGGCACAATCTTTTCCAAAACTGCGATGGAGAACTACAAGGAGCTTGGACCAGATCTTTTCAAGATGTCTGTTCCGTTTAGCCCCGCAAAGAGGCTGGGAGTACCAGAAGAGGTGTGTGACGGCCACGATACCCAGAGGAAAGGGCGGTCGTGAAGCTCGGAGACGCTTTGTTAACATGCATGAATGTGTCCTTGGAAGAAAATTACGTATGCGGAACTATTTGAAAATAGCAGTTGTTTGTGATGTTTTCAAGTGCTTAACTAAGTCCTTGATCGTGCATTCAAAGTCCAGGCTGCACCTCGCGAAAGTAAACATACAAACATCTGTCTTGTTGATTACTATGTTTAGGATATGGCCAAGCTATATGGGGGGAAAAACACCTTCAATTCTCAATGCACATCATCTGTTTAGAAAATGATAAAAATCCCCACACTAAATAATAACTTGTGTCAGGCTGTATTAAGAAATTTAAATAGAAAATGCTAATGGTTCACATATGGTAGTTGAGAGCAATAGATACAGAGCATGTGCTGTGTGTCCGGTGTGTTTGTTGCAGAGTCAGACTGCACTGATGTGTTCTGTTTAAAAAATAAATAGAACATTGTGCTTTGCTGTTCAGATCTCATCAGCAGTATGTTTCCTGCTCTCTCCTGCTGCCTCTTACATCTCCGGAGACACCCTGAGGGTCGATGCAGGACAGAGTCTGTACCACTCCATGTGGGAGATACCCAGTAGGTTTATCCTACTAGAGGATCCACACTTCGGTCTTTACGGTATATACTGTACGAACTATGCAGCATACTGTAAAGTTGACTAAATTCTCGAGTTGTTTTGTGTGTTCTTCTCCAGGCCACAGCGCATGGCCGGAGGCTCCAGAGGGGGAGAACATCAACGCTCTGAAGGACCTGCTCAACCCAAAAAGCAAACTCTAATTCACTTTTGTGACATAGTCTGAGCCCAGTGCATAGACACGCGCATAGACACACACATAGACACACACATATACACACACACACACACACACACACACACACACACACACACACACACACACACACACACACACACACACACACACACACACACACACGCACAGGCCAACAAGCATCACATTGAGTGCTCCACAAGCACTGTCAAAGAAAGCAGACAACATCGCAGCCTGGTTATAAAACCGTGATTTATTCTTGCAGATCATGTACACGATTGTATGTAATTATGTGTCTGATTTAGTTGCCATAAACTATTGAAATGTATGTAGAATGTTTTTCCCCAATGTATTTGTAAATTGGTATATGAAAATTAAAAATCTTTGGATAATATAAGACAAAGTATTGTTGTTATTAAATGGGTCCATGGACTATTACAGTAGTCTGCCAGCAGATTGATAGTAAGTATTTCATAATAGTATTTACATTAGAAGGGCATTTAGTGACCGCTCATGATCCTGAACAATAACGAATATTAAGATTAAACAAGCGGGTTAATAATAAGTATATGCTATACAGAGTAATATTGTACTTTATGTCGTAATGCTAAAACAACTACCGCCGTACAATTCATAAATGCACAAAAGGATATTACAACAATAAATAAATGCGTAGTTGTACTCTATGCCTAAATATACTGCACTTATAATGGTTTGCGCCATAGACTGAAGTCCGGAGGGCCCTCTCCCTTTAGAGACGCTCGGCTGGTTTGTCCCAAACGCTGTGCCGTACTGTTACCGTAAGACAAAGTTCACTGTCGCAAACATTTAGTCCAAACACAGAGGTCACAACAAACCGCTCAGGTACAGTGTGTTTCTTCTAGATACAACTTGACATTTGCGTCGCATCTTTCGTTGCTCGTTCACGATGGCTGACACAACTATCTTAACACACAATGCAAGTGTGGATAATGCGTCTTAGAACAAATGCTGCAGTTGTATCTGTCCAGTGAGATAGCTCGGTTAGCTAGCGTGATGCTACCGGTGTTCAGTGTTCAGAGGGAGCCTTTCTTTTAGGTAACGTTATGCAACGTAAGGCAGCGGCGAGTTGCTTTTCTGGGTATTTATTAGAAACGGCACACAGTAACACAGCTGGCTCAACGTGGCTGATTGCACCAGGGTTTGATTAACCGGTGGTTTGTATCCATGGTCTCTCCAATACTAAAACAATACAACGTTTATTATAAAACATATCTCTTGTGTGATGAACTTAAAACTTTATTCTTATCGTCATGTACCATCCTAAGCAGTTTTGGAGCAATTGGCCTCCGAAGGATGATGACACGTTAGTGGTTAAAATTAGGTGTTATGTTGTAGAATATGATTTATTTTAGTGTAAAATACTGCAGCCATGTACATTAACTTTCATAAGGACAGGAGCTAAATACCTTCACCTTCCTGTAATAACACTGTATAACCAGAGACATAGGTTTTCATGCCTCGGCTTATACAATGAACATTAACATGTATTTGAAAGTATAATGAAGTGCTGTATCTTTTACATTTCTATGTATGAGCTTTTTACCACAGATGATTACATTTACTTGACAGAAATATTACTGCAGCTTTGGCCAAAATGAACATGTCACGTGATCACAAAACAATATGTTAATGACATGTTCACAACCCTTTACACTAAGAGAAATTTGAATTATTGCAGGTCTCGTATTTTTACTTTGCTTTAACTGAGGGTTTTTTACTCAGCTTTATATTTCTCAAATTTAAAACAAAAATTATAGTATGAGGGAGGTTATTATGAATAATCGCATATGTCTGTTATATGTTTTCAGCATGGGAGGTGACCACGGCCACAACAAGATGTCCATGCCAGACTGGCGGCAGTGGAAGGTGGAGGGAACGCCACTGGAGTTCACGAAGCAGAGACTGGCAGCCAGGGGCCTCAAGGATCCATGGGCACGGTCAGTACTCTACCTACATGAGATATTTTGGACGTTTAAGTCATCTTATCTTATTCCTGACCTACTATCTTTCTCTCCTGTCGACGCCACTCTCGACTCTGCAGCAACGAGGCTTGGAGATACTCAGGCGGCTTCGCCCGTGCTGTGACTCTGTCTGATGTGCTGCTGAGAGGATTCAAGTGGGGCTTTGCTGCCTTCACCGTTGCTCTGGCTGTCGAGTACGCCCTGTTCCCACCCAAGAAGGGCGGTCACTAATGCTCATCGTTGTCCCTGAGCCCCAGAGTCTGGACTCTAATAATATTCTGTATTTTCTGTTCATTAAATGTTTTTGTGATCACCCCATGGTTTCTCTTGTTCTTCATACATCTTTAAACCACAACCAATTTAAATTTGCATTTGTATTTTAACCACAGTGATGGGGTTTTAATCTTCTTTAACATACAGTATTATTGCTGAAACAAAGGTCTGAATGTAGCAGCCGGTCAGTCCCGCTTTGTCTTCCTGCCCAGTTTCCTGATAAACAGTTTAAAGCATTGTACTGACAGTATTACAAAGACCAGCACTACAGTAGCCAGCAGTGCTATTACATCCAGGCAGAAGTACTGGAACCAGTTGAGGTCATGGACAGCTGATCTGAGATGTTTTGCTCCTTTGTGCCGCATTACATATTCTGTCCAGTACACTGAAAGGTCGAGTGGGTCCACTGGCCGGTCTTTATGGAGATCTGACAGCTTCTGTATGTTGTCTTTATACCTGGATATAAACAGATTGATGGCCAGAGTTTAAGAATAACATTTGCAGTGAAGTAGTTAAAAAATCTGATTCTTTTATACTTTGATCATCGTCAGCACAAAGATTTAAGGAACTTGTTTTTAATGAGATAAGTGATCTTCTGACCCTCTCACCTGGTGTCATTGATGACCTCGTTGAGTCCCTGAAGAAGGCTTTCTGTAGTGATCGAAGAAATATCCAACACCACTCCGACTTCTCTGCTCGCCAACCTCACGGCATTGTCGAGCTGGTCCCCACCAATTGGCACCATCACCATGGGAACAGCATGGCACAGTCCCTCAAAGAGACCGTGCGAGCCAGCGTGGGTGATGAAGGCCCGAGCTCCAGAATGTGCTGACACACACAACACGCACAAAGTTTTCAGATGCTAAGCTAGAGTGTCGCCTCATCGAGTCAAGTGCTTTCGCATTTCAGGATGTATCGCAGTGGGTTTACCTAGCAGGTCATTCTGAGGCACCCAGTTCATCAACTTCACATTCTCTGGGACACTGTCAGGAACCTTCCCACTGTACCTCCATATTACCTATCAATAGACACTACGTGTCATTTTATGTTTTTTGATTATTGCATTGATGTATAATTCCAAATGGGTTTTCATGTATGTATGTTAAAATAGGTATGGAACATGTCACCATTTTCTCAGTAAATATATTTCTAAAGGTGCTATTGACATGAAATTTTCACCAGATGTCGGTAACAACCCAAGTAATCCAGACATACAAAGAAAAACAAAAAACAAAATGCATCCAGAAATTAAGTTAAGTATAATAAAATGGAATGACCAAGGGAAAGAAGCTTTTGTTGGTAACGACAGCTTCTAGATGCGTCCTGCATGGAGAAACTGGCCATAATCAGGAAGTGGAAAGAACATAATTTTACCATAAACCGGCCACGACCAGAGCCCTATTTCTCGTAGCTGGCTTACTGAGTTAGTGGGCTAATTGTCAGGATAAGATGACGTAGGTCAGGCTTTCTAGGTTTCTCAAAGCAAGCTTAGATAAATCACCATAGCAACACATCCAAAAATTTAAACCTGCTCCCGGGCAGGCTTACTGAAATTCACTGGATAAACTGGACACTCCCACGGACAAAAGAGGCAGCTCACTTCCTCATTGATGAAGGAGCGATATTAGTTATATTAGTTTTATAGGGAGAGAGATCTTTCAGATCGCCAGGATCCATCCTTTACATCATCATGACTTCCTGTACGCGGCGATATAGATTTTGCCGGCGAGAAATACTTTATTTACGAGAGCTTCTCGTCCGACTCAGACACAGATTATCACCCGCTGCATGCCGCTGTTCTTAAGTTTATTTAGCTCTTAAGAAACGTATGGATGTGTTGAAACTCACACCAGCCGCCAACACTCACCACCAAGACTCCACTGCTGAAGAAAAAACATGTTGAAGCTGGTTTAAAGTTTGCTGCACAACATGTAGACAAGCCTGTGAAATATTGGGAAAATATAGTCTGGTCAAATGAGACCACAATGGAACTCTTTGTAAGCCATAATACACCATGTTAGGAGGTCAAATGGCACTGCACATCACCCCAAAAACACCTTGGCCCTGTTTCTCGTACCTGGCTAAACAAAGTCAAGCAAATGTCCTAATCTCAAGTTTAAATTAGCGAGATGATTGACATCAGGCTATCTGGGTTTCTTGACGGCTGATCCGCGCTGAATCGGTCTCGTTCATTCTATCCAGACGTCAGTCATCTGGATAAATGCGCCCGCTCCTCTTCAGAAGGGATAATAATCGAGCACTGACACCACGATGTTCTAACAGTACAATGGCAAATAAACTCAGAGGAACCTCTTTTTATTTCTCTACTGAGAAGCAAGAGATGATCATGAAGGCATATGAGGAAGTCAATACCGTAGTCATTCACAGCAAACGCATTGCGAATATTCCAAATGTACGTATAATTATGAGTGCTTTCAACACATCCATAAGATTCTGAAGAGCTAAATAAACTTAAGAACAGCGGCATGCAGCGGCTGATAGTCTGTGTCTGAGTCGGGCGATCAGCTGCGCCTGTGGTGATCAATGTCCGCGGCTCGAGAAGCTCTCGTAAATAAATGATTTCTTGCCGACAAAATCTATATCGCCGCGTACAGGAAGTCATGATAAGGTAAAGGATGGATCCTGGCGATCTGAATGAACTCTCTCCCTATAAAACTAATATAACTAATATCGCTCCTTGATCAATGAGGAAGTGAGCTGCCTTTTGTCCGGTGGGAGTGTCCAGCTTATCCAGTGAATTTCAGTAAACCTACCCGGGAGCAGGTTTAAATTTTTGGCTGTGTTGCTATGGTGATTTATCTAAGCTTGCTTCGAGAAACGGAGAAAGCCAGACCTACGTCATCTTATCCTGACAATTAGCCCGCTAACTCAGTAAGCCAGGTACGAGAAATAGGGCCCAGCAGAGAACCTGGGAGGTGGGAGCATCATGGGGTGGGGCTGTTGTTCAGCATACAGCTCTGACAAATTTCATATAAATGAAGGAAGTATAAATGAAAAAATGTACCGAGACATTCCGGATAAAAATCTGCTGCCATCCACCAGGATGATGAAGATGAAACGAGGGTGGACATCTCAGCAAGACAATGATCTCAAACACACGGCCAGGGAAACTCTGAACTGGTTTTAGAGAAAGAAAATAAAGCTGCTAGAATGGCCCAGCCAATAACTTGACTGGAATCCAATAGAACATCTATGGAATAAACTAAAGATCAGAGTTCCCACAGAAGCTTTAAAATTTGAAGACTGTTTGTGTGGAAGAATGAGCCAAAATCACACTTGAGCAATGCATGAGACTAGTTCATCCATACAAGAGGCATCTTGAACCAACAAAGGCTTTTGTACCAAGTATTAAATACATTTCAGTCAGCGTGTTCAATACTTTTTTCCTGTGTCATTCCATTAAATTACACCTAATTTAATTTCTGTACTTATTTGATTGGTTTTCTTTATATGTCTGGATCATTTGGGTTGTTACCGACAGCTGGTAAACATTTCATGTCAATAGCACCTTGAGAAATATATTTACTGAGAAAAATGGTGACGTGTTCATATATATATATATATATATATATATATATATATATATATATATATATATATATATATATATATATATATTCATATTCCTGTACCTTCTGTGGAATCTGTCTGAAGGTCTCCAGGAAGACCGTGGTTATCTCTTCTGGCAGATCTAACACCATGGTGCCCAGAGTAAACACTACAAACCCATGTTCTCCTGACACCCAGAAGTCCAAATCCTGCAACACACACACACACACACACACACACACACACACACACACACACACACACACACACACACACACACACACAAACTAGGATCTGGCATTGCTCTCTCGTTCTCTATCTATCTCTGTTTCTCCCTGCATTAAAATAAGTCAGATAAAGTGCAGAGGGACAAAAATAATCTTATTTGCAATCAAAAACACATGGGCCTTACTTCAGGCAGAGGATGTCTCACGTTGCAGTTGATTCCACCAACTAGTATCACATTTGGCATAATTGGGCGCGGGTACTCCAGGGTAAAGTCCAACCTGTTTAAACACAGTATCCCAATATGTATTTATATGTGAGACTCAATGTAAGATGTGCTTTCATTTCAGTGTGTTTCAGGGGCATGAAACAGCAGTAACAGTACAGCTGCATTATATCCCCCCCTTGTTTATGAGTGTATGAGTATATCCTGGTGTGAGTACTTCTACATAGAACAATCTAGGTCAGTGTGCATTCTTCTCCCAAATATCAATTTATAACCTTTGCACATGTTACCTCAGCAGCCAGATAGCAGAGTCAGACAGCACTTCAGCAACGCCGACTTTCTCGCCCAGGAACCTATAGGCTATTTCATCAAAGTACCAGTATATCAGTCGGCATAGAAGCGGCTCCAGAAAAGCCACCTGTAGGTCAGAGGCATCACAGAGCAATAAACAAATGTGCAAAGTACATGAATGTAATCACGCAGTCCAAGTTTAATTGTGTCATCTTGAGCCAAAAAACTCTGAATATAAGGTAACGTATAGACAGTACGTTTGTTTCTTGCTTTATTGCCATACTGAATGCAAACGTCTCAAAAATATCAAAATGTTTCTGTGGAATTATGTGACAACTGGAGAAAGAGATAATACAAAGTAGTTTGGTCAGCACAGAATCTGTGTTTTGCATATAAATTAGAGAGGAGTTAATTTTCAAACATGGCCACCCTTCATGCATGCACCTGTCCATGCGCATCTGACTGCGTTTGCTTACCAAAGTATTGACCGTTCTCTCCTTGAAGCTCATTTTATCTGTGTATCTGGTGAAGAAGCGGGGCACATATGACGGAGGGGAGTGGCAGCCTGAAGACTTCATATCCAAGGAACATGGAATTCCCCGCAGCAGATTTATAGTGGGGATACCTGAAAACGATTTTATATTTGACTGGTGAGAAGATGTGCAGACATATAAGAGCAAAAGGAATCCAAGTGGGGCAGAACTCACCTAGTTTCCGAGCTATTAATGAGCCTGTGGGAACCATGGGGTCTGTGAGGATGGCATCAAAGTTCTGAACAGGTGCAAAGGAAACACAGGAGGAAGGAATGAATCTTCATCAGTGTGCACCAATAAAGCACATTTCCTTACACTCAATAAACTCATGCGCAGATTTTTAACAGAAGAGGGAAATCATGCTGATGGCAAAGCTCGATTATCATCCTTCTCTCAGTGGTGGAAAGTAAGTCATTTACTTGAGTATTTCAAGTATTCAGATTACAATTTTACAGTATGGTGTATTTACAATGTACTGAACCAGTAGTTTAACCTTTTTGGCTGTGACCCCTTAGAAAAGTAGTGCCCAGTTGCGGCTACTTGTCGTGTTTCAGGTGTGTATGGTTTGTGCCCTTTTTTCCCTAAAAGTCATTGGTTTCATTTAAATAACTGTCCATAAGGGTAATAATGTTCCCCAAATGTACATTTCCTCTGCCTTTATTCATCACATGACCCCTTAGATTTATCTTGTGGCCCTTTACAAAGGTCCTGACCCCTAGGTTGGGAACCACTGGGCTACACAACATAACTTTATGTAAGTTAGTTCAGCTCCACCTCAGCCAGCTAGAACAGTAAATGCTTCCTGAACATCGATACATCAGTATTACCAGTCTAATCATGACATATATTATAACAATCAGTAACAGGGGACGTTTGACACTATACATTATGTTTTTTACTAGTAAAGAATGTGAATACGTCTTCTACCACTGTCCCAACTTTAATAGTTACAGATGTTGTACATAATGGCACCAACACGTTATATCCAATACAGCAACAGACCCGAAAGGTGAAGAGAAGTACACACAGTCCAAATAAAAGCCTCCCAAATGTTGCATTCAGTGAGGCTATTGTATTTTATTTTTTTATGAGATTTGACCTCCTGATGTTGTGTTCACCCTCTGCATTTGCACTTACCTGCTCTGCCAGATGTGAGACCAGACTGTCATTGAACAGGAGGCTCTCTGCTGTGATGTGGATAAAATCTGCAATTTTCCCTACTTGTGTTAGTCGTGTCCGTATCTTCTCCGTAAAAGACTGGGCAGATTTTTGGAGCACGTCCGTGTGTGTGGACATGACAGAATCAATATAAGCCTTGTCATAAGGAACGGGAAAGGTCACGGTGTCGTAGTGTTTCCCTGGACCCATCCGTACGCTGATCTCTGGAATGACCACGGTGACCCTGTGTCCACGGCGGCCCATTGCTTGGGCAATGGCCTTTACACCCACCCAGTGACTCCCATCCATGGGAACCACCAGCAAGTTGCCCAGGAAACCTGCAGAAGTAGCGTCACTTGCAGGAACTGTGTTGGCGGCTTCAGCCTCTCCGGGATTCAGCTTCTTCTCCGGCCCGGGGATTTCTGCCACAGACCCCCTTGTCTTATCTCCGGCACCATTCACCTGTACACCCATGTTTAGCAGCAGGAGCACAGACACTGCTGCTTTCCACATTGTTCTCTTTGCTCCTGTGTCTACAGCTCATTGAAACGAACCACAGAGGTAGATGTGAGGCAATGTAGGAAAACCCCCCTTTCTCTGTGCTTTGAATGCTTGTGTAAACCACTCCCGCCCTTCAGGATCCTTTATCTCGGCAGCTGAAATTCCTCTGTGAATTACCAGAGGGAGGTGTGTGTGTTCAATGCCTTAACAAGAGCGACAATTACAGTCCTGAAGAGCTGGCAGTTGGAGGTAATTGATATGGGGCAGTCAGTGATTTAGTTCCTGTATAATGGAATTTATTGCGTCCCGTATACATGAAAAAAAAGCACACAATCACACCCGACACTGCACCTGGGGGACTGGGTAAAGGTTCAGGGGAGGAAACAACAGTGTTTTGACAGTCACACACTGGGCTCAGCATATATGGTCATGTGGCTCCAGGTTTATGATGAACATAATAATTATAACGCAAGTGTTGCTGAAGTTTGGACCTCTTTGAACAGAAGTGTTGTTGCTGCAATAATCCCATTGTTCTGCACTTCTGGCAGTAAACGGGAACTTCCTTTAATCTTCTTTCAAAAGCCTTATTTATGTGATATTAATCATAATTCCATTGGTACAATCTTAATGAACAGAAGTAGCTATACTTACATTAAATATATAAGTGACAAGAAAGCATATCAAGTAGCGCAGTTTAAACCCCTTTGACTGAAAAGACAACAACCCTTCTCCCAGACTGCTTGAGACACGATGCAGTTCCGGAGACTTCTGTGAGTAGAAGTCAGGAAGTATACGACACCTTTGCCAATCAGGCCTGTTCCCCAAGATTTATGATCCAGTTTGTCAAAACATTACAACAGCGGTTGGAGGCTGTGAATTAGCATCCAACAAGTGGTCATTTAGAGATCACTTGGAAACTTGCAGTACAACTCTGTCGTTATTTTACGACGTTGTCCCATCTTGTAAAGGGGTCTTGTGTCAAAGTAAAATTGTCAATGTGCTACTGAGCAGTAGTACATTGACAATTTAGTCAATGTACTGCATTAGTTACAAAGGAAACCAGTTTACGCTATTATGATAGACCCCAGTGCACACTATTACAAGTTATGAAGCACACACACACACACACACACACACACACACACACACACACACACACACACACACACACACACACACACACACACACACAAACTTGGGTCTGGCATTGCTCTCTCGTTCTCGATCTATCTATTTTTGCACTTTCTTTATTGTTTCATTTCCTAAATTATTACGCTTTACTGTTTTGTTTTGTTGTATATATTGAGTATTTTAGATCTATCTATCTATCTATCTATCTATCTATCTATCTATCTATCTATGTATATATATTTGTCGATTTGATATAGATAATATTGTATTCGATAAATTAGTTAATTAGATTATTGTATCAGGAATAGCTCTCTCTGCCCAAAGAGCCACATAAATAATAGAGAGAATGTATTTATTTCTCTATTTTTCATCGTCTGCTGCTCCACACTCTCGCCCAGTAGACGGCGGTAACGCCTCTTTGAGCTGGTTTGTCAATCGCCAATAAACACCAGTGAAGAAGAACAAGTTCCGCTCCGTCTTCCGCCGCGCGCATCTTCAAGCGGGTTATCCTCGAGCGCAACACGTCGAACGTCCAAGCCCGCGAGCTCAATAAGTCACGTGTCCGCTATGTTAACAAGTAAGCGCCTCGCCGTTTTGTAGTCGTGACGTTAGATGTCCGGTAAAATAGTTATGAACATGTCAAATCACGTAAAGAGTGAAATATCTGAGAAACAGTAAGTGTCATATATTAGTCTCAATGCTGATGCCATCCCTAGAAGCTTTCTGCGCTGTTTACGGATTTACGGTCTCTCATTAGCGTAGCTAGCTAAGATACTCAAACGTAAATGTAGCTACTTTATGCAGTGGCGACGTTTCTGACGCTGGCTCGCCGTCATTCACGTTCCCTCCTCCTGAGGTCTCGCCTTAAGCTTCTGGACAGGCTCTGTTTAAAAATCTAGTTTCATACGAATCTGTGGGGGAAATAGTGCTTTGGCACACTTAACTTACTCTCCTGGGCGCTCGAGACCAAATGCAATGTTTAGTTGTATGTAGTCAGCTGTTAGCACTGTAGATACACAGGATCATGTGATCAGAGCGTGAGATGGGCGGATCCTTTGTGCTCCTCCTGGTCAAGTTTACTCCAACAGCTACGATAGAGCCAAAGGTGTGAAAGGTGGTGTGTTACAAAGCAAATGCATCACAATGCCGTGCAGATTGCAAAGCCCCTTGAGGCTCATTTGTGATATTGGGCCTATCAAAATGAAAATCGATTTGACAATTGAGATCAAGCCGGAACAGGAACAACTCCATATTTCTATTATTGTGCTATATTTTCTGTCCCTTCCACTGTTTTAGATTGTCGGCCAGTAAAGTGGTTTGTTGTCTCCGTAGGCCGGCGGCTGACTGCGAGTATAATGCAGACGGCTTGGAGTCATTCATTCATTCATCGTCTATAAGAGTTGAATATTACAGGTAAAGACCACAAGAGAACTTTCTGAAGTAAGATAAAGCTGTGCAGCTTGGTGATGACACCCCGATGTATTACACTTGTCAGGCGCTTGGTCACCCACTGTTGTTCTCTCTGTCGCAGGTCCTTTGAGTATTCTGTGAAGTGGAAATTAGCAATGTATCCCAGATGCTCCTCCAGACCACCAAAGGCTTCCAAGAGGAGTCCCCAGAGAAGCCCCAGTCTGAGTGAAGATGTTTTACAGCGCAAGTGGAGGGGTAAGAGACAGAGGACGGGACTGAGGGAGACCGAAGCTGATGATGGCGTAGTCGATGCAGATGAGACGAAGGGCCACGACATCATCAACAGCAAGCGTGTCGAGGAGGAGGAGGAGGAGGAGGAAGAGGAGGAGGAGGAGGAGGAGGAGGAGGAGGAAATGTTTGTAGAGGTGGCGGATGATGGCGTCGATGGTTCAGATGACGACTGTGTCTCTGTCACCAGCAGCATAGCCTCTGGTCCTTCCTTCCCCCATAACGGTGTCTCTCCCAAGAAGCTGAGGCCTTCACAGGGCTTGTGCTTAGCCTGTAAGACTCTCTACCAGAAGGCAAGAAAGATAAAGGCACCGATTAAAAACAAGCTCCTAGACAACAGTGAGTGATCACTCATTCCTCATTCCATCAACGTGAGAGGAACATTTTATGTGAGTTATTGCCATGTCAAACATTAGTAAACAAGACAGATGTATTGTAAATAAGAGCCTATGCAGAGCCGCACCATCGTTTCAGCACACACAAGGTACAAAAAGCCCATTTCCTTCCTCCTGGCATGCTATCAACCATCCAGTTCTCCTGTGTAAGTCAAAGTAAAGTCAAATTCCTTGTATGTGTACACATACTTGGCCAATTACGCTGATTCTGATAAGAACCACCTGCTTGTGCTGTCAGTATGAATAATGAATACACTATAACTGTTTAAATTATTTTCATTCTTTGCCAATTACCCCTTTTAAGCAGAGGAAAAAGTCAGTTTTTCGTCCGTGTACATGTGTAATGGCGCACTCGCTGGAGAGCGCACAACATGGATCATTCAGTGGTTCAGTCTTTCTTCTGTGTACGCTAACATGTTCAACCTCTCGCTCTGCTTTGTTCTCACAGATCCCAAGTCCCTGACATGTGACCAATGGGTCCTGATCAAGAGCTGGAGACCGACAAAGCTGCCAAATGCAAGAGGGTAAGGCGTGTGCGCGGTTGGTTACTGGCCAGTAAGCATGCAAATACTTATGCTGTCCGCTCACTATAATGGCCCTTCACTGTTTTGTCAGGAAGCTTTTGATCAGTGTACAGCTGGTTCAGAAAAGACTTGCGGCCAAGAGCGGTGCAAAGCGACCTGCGCAGTGTGTGGGAGAACCGCCAGCCTGCTCCAGGTCGCACGCGTTCCTTCAGAGGTAATCCATCGGTACACAGAACACATTAACCGCAGAAAAGCACTAAGCCTGTTTAACATAAAAAGTCTTGAATTTGCTGCGTTTTTTTGCCTCAGGAGCCTTAGACGGCGTGTCAGAGTGCCAGTGGAAAAGGAGACGAAGAAGAACAGGAGGAAGAGGACAAGAGTTGGTTCTCGGGGTCGCAGCGTCGCTAAGCAGCAGCAGCAGCAGCAGCAGCAGCAGCAGCAGCGTCTCCACAGCTACATTCACGGCCAACGCCTCAGTGTGAGCTTGACCAGCCCTCCTGGATTTGAGGGTCGTAGCGATCAAGCAGACACAGATCTGACTCTAAAGTTGATTCCCTCCACGGTCGCCGTGGAAACCACCAAGCCAAGAGAGGTCCCATCCGAGAAGAAAGCGCCAAAGAAGACGGGTGGATTAAGAGACTTGCTCGCCCAGTTGCGTGGCAGCAGCAGCATGATCGTCAGAGAAACACGTTAGCGCGGTGACGCCGACTCTTGTTTAAGCTACTAGCATTGTTTAGTAAATTATTCATGCTTCGCTGTAGCTTTTACTGGTGATGTTTTTTGTTCAGCCTATAAATCTGTTCTGAATATTAGTCTGGAAGTACTGCTGCAGTTCCACGTACTTGCACGTTATTTATTTTTTGCTTGAATTTCAAAATGGCATTTTTTAAAGTTTCATTCAACAGGAGAATTGTGAATAAATTATTATTTTTTTTTAACATTAATGCTGTTTTTACCGCATCACTAAAATAGAACTACATGAATACTAATCAGTAAGATTAGAAGACTCGAGCTGTGTCGAATTAAATTCGACATACTAATGCAATGCAGGGTTTGATAGTGTGGTGGCTTCACACAAGAAAAGCGAAGAAAAAAAAATGTATGTGCTGTTGTTCCACAATGCAGTTTGATTTCCAACAGTGTACGGTTGCATATTTTCCTCTTAGTACACATTAGTAAGCAATATCAATCTTTAAATGTTTTTATAATAACTGCAAAAACTATAAAGATCATATTGTGTATTTGGGACGCAGTGGGTCCCTGCTCTTTCTGTCTGAATGAACACCACTGTTTACCGTGAATATTAAATTAATATATATTTCATGGTGGCAATTTGTGCATAGCAGCTGTGTTCTGTAAACAAGGTAAAGGACTGAGTTTGTTGGGCAAGTTAGAGATGTTCTGGAGAAGCCCACATGGGGGCGCCACTTAATGACAGAATCAGCACTCTGGTTACATTATATTAGCCCTGCGCCTTTATAATGTGCCTTTTTGTTTTGTTACAGATAACTTGTAAGAAGAGAAAAGCACAGGTGTAATTAATAACATTAACCTTTTAGTGTCCCAGTGAGCAAGTACACATAATAACTGCTACATCTAAATGGAATGCAGCCTTTAACGTTTAAGTAATATAACGATGTGCACCTGTGTGTCTCCTGTACCGAGAGCTCAAAGTCTGCTTTAAAAACAAGAACGCTATTCAGCAGCACAATCCCAATTAACGCAGTCATCGAGTTCCTGTTCCAAGAAGCAGGTTTACCAAACTGTTGGGATCCTTTTCTATGAGGATAAACCAGGAAGACGGAGCTCTTTTTACACCAATGTTATTTTCAAGATGTTGGTGCTGATACCAGTGAATGTGGAGGAAGGGTGGGGAAAATGAGCAAGAGATAAGGGACTGAGATTTGGGTCTTGGGGTGTTGATGGCCTTTTTGGGTGGGGGCTGTTTATTTATGGGATTAATGTATTGGGAGAGGATGGGGATTTAAAGTCAGGACTGCTGGTGCCAAGCCAGGAAATAAGTCTGCTGACCAATATGAGTTTTATTCAAATCAATTGTACAATTATTATAATGAAATAAATTGATTAGTTAATTAATAATTGAGTTTCAAAATGGAACCGCATCATTTTAAATGTAATATATTCCATCTCACAATTAATTATATATATATATTTTTATATATAAATTATTACAGTCAACACTAAAAGTCCAGGTTCACACTCCAGTCTCCATAGCAGGAACGCATTAGTGTTGAAATACCGTTGTTTTGTTCTTGGAACGGCGACACACTAGTATCACCAACACACATTCATGGTCCCCTTGTGCTGAAAGATCAGAGGAAGTCTTGCGAGCGTTACCAGAACACAGCTGATAATCATCTCGCATTCACTTGCAGAATGCCACAATCCTTCTCTGGGTGGCTCCCTCTCCTCCACGTTGATCCATGCAAGACGTTTCCACACTCCGGTGAGAGCTGAAACTCCTGCTGCTTTTCCCGATTTAAACAGAGCATGGAGGTTTGAGAGTCACACACACACACACACACACACACACTATGATTCCCATCGGCAGCATCCCCGACTGCCAATAGGTCCTGATTATCACGAACCAGAGGTCTTGGGGCCAAAACAATTCAAGCAGTGCGCACACACAACACCGCATCCTGTGATAGAACCACTATCAGCACCTGACACCTCGAAAACAGGAAAAACGTTTCAGCAGGAACACAGATGTGTTGGAGTCTCGAGAGGAGGAGCTTGAACGCGGCTATAAATCCCCCGTGGACAGGAGCTTCAGTCCGTTGAGAAAGGAGAGGGGCTGCCTCCGTCATGTCTTACTACGAGGTAAGGTTGTCAAACGTGGGAGCTTTTGTGTTGAATTGCAAGTCTGTGTTTGGGATCATTTGTTGCATTTTCACCTTTTCTTCTTGCCTCTAATCCTCATTCTCCTCATCATCTCTCCAGCATATTGTCTTCGACTACGACTTCAATGACACAGGCTCAGGTTCTGGTTCTGGGGACCTGGCGGGGGATCTGGAGGAGCCCTGTGACATGGCGCACGTGATGACCGCTAACCTTCAGCAGGTCTTCTTGCCGGTGGTCTACGCCCTCATCTTCACCCTGGGCATCACCGGAAACGGCCTGGTCGTCATAGTGCTGGGCTGCCAACGCAGGTGAGGGGGTTGGTGAAGTGGTTGGTTGTTGATCCGGCGAACCTCTCGACAAGAACCAATAAGGAACAGCCTTCGTGGTTAACCTCACCAATGCGTTTCGTCTACAGGTCAAAGTGCAGCCTCACAGACCGGTATCGACTCCATCTCTCGGCAGCTGATCTCCTCTTCGTCCTGGCGCTGCCTTTCTGGGCCGTGGACTCAGCCTTGTCCGACTGGCGCTTCGGAGCGGCCGCCTGCGTCGGCGTGCACGTTATCTACACGGTCAACTTGTACGGCAGCGTGCTCATCCTGGCATTCATCAGCCTGGACCGCTATCTGGCAGTGGTCCGAGCCACAGACACCAACACCGGGGGCCTGAGGCAGCTACTGGCACACAGACTGGTTTATGTCGGTGAGTGTTGAAAGACTGGTTTGCTTTGTGTTGATGCTTTCTTTTTCCTTTGGAAACGCTTCTCTTCTTCTCTTTTATTCCCTGGTCCCTTACTTCTTTTTGTCTTCCTCTCTCCCTGCAGGCGCCTGGCTGCCTGCTGGCCTCCTGGCAGTGCCTGACTTGATTTTTGCCCGCACTCAGGAAGGAGGCGACGGGGCCACTCTGTGCCAGCGATTCTACCCAGAATACAACGCTCCTCTCTGGGTCGCGGTCTTCAACTTCCAGCTGGTCCTGGTGGGTCTGGTGATCCCGGGCCTGGTCCTCCTGGTGTGCTACTGCGTCATTGTCACCAGGCTGACCCGAGGCCCGCTCGGGGGCCAGCGGCAGAAGCGGCGAGCGGTCAGGACTACCATCGCGCTGGTTCTCTGCTTCTTCGTGTGCTGGCTGCCCTACGGAGTGGGCATCTCTGTGGACACTCTGCTGCGCCTGGAGGTCCTGCCCCGTGGCTGCAGGCTGGAGGCCTTCCTGGGCGTGTGGCTGGCGGTGGCCGAGCCCATGGCCTTTGCACACTGCTGCCTGAACCCACTGCTGTACGCCTTCCTGGGGGCCGGGTTCAAGAGTTCGGCCCGCAGAGCGCTCACTCTGAGCCGAGCCTCCAGTTTAAAGATTTTACCACGAAGACGCCCGGGGGCCTCCACGACCACGGAGTCGGAGTCCTCCAGTTTACATTCCAGCTAGTGTTTGCTTATATTGTACATATGTGTGCTCACTGTGTGTATAGACGTGTGTTTAAAGGATAATTTCAGAAAGCGTCTGAGAATATAAGGAGTCGTCTGCTGGCCCACGACGTGTCTTCTCCCTCACTGAGAGGGTTTCTCCTGTAAATACTGTTGTTAAATTGGTTTTCAGTGTTGCTGTGCTTGTTGTGTACTGTTGAAGATGTTTGTAATAAACTAAGCAAAATACCCACATTTGTGAAAATGTCTTCTCTCGTGAAATATGTTTCTTGCTTCCTGGGTGAAACTGTGAATTCTTGGCTTGTACTGTAACCAGTCAACCACAGCAAATGCCGCCCTCACCAAGTCTCCTTCTGAGTGGGTGAGATTTGATATAATGACAGCCCAAAGTGCACAAACAGTTTAGCGCTAACGAGACGGTCGATGAAGGCGTCTCAGCTTCATCACAGAAAGCACATTGAAGAAGAGGACAGGAAAAGATGGAATAGGATAAATCTAATTGGTCTCATATGTAGTTTACATGTCAGCCGGCAGCTGCCAACAGTGTCCAAAGCTGCAGATCTCGATTTAAAAATAATGAAAAAAAAATGTTGGTTTCCTCTGCATACAGATAAAGATTCTTTAAAAAAGTGACGAAATGACTTTATTATCATCGTCTCCCTTTGTATTGAATCATGAACACTCAGCCACCTGCCATCTGAACCCACTGATCCGGAGCATGGACATGGTGAAGGTCTTTCGAAAAATGAAACTGCTTTTTTAAATTTTTATTAGCAGGCGCGATACCTAGGTGTATCTGAGTTACGCACGTGTGGTCTTTATGTGAGGCCGTGTGTGGATGTGTTTGTGTCACTGTTTTTTGGGCTGCCGATTTATGTTGCTGATATAAACAGTTTGCTTCTTCAACGTGAGAAAGAAAGGAGCATGAGGGGGTCAGGAGGTCCATTTTTCCAGAAGTTGAATGCACACACGCACACACACAAACAGTGCTTCCCACATACTTCCACTGGGAAGTGAAAGAAACAGAGGCTGGAAGTTTACCGTGTCCTGTTTCCTGGAGCGGAGTGGTGGAGGATGAAGAAGTTGTGAGAAAGACGAAAAGGAAGAATACAGTAATTCAGCACCACAATGAAGCGTTGACTCTCTGGCATCACTGCAACTGTGTCCTACCATGTGCATCTCATCCCGTATCCTATGTGGCTTTATATATATATATATATATATATATATATATATATATATATATATATATACAAAATGTGTTTGGAATAATTCCCTTCACAGTTAATTCAGAAAGAAGTATACTTTTGTTTTTCATATATTTTGCCTTGTGTCTCTTTAATTCACACACACACACACACACACACACACACACACACACACACATACACACACACACACACACACACACACACACACACACACACACACACACACACACACACTTCTATTCTATTCATAGTGTATTCAAAACAGGAAAGACTTCCTGCGGCTCATTTTAGGAAAAACAAGCAGCTTAAACAATCAAACACCCGAGCAGCTCTCTGCGCTCGCCAGCACAGAGAGCTGCTCGAGAATGAATGAGTTTTACAACATGCGTCAGGAACGACGCTGGAAGGACTTGGTGATGGTCATGGTCATTCTCTGATGTATATATGGACACACTCAGTCTTGTCACTTCTCACTAACAGAAAACAATACGGAGCTGCTTGCACACCTTTATCTGCCCTGCATTCAGAGGGCTGCCAACCACACATCCTCCAAGTTAGCTAAATATGCAGAACCAGTTCTGTAGCATTATGCAGCTGTCTTATTAAATATAATTTTTCTAAAAAAATTTAAAAAAGGAGAAGAAAATCCAGATGTTACAGCTCCATTTACAATAGCCGGTAGCATGTTTGTGCAGTGAACCAAAGACAGTTCATGAGTACACATGTATCCTTGCTGGTGATGCTGAGCCAGGCCCTTACCACTATTCACAAGTCAAACACATGCATAGCTTCACTTACTAACTTTGCTAGTCAGGAATATTATGATTTGTTTTTGTGTGTGTGTTTGTTAGCATAACTGCCCTGCTGCATGATTCTAAAGATGGGAGTCTGTGTACAAAAGGGGTGACAAGCCCCACTCTCTTCTCCCAGTGTGCATAAATGAGCACATGAACTAGACGCCTGTGCTCAAACCTCAAATCAATGTTTCATTTCAAGTCCAGTGTCCGGGGGTACGCGAGGCCTGTTTGGAGACTGCTGCATGATTTCACCACAAAACTACTAGTTTTGATCTATACTTACCGGTTAGCATGTGTGTTTGTGTGTGTGTGTGTGTGTGTGTGTGTGTGTGTGTGTGTGTGTGTGTGTCTGTATGTGTTCATTACTAGAAGCAGCAGTACTGATATACTGTCAGTTTTTTTACACTAAACTTGTCAGCAATACATTTTACCTTAAAATACATTGTTGAGGTACTTAAATAAAACGTCCTCCTCACCAACCGCGATGGCCCTGATGCTCTTGTGACGCATGCGTGAGATCGTTAGGGGTTTAGTGTGTGTGTGTGTGCGTGTGTGTGTGCATGCGTGCGTGCGTGAGTGTGTGCATGTGTGTATATGTGTGTGTTTGTGTGTGTGTGCAGATGGTCAGGTTCCCTCATATTCAGACAAGCTGAGTTTCCTGCTGTTGAACAATCGTGGGAAAATCAGAGGTCAAGACAAAAGGAGAAATAAAGAGGCAGAGAAAGACTGGGTTGCATCCAAATGGCCTGCAACAACTTCCTGCCTTGTTCCTGGTGGATTAGTACAATGTGACAGGTGAAACCAATAGCCTGACGGGAGGTTTGCGTTGACCCCAGCAGGTGGAGGCGTGAGAATGATGTGGGAGCAGAAATAGACATTAATGAGTTTAGAAACCAATGTCCGTTGGTCACAGATGCTCCTGAGACGTGAGCCCTGCAAACACCGACTGCAGACTTTTGTGTGTGAGTTTGGATGACTGCTATGCACTTAATAAAATCCGCACATACATTTTTAAGTGTTCATCTCTGCGCGTGTAAACAATTATAACTCCTCTTACAAAGCATCCACAAATGGATAAAGAATGACTGATACACCCTGTAAAGTAGCTATAATCATATTTGATGAAATGTGAACAAATACACATAAACAAATCCGTACAGTTTGTTATAAGGCATCTATTAACTCTTTATACACACATGAACATGTGAACTCATGAACACCTCAGGCAGGTTTACATTTTACAACTGAAGGGTACGTATAAGTTCTAATCGTTTGTTTTATAGTTTAATCGAAAAAACAAAAATATCTTCTTTTTTTTTAAAAACACAAACGGTTTTCCTTCCTCCATCTCCACCGTTTACCTCCACTGCAGCCGGCAGGCGGCCCGCCGAGCGAGGCTGAGAGGAGCCAGGCGGTCTAGAGGGTGCTGACGTCACGTAAGACAGAATAACAGTTTGCATATTTTAACCCATATCTTTGACTATAGAAATACTGGAGCTGTTAAGTGTATTGTGATGCTTTGAATGCATATTTTTTAAATGGCATTTAACTGTATCTTATCCACCTTTGTAATGTTTACAATTCAAGAAGAACCAAGGAAGGGCAGAGGGGTGTGACTTAATATTAATAATAATATTACACTAAATGTTAAGAAGAGATGAGGTGGCTCCTCTTAAAGACCTGAACAGAGAAGAACCCAAGTAGTCACATAAGGTTTTCATACTACCACAGTGGTAGCACAGTCATCTAACAGGTGTTGCAGTGGTAGCAGCGTCTAAGTGGAACACAACGCTCACTTTACGTGTTCATATTTACTGCACTTTAGTTCTCTAACTATAAGTTACTTTATACAACTAATTTCACTAGGACATTTTACGTTAATTATAAGGCATTACAGAAATGTTACCTGGCAAAAAAAGATGAAGCAGCTGATTTCAAAATATAATTCATAGACAATTTAAAAAGGAATGCCCTTCCTCACAATTTGAGGATTTACATTTGTTTAATCAAATTGAGTTGTCTATTAATACTGGAATAATTAGAATTTTAAATAAAGAGTATACAACAACCGTATGATATAGATTATTATTACTTTGCCTTTATAAACAAACCGCCTCCTTCAATGGTCATTTTCCCAACATACATGCTCAGTGGTTCTTGGGTTCTTACAGAGTGTTACACAATAAGTTATACGGCAGTGTTTCAGAAAACCACTCAGCTTCCTCCTACCGTCAAATAAGTGATGGGAGACATTTTGGATGGTGGCTTTCTTTGGACACAGCACACACCACGCACCTTTAGTTCAGACTGAACTGGTAAAAATGTGTACTCCAAACCTAGAAAATGCATGTGTGCTCATCACTGTTGACAACCACTTTGCTTCCTTAACTCAAACTCAATACACAGTGTCACACACACACACACACACACACACACACACACACACACACACACACACACACACACACACACACACACACACACACACACACACACACACGAGAGTTAGGAATTACAACACTACATTCAGGTAGTGCCAACACATCTTTGATATTGATTAAATAATCATGCATATCAAGATGTACATCTAATTATTGGTGTGAATATTTGTAATATTACTAAGAATCAGAATCAGAACCATTTATTGCTACGTATGTTATCACATACAAGGAATTTGTCATGGCGGGTGGTGCATAACAGTAAACAATAAACACAGTGCAATAAATAGGAGCATGTTTAAATTTACTATTACATTTACAATATAATATACAATTTAAATAAAGTGCACAGACAAACAGATAACAGTACTTTTAAGTGAAATATAAGTAAGTGGATTGTGAAAGTGTATTTAAAAACTTGAAAACATCTCTTGGTGGGTGTAAGAGATGTTTACACATATTTATATATTGATGAAAGATTGTATGGGAAGTGTTAGTATGAAAATGTGTCTTCTTTGAGTTGCCTGTTGACGAGTGTATTTAGAATAATGAGTGTTCACTGCCCTCTAGTGGCCACAGTGAGGAACTTACACTACATTACATGTGTGGCTGACACACACTGAAGTTACAGTTATTATATGTGATAATCACATTCAGGATATGTTGATGAAATAACATTGATATTAACTAATATTAATGTTTGATGATAGTTGTACTGCATATGAGGAGGAGTATATTATTAAAAAATGTAATTAAGAAATATATTATTGGGGAACAGCTATCTGACCATTTGAGTTGTTATTGATAATTCACATAATTCACCATTTTGCAAAAACTGGAAAAGAAACATTTAAATGGAGAAAGACAAGCGCACAGCCGAAGACAGACTTTTTCAAACTTGTCTTCCCTCATTTTAATCCCCGCCCCTCCTCTCTGAACTGTATTACCTTGAAGCCGGAAGCGCGTGGGTTGACATCTTCCCTCCTGATTGGCTCCGAGACGGGAAACGTTTGCAGCGCCTCACCGATTGGTCGAAAGCGGCGCGCTAAAGATCACGTGTCTCTCTTTTCGCGCGAAACTGCAGCTCTGTTGTCGGGACCCTAGCGTGCTGTGTGTATCTGTCCGGAGTGGAGCGGTAAGGCGCTCTGTTTTTGTGTACGTCTCTTTTGAATCTTTTCTACTTCAGCTAGACGCTTGTTTCAGCATGGACGTTGCCACAGCCACCGCGGAGCATGCCGGGGAGATGGTGAAGGACGAGTTGGCTGAGAAATGCCAGAAGTTGTTCCAGGCCTTCTTGGAAGAGTAAGTCGGGCCGCAGCGGGCTTCGAGCGCATTGTGTCGTCGTCGGCCGAGACACGTTTTACAAATAGTCTTCATCGGAATCTATCGAGGATCATATATGACGCGTTGCTCGTGTATTATGTGTGTACTAATGTGTCCCCGCTGCCTGGGTCCGTGTGCAGGTACCAGACCGGGGACGGGGAGGTGAAGTATGTCCGGGAGGCCGAGGAGCTGATCCGGCCCGAGAGGAACACCCTGCTGGTGAGCTTCACGGACCTGGAGGGCTTCAACCAGGAGCTGGCCACCACCATCCAGGAGGAGTACTACAGGTGAACTGACGGACACCGAGCCCGGCCTCATCAACTCGTTGGTCTCAAATCTGTGGATTAACGTGAAGGATTCTGGGGTTTTTCTTTTCAGAGTTTACCCCTTCCTCTGTCGGGCAGTGCGCAACTTCGCTCGGGACCATGGGAACGTTCCCCTCAACAAAGAGTTCTACGTCGCCCTCGAGGAGCTGCCCACCAGACACAAGTAAGACACAAAGCAATCAGTCGCTGTTTTCTCTTCTTCTTCACATTCTGAGCGCTGCATCAACACTCATCCTGTGTTTTTTAATTTAGGATCCGCGAGCTGTCATCCATGCGTATTGGCACTCTGGTGAGGATCAGCGGCCAGGTAGTGAGGACGCACCCTGTCCACCCTGAGCTGGTAAGATGCCCTGCAGTCAACGCATGCACTCAAATAATGAGTGTGTGTGTGTGGTAGCACCTAGAGGTGCCCCCGTACAAATCGAAGCTGTGATGTGAAATACAGCAATGTAGGGCATGTTATAGAATTGTTCTTTTACGATGGCATCCCCAGGTGAGTGGCACCTTCCTGTGCATGGACTGCCAGGCGTTGATCAAAGATGTCCCTCAGCAGTTCAAATACTCGCCGCCTACCATCTGCAGGAACCCCGTCTGCAACAACCGCGCCCGCTTCCACCTCGACACTCACAAGTCCAAGTTCATCGACTTCCAGAAGGTAGACTACAAGCGAGACTGTGTGCGTCTCTGTGCGACGTGAGTCTAACTCTGTGTGCGTCTGTTTTTTATTTTTGTAAAAAAAAATGCAGGTGCGTATTCAGGAGACTCAGGCGGAGCTGCCTCGGGGTTCGATCCCGCGCTCCCTGGAGATCGTCCTGAGGGCCGAGGCCGTGGAGATGGCTCAGGCCGGAGACCGCTGCGACTTCACCGGGACCCTCATTGTTGTGCCGGACGTCTCGCAGCTCAGCACTCCCGGTAGGATTTTTGAACACATTTTTAGCCTTCAAGGGACCGATAGTGACAGTCTAAAAGTCCTTGAACAAATCGTATTTGTTGTTTTATTTTTGGATTCGTCACCTCACGACTCTTTATGGGCGTCTCGTCTCCAGGTGTGCGAGCGGAGACTAGCACCCGCGTAGCTGGAGGTCCCCAGGGCTTTGAGGCTGACGGTTTGAGAGGACTGAAAGCTCTGGGAGTCCGAGAGCTTTCCTACAGACTGGCCTTCCTGGCCTGCAGTGTGGCCCCGACCAACCCACGAGTAAGACACACACACACACACACACACACACACACACACACACACAGAGATAACAACAAATGCATTTCCATAGCAATCGCACCTAGAGCTCTCACTCAGAGAAGCAGATGGAGCTCCAGACATAGCCGGCATTCAAAAGTATTTTTTTTTTTTTTGTTGCAGTTTGGCGGAAAGGAGCTGCGGGACGAGGAGCAGACGGCGGAAAGCATCAAGAGCCAGATGACTGAGAAGGAGTGGGAGAAAGTGTTCGAGATGAGCCAGGACAAGAACTTGTACCACAACCTGTGCACCAGCCTCTTCCCCACCATCCACGGTCAGTGCTGCGCCCGCCGTTGAACATTTTCCATTTCCAGGAAAAGTCTTGCCAAAGGGTATTAAAGCCGTGGCTCTGTAGTTAAATGGTGGTGTGGGGGCACCGTGCTTTGCAGGCAATGACGAGGTGAAGCGTGGCATCCTGCTGATGCTGTTTGGAGGCGTTCCCAAGACGACCATGGAGGGAATCGCGCTGAGAGGAGACGTCAACGTCTGCGTCGTCGGAGACCCCAGTACTGCCAAGAGTCAGTTCCTCAAGTACGTGAGGAAACTTAAGGTCAAATCACCAGGAACAGCTGGGCCATTGTGATCTGTCAAATGCAGGACTGACCATTCAGGCTGAGTGACAATTTAAGATAAGATAATCCTTTATTAGTCCCTCAGTGGGGAAATTACAGGAGCATTGCTCACAAGTGAATAAAATAATAATAAAATAGAAACAAGTAATATAAATAGGCAGTAAAACAGTAGAATATTAATATACAGACTGAATAGAAAAGTATATATTAAAAGGTACTTAGACGTATTGCACGTAATATTGCACCAGGTGAATGCTATATATGTGTGTGTTTGTGTGTGCAGGCACGTGGAGGAGTTCAGCCCCAGAGCCGTGTACACCAGCGGAAAGGCCAGCACCGCTGCGGGTCTGACGGCAGCAGTGGTCAGAGACGAGGAGTCCGGCGAGTTTGTCATCGAGGCTGGAGCTCTGATGCTGGCCGACAACGTGAGTGTTGTAGACGGGAGATAAAAGAAAGGGGGAAAAAGACACACGGTGTGTTTTTTATTTTTTTTTATTTTTACAATGACTGTTTTTCCCCTACAGGGCGTGTGCTGCATCGACGAGTTCGACAAGATGGACATCAAGGACCAGGTGGCCATCCACGAAGCAATGGAGCAGCAGACCATCAGCATCACCAAGGCCGGAGTCAAGGTAGCGTACACGAAGGCAATACGACGTTTACACAACGTTTCAAACTTGCTTCTTAAGCCGTGCCTGCAACCCGCCTTTAACCCGTCTCCTCCTCTAGGCCACCCTGAATGCGCGCACCTCCATCCTGGCTGCCGCCAACCCCGTCGGCGGGCGCTACGATCGCAGCAAGAGTCTGAAGCAGAACGTCAACATGACCGCCCCCATCATGAGCCGCTTTGACCTCTTCTTCATCCTGGTGGACGACTGTAATGAGGTGCAGTGGAGTCCGTGCATTTGTTCCACCACCGATTGTCAAATAGACTTGCATTTTTATTTCAGTTTTATTTTTTACATGTCTGGGTTATGTTCCCCTCACTTCTTGTTTCGATCCTTTTACTTTTTACTTGGCATCCTCTGCTCTGATGCAGTAACGATCCAGTTTCCCCGTAGGTATTATTAACTGTTTAATTGACATTTTAAATTGATCCTTGTGTGTCCCAGGTGACGGACTACGCCATCGCCAGGCGCATCGTGGACCTGCACTGTCGCGGAGATGAGTCCGTGGACAGGCTGTACTCGCTGGACGAGATCCGCAGATACTTGCTCTTCGCAAGGCAGTTCAAACCCAAGGTGTGCGTCAGCCTGCAAAAAATGTGTGTGCGTGTTCACATCAGGTTAACGGCGTGTACTTAACCATTGCATATCCGCCTGTAGATCTCCAGTGAATCGGAAGAGTTCATCGTCGAGCAGTACAAGCGCCTCCGCCAGCGCGACGGCTCCGGGGGCGTGACCAAGTCCGCCTGGAGGATAACGGTGCGGCAGCTGGAGAGCATGATCCGCCTCTCGGAGGGCATGGCGCGCATGCACTGCTGTGATGAGGTGGGCACCGACCTACGGTTCATCTGCCGTTCAGCGAAGTGACCGTTTTGCAGAAAGCAAGCTGCAAGTATAGATTTCTGGCTCAAACTTGGAGCCAGAAAATTACCGTATAATGTTTTTTTTTTTCTCAACGTGATCGAACATGATGTAATATGCTCGCAATATGATTATTTCACAACCCCCAAACACTTTGGGCCAAAGGGATATGTTTAATTGACTGTGAATTAATGTATTGTAACTTGTAACTCCCACACACATACAGGATGTTGACCGCTGCTTTTCCTCTTTGTGTCTTCAGGTGCAGCCCAAACATGTGAAGGAAGCCTTCCGTCTTCTGAACAAATCCATCATCAGAGTTGAGACGCCCGACATCAACCTGGAGCAGGACGACGAACTGGAGGGGGACGAGGAGGAGCAGCAGCAAGAGGATGGTACGCGCACATGCAGAGACATGACGTGCCTATCTATCTATGCTGGGCCTGTAGTTTGTACAGTGACTGAAATAAGATCCGGGTTTTCTTTGCAGGAAGCGCCATCCCTAACGGAGTGAACAGGCACGTGGATGGCGTTAACGGGCACGCCAATAATGGAACTAACGGCCACGTCGACGGCGTGAATGGACACCCTGAGTCTGGCAGCCAGGCCAAACCGGCCCTGCGCCTGTCCTTCCCCGAATACAGGCGCATCTCCAACCTGCTGGTCTTGCATCTGCGGCGGGCGGAGGAAGGTGCGAGTCGTTGAAAAGTGTTTTCTAATTTCCCGTGCTCGTTTCGTCTTTTCTCGTTCGGTAATCGGTCCTAACATCCCCCGCTCTCTTTGTGTTGCAGCTGAGGAGGAGGAGGAGCTGAAGAAAAGTGCGGTGGTCAACTGGTACCTGAAGGAGATCGAGTCAGAGATTGACTCCGAGGAGGAGCTCGTCAACAAGAAGGGTCTGATAGAGAAGGTCCTCCACCGGCTGGTGCACTACGTGAGTCCACCCGCTCCACAAACGCAACCGCTGATATCAAACCGACGGTCATTTCACGCCGGCGTGACTTGACCCATGTGTGTCTGCTCCCCCCCAGGATCACATCCTCATCGAGCTGTCTCCGGCGGGGCTGAAGGGCTCGGAACCCGCGACAACAGAGGAAGAAGAAGTTGTTCTGGTCGTCAACCCCAACTACGCGCTGGAGGACTAAACTCCTCGGGCTTCCACGAGTGTTGATTTATTAAAACCTCGACAATGAAGTTGATCAAGTTGTTTTTGAATGATCGTATGTAATGCGTACATATTGGTAACATTTGAGATGTTATTTGACTGTACAGAAGACTCTGGGGCTCTTTTGATATAAACGTAAAATGTAAAATCTGTTACTCAACCTGACTTGTAAATATGCTGCTCTCTCTTCCTCCAGTTGTTTGCTGACTTCGGGGAACTGTGTTCACAACTGTATATTCAATGCTTACATTGAGCCTTACGCACCGCCATGGTTTCAAGTTATCTTGTATGTATTTTTGTAAAATGATGACATGAAACGTTAATGGTTTGATAAATAAAATGTTGACACAAAACCGCTTGGTGCTGTTTTCCTGCTGCGCTCTGGAGAAGCGCAACACCTGCCGTTGTCCACTAGGTGGCAGCAGTCGGGACCCCAATTGAAATGCCACTGCGCATGCTCGACAAGCATTATTCAACAAACATGGCGGCATCCTACGTGACGGCAGTCAGGACAGCGTTTACAGGTAAAAAAAAAACTAACTCCTTAACGTCCTGTAAAAAGTAACCCTTTAGATACTATTTAATAAAATAAACAGCCAAGCTAACCTCCGTGTAAATTAGGTAATGTGGCGTTATTTTGAACGGGTGCATGTCCTTGTTTATACTCTGTAACCACACTGAACCCTCACATAAACCTCGCCGCAGAGGTGACGGTCATGTCGTTGAAACACTGACTCCTTCAGTTATTTTAGGTGTACGCCTTGTTTCCGGCCGGTGGCTCCTGACGCAGAGGTGCCGACCCCCGGCAGTGTGTCAATGTGTGCGGCTGCACATCTCTCCTGCTGCCGCCCTGTGCAGCTCCAGGATTAAACCGCAGAGGAGCAGCCAGCCGCCCGGCACAGACGACAGGAGAGCCGAGGAAGAGGAGGAGGGTCCTGCATACATCCCCAAGAAACAGGCGAAGAACCCCATGGTGGTGATCGGCTATGCCTGGTGAGTGTCTTCTCGTCATTCCTGTGCACCTTTAGTGTCTCACAAAATAACCAAAACAACATTTGTTCGACTCGCAGTGGGCAAAAACGCTATGCCTTGTAACACTGGGCCTAATTAACTGTAAAGCATATGTTCAGTAACATCGTGTACTCCTGTAGAGGGAAAACTGATTGAATTACTTCGATGAAAAGAAAACATGAACACTGTAGACTGAAATCTGTTAGAATTAGCTGTCCATACACGTTGTGTTGCCCACGAAGTAAACTAATCAATCTCCCCCTCCAGGATGATAGGCCTCCCCACAGGTGTCATTGGCTTCGTCCTGGCCAAGAGAGAAGTGGACAAGAACCGGCTGAAGCAGCTGAAGGTTCGACAGAGGATGAGTCGGTCAAATGAGGGTGAATATGCAGGGAGTCGCTACCACCATGGCGTGGAGGATGCCAAGCTGGACCAGTGATGGACGTGAATGTTTCCACAAGACGGTGACTGCACTGGACTAAAGGCCCAAAGACTGATTACAGAAGATAGTTCAACTTTATGAGCTTGAGTTTAACACATCCAAAACCTCAGAGGGCCATTTCTTCCAGACAGATGCAGGAAATCTAAGAAGGAAGGTGCTGGAGACCGAACCGTTTTTTTCTTCTCTTGCTCATAAACAAAGATGGCATATCCTGTTAAAGTTGAATTTTGAATTTGGAGAACAATCACGTGTTTATTAGCCGTGATGCTAGGATAAAGAAAATAAATGTATATTTATAAATTTGTGAATACATAAACGAGAATCATCACTTGTACACATGCATACGAACTATATCAAAAGTGCAACTGTTTGTTTTTTATATTAAAAGGCATACAAAATGTCCTTATCAATGATATGCATGTTTACAAACACATTCAAAGTATCTGCCTTAGTTGAGTTTTAGTATGTACTGTAACTTTGGTTTACAAACATACCCACTCGCATCTAAAAATGAAGGCACAGAAAAATAATAACAGCCCAATATGATCAGAATCCTACAACAGTAATTCAATGCCCAACAACGATGTAAACAGAGGAGAATAGAGATGAAACAAGTGGTTTCCATAAACACAGATAAAGTCCCTGCACATACATTTCTCTTTTTAGAACATTAGAATATAATATCATGCTTGTTTTTGGTGACATCACTTCACACCTGAATGAACTACATTTCAAGGTGTATCCCTTATTTTACTTTAAACGAGGGAAGAACATTTATTGGTTATGTTTTATTTATAATTATAATTCATCCAGTTCAATTTGAAAACTGACAATCAAAATCACTGTATAGTATGTCAAACAGTCATGAAACTGAAATTAAACTATTGAAAAAAGTAAAAATATTCATAATTTCCAACCTTGAATCAAATACTTCCCATCTTCTCCCTCTGTACTATACAATATGTATTACATCCACTTTCTCTCCACACAGCATCAATAATGGACACTTAATGTGTTGACCACAAAGTCAAATAATGAATATGTAATAATGTCTTCCTCCTTGCCAAGAGAGAGGGTTGAAAAGAGGATGAGTCGGTCAAATAAGGGAGAATATGCAAAGGATCTTAATATTATGAGCTCGAGTTTCCATCCAAAACCTCTTAGCGCCATTTCTTCCTGAGACGGATGCAATAAATGTAAGAAGCAATGTGCTGGAGGCCGAGCCTTTAATCAGAAGTTAGTTTTTCTTGCGCATGAACAAAGATGGAAAATCCTGTTCCATCTTTCCATCAAGTTGACCAGTAAATCTCGAGAACGATCACATGTTTCTTAAGCCTTGATGCTGATGCGTCTATAAATATAATAAAATAAAATGTATATTTAGAATGAAGAATCATTATTGGTACAAATGCATATAAAACCACATGAAAACAAATGTTTATTTGTTAATGAAGAGGCAAAAAAAAGAAAAGAAACTCCTCATCGTTGATATGTACATTTACAAAGACAGCCCACCATCTGTGCTGCGCATTCAAAATGTCTGCCATAGTTGTTTTTAATCAAGGGCTGTATGTAACATGTGTCTATACTACGTATGAATATGAATGCAGTTGATCATGTCGGAGCTTTTGGAAAAAGCCACCTTAGCTGAAACTCTAATAATTTACCACCATGGCATTGACTGTGTTGTTATCCTGTGTGGACAAACTCTGCTCTGCTGGCACTCGGTATCTGACCCGAGATTCGACTGTAATGGAAATATAGAAACCGACCCAATACGTAACAATGCTATAAAATCCCGTGGGGTACGACCCTTTAGTTCTGAAAGTGAAAAATCAAATCTAAAAAAAAAAAAAAAGGCATTTTGAAGGCACTGTAGTGATGTAGAACTTCTAGAGCAACACGTGTTAAACCAGCAGCACAGGTCCGTTAACATGAAGCGTGGCAGCAGAATGGAGTCATTAGGTGTGCTGAGCTGAATTTTTCGGGGGTGGCCACATAAATCACCAATGTGTCAGTACTGCTAATACTAAGTGTAGGTTTGAGTGTCCATACTGGTGGCATGAGGATCAACACCAAACGTTGCATCACGTTTTCAGCACAAACACTTTTCTTGGAGCAGATTTTCGATGCAATTTATCATTAAAGCCTGTTTTTGTCTTCTAACGTGCATATTAATAAAAGGAACAGTTCGACAGTTTGAAAAATATTCTGATTCCCTTTCTCACTGAGAGTTAGACGAGGCGATCAATAACCGCTCTCTATGAAGCTGCAGCCAGCTGGCAGTGGACTAGAAAAGAGGGGAGGCTATTGGTCCGGTTCTGTCCAAAGGTAACCAAAAGCTTCCTGTACCTGCACCTGTAAAGCTCATTAATTAACACTTTATACACACTAAATGTACAAAAACCTGAGCGGTGACAAATAGGCCCTCACCCCAACCTGGGCGTGAGTTTGCTCTGTGCATCCCAAGCTCATCAAAAATTGTGATTGATTGTGGAGCAGAAAAATAATAATAATAATAATCTCTCCAAAAATAATAGGATCCTCGCACTTTCGGTGCCTACTTATATATACTCGTATAACATATACTGTATAACACGGTCTAAGAGAGCTTTAGAAGTGCCGGTAGGCAGATTTTCTACCTTCAGACGAACCAAATTTGGGGGGAAGGTGCCTTGCTGTGTTCGCAAATTGGAGTTTGATTTGAGTCGGTTTGCCCATTTCTTCAACATTCATACAGTCAGGCTCCTGTTCATATATACATGTATAGTGTATACATCTACATGCAGAGAAAAACGTTGATACACGTTTACCTTAACTTAGGTCCAGCAAGAGTGAATAAATATTGCAGCTGGCATAGGTATTTGCGGTATTTATATTGCAATATTAATATTCTTTTCAAACCACTGAAAAGTTGCTTAATGCTATAGAAAAGGTGCTTTTTTTTTGTATGGGAGGAACCTATGACAAAATCTCAAATTCAGCCCATAGACATTCACCAGACTGCGTCACAATGTTTTCTGATTTGACTGAAAACAAAGCACAAGGTTTATAAAAAAAAAGAAGCACGGAATGGTTTTTGCAGTCGTTGGTTGACTCCAAATTGGTTGCGTACCCTCACTTCCAATCATTTGGTTGAGAAACCGATAATCTGCAGCAGGAAGAGGAAGATCTGGACGATGTCGACGTAGAGGGAGAGCGCTGCGAACACATACTCCTCTGGACTGATGGAGTGCTTCCTGTTCCCTATCAGCAGCTGTGTGTGGTACGCCAGGAACTACAGGACAGGCAAGAGACATTCAGAATAACAAGTGAAAAATAAATGACGCAGTACAAAACCGCCATCCGAAGTGAAATTGCGTACTCACCAAGGTGAAACCAATGGCCCCCATCGCTGCATAAAGCATGTGAAGCCACGGAATCTGCAACAACAAACATTCATTCATTCATTACAATGATGGAAACTTGAAAACGTGCGTTATTGA
This sequence comes from Taurulus bubalis, assembly GCF_910589615.1. Taxonomy (NCBI): domain Eukaryota; kingdom Metazoa; phylum Chordata; class Actinopteri; order Perciformes; family Cottidae; genus Taurulus; species Taurulus bubalis. The sequence goes on from NC_136589.1 coordinate 25,637,186, forward strand.
GTGCATTTTGTTGTTCACGTCAGCCTTAACTCACATATTTGAATGACAGCACAATCGTTGTGATGATGCCAGTCACAAACATTACGATCCCGAGGACACAGAAGAGGCCCTGGCACTTGGTGAAGTCCACCTAGAAAGAGAAACCACACACAGCCAAGTCAGTATAGGCGTGACCGCACTCGTACACTGTGGCCATTTGAAGCTGATAAGCACTCCCACCTTTGTCTGGAAGCAGAAGACTGTGACGGCAATGCAGACGACGGCAGTGATCCCCAGAGCGAGAAACACTGCTTTTGTCTCATAGTAGCTAAAAGCAAAGAGCAGCACACAGTTAGTTCTGAGGGGAAGTGTGTGTGTGTGTGTGTGTGTGTGTGTGTGTGTGTGTGTGTGTGTGTGTGTGTGTGTGTGTGCATCCCAGTCGGTCCAAAATGTCATCAGGTCATCATGTTTTCCTTAGACAGTTGTGCGTAATTGTTAAGATTAGCGTTTGAATACCTGGGTTATGGTTTCGTAAGGTCACAGTGACCTTGATCTCTGACCACTAAATCCGATACAGTACTTCATCCACCAGCAGGGTTGTGTCAGGTTCAAGTGAACATGTGGTTCTCAAAAACCGCAACAGGCTCAAGAACCACCATATCGTCTCTGAGGGAAATCTCTAATGATTAAACCACACACACAATATTCCATGTTCCTATATTGAATATTTTAAGAAGTTCTGGTACTTATGACAGACACACACACACACACACACACACACACACACACACACACACACACACACACACACACACACACACACACACACACACACACACACACACACACACACACACCTCCCCCCCAACTCCCCTACCTGGAAATGGATCCAGTCATGTAGGACAGAGCCAGGGTCTGTAAAAAAAATGTTTTAAAGTTATTTTCCATTGAAAAAAAAAAAAATCTAAATCCTGGAACCGGCCTACATCACTAACAACGTCTCTGATTATAAGCTAACAGAAGAGAAGGGATGGCCCCCTTATATAAATAATGACACACGATATATTACTGCAATATTTACATATTTTCTTGTTCTACGAACACATTGCTGAAAAACAGCAGTCTCTAATTACTTCCTGATTCACAAGTTCGCTTCAAGTCATCTGACTTACAAAGATGGACAGCAGAAGGACGTTCCATGGGAACTTCCTCCTAAAAAGAGAGCGAGGTTAGAATTTGGAATGCGGCCGTATGAATATTCCGTCTACTAATATTCTCTATAAAACTGGGAACTCACCGGGGGCCCTTACAGCAGACCAGCACAAGGTGGGTGACGAAGTACACAGCACTAAAACAGCAAAATGCAGGGAGGAATAAATTAATCTTCACAAGCTTTCGTTTCCTATTCCTAGAAAACACAGCTTAAAAAAGGCTCCGACGTCGCCTCAGAGTGAGACTTACTATGACGCCCAATAGATGGCCGGGTTTCTCCGTACGAAAAGTCGGACAGGTTGGCTGTAAGCAACACAGGCAGACTTAACAGCATGACACACACACAGACACATAAATAGAAACAGGCACACACAACATTCTGTATACTCACACAAATGTGAACACAGCTACGATGGCTGTGGTGACAAGGAGCTGAGATGCCAAAATCAAGTACACCTGAAGACACATGTGAAAGAGGGACGTTACACCCCGCGCCTTTTCTACTCTGCTCTGCAACTCAAACGTACATGACAGACACAAACTGGGGGCTAATGCATTACAGTTTGGGCGACAGGTGTGTTTTACCTTTCTTATGAAGGCATGCCGAATGCTCATAGTGTCCCAGCCGCTGTCGCTCGCCGCAAACTCATCCCCTGTGTGGTGGGCAGAACGGAAATATGAGCAAAGACACACAGAGCGCCAGGTAACGTGCCATCGCTCACCAATTAGGAGTCAAGAGACGAAGGCGTCGCAACATCACAGTTTAAAGTGACAGCTTCACATTTTGGGAAATACTCTTGCTCCCTTTTTCTCGCAGAGACCTTGAAGAAAAGATTGATACCACTCTCACGGACGTGAGTGATAGCTAGCGTCTCATCTAACTCTGGCCGAAGAAGTGAGAAAGCTTGCTTTTCCAAAATGTTTAGCTCCTCCTTTAAACAAATGAAGCTTTACTAGTGAGTGTAATTGGTGGTCGGCTGTGATGCATTCAAGTGAAATGTTTTTTAAACTAATTTAATTTAATTATTGCATCAGCAAGATCGGTTTCTACATTCTGCTGGTTGGATGTAGCTTGCTTTTCCCCCCTTCTAATTGGTTCAACAAACTAGAGTTTTTCTTATTTGACATTTGTTTGTAATAAAAGTCTAAACCAATTAGAAGACACAAACTGAAATGCTCAAGCAGTCCCCGTCTTACCAGAGCTTAGGATATCCGATGGAATGGTAGGCGGCATGATAGGTGGCATGGGAGGAGGATTGTGGTAGCCCGCTCCTGGATGCCCACCATGGTGGGGCTGTCCTGGGTACGGGGCGGGGGGATAGCCGCCTGGCTGGCCTGGATACAGAGGGGCGTTTGGACCACTGGGGTAGGGAGCAGAGGGCTGGCCTGGCTGGGGACCCCCAAACGCAGGGAAGCCGTACGCAGGGGGTGGTGGGTAATCCCCACCCTGAGGTGGGTACATCGGGCCCCGGGACTCATCATACACTGGCGGGTAGTCTGACCTGGACATTGCGCCTGGGAGGAGGAAATTTGGAGAAAATACTGTTAATGCCCATTTGACTTTGTACAACAGCAGACAACAGGTGAGTGAATAGTAAGGAACAAACAACAAGGACAAACACGTCGCCCTTTCATCTTATCACAGATACCTTTCTCTAATAAATTGTTTCATATTAGCAATTGATGAATCTAGAATGACCACCTCACAGCTGTATGCATCCAGTCAAGTTGTGGTTTAAATCGTTGCCTGTTCAAAACTAGATGACAAAAAAGGCCATAAAAGGTTATAGTATAGTTAGGTCATACAAAAAAGCCAGAGTCATAATAAAGTTGAAAAAAACATGTGAATTTAAATGAGTTTCCGATGGCAAAAGTCATTGTGAAGTATGTCATAATATATTCATTGTATAGCTGCCATAGAACGTCTTAAGAAAGTCATAGTATACCATAGTAGTATGCCAAAAACTAGAGCTACTGCTTTGCAGTTTAATAATAATAATACATTTTATTTGTATAGCGCTTAAGGCAAGTTTACGTCCCAGTCGGTCCAAAATGTCATCAGGTCATCATGTTTTCCTTAGACAGTTATGCGCAATTGTTAATATTAGCATTTGAGTACCTGGGTTATGGTTTCGTAAGGTCCTTACAGTACTTTATCCACCAGCAGGGTTGTGTCAGGTTCAAGTGAACATGTGGTTCTGCTTCGCAATGTGGTTCCCAAAAACCGCAACAGGCTCAAGAACCACCATATCGTCTCTGAGGGAAATCTCTAATAATACCCCCTCCACCCCACACACACACACACACACACACACACACACACACACACACACACACACACACACACTAACTAAGCCTCCATATTTTAAAAAGCAAGCCTGTGTTAAGGAGTTTCCTTTTTGCTCACTTGCTTGCTCACTGGGGCTTTTTAGGGGAACACGCACAGTGAAGGAATTCAAGAGCTAGCTCACACCACATGCCATTACATCACACCCACAGCGCCAAGCAACAGGCCCGAAAACACTGAACGGAAAAAAGTGCTTCAGAGTATCTGCAGTCCGACAGTCATCAAGGAAACCACAGAGCCGATCACTCACTCGGTCGGTGAGACACTGTGGAGCTGAAGGTGTTCGAATGGAAGGGTGTAGCTCTCCTGGAGGAGTCACAGTGGTGGACAGACCAGTTGGAGCGAGGGACAAGCTGGTGGCTGACGTTGAGTTCCCACGTTTGATTATCATACTTCATCCTCACCATGAACACCAAGTGATCCTCGTCATGTTTCGGAGTCACTGGTGCACCCTTTGACAACACGGTCTCAATGTTGTTTGCGAAAAATATCAAATATCTCTTTGCACATCAGTGACATCACGGGCAGGGAGGCCTTGTGCAACTTGCATCATGCCAAGCCTGTCATTTGGGACAACGCGACAATCTTAAAATACCTTACGAGACAATAAGAGAAGGAACTGGTTTGACAAACCTTTCCATTTAACTGATTTTATATTAATAAAAGGTCTTCTAGGGACTACTTTAATGCAATCAATCTTACTGTATTGGCCTCTGTCAGAATGCCAAAAATAATCGATAACAACAAATAATCGTTTGTTTCTCAGACCTATAACAGGAACATAAAGTGTGACATCACAAAGATGTCTTTGACAGCAGTTTGTGTCGATGGGGTGACTGAATGAATGAGTCCAGAGGAACCTGCCCATCACTGCACGGGACATGTGTCATTACACCTGAGGGGAAATAAATGGAAGTAATTTGTTTACGGAAATGTGTCGGTACGCTTGAAGAAGAAAAAGTTTGAATCTTTGCGTGGGAATATCTAGTGTATTTAAATTAATCTGCATTTGTTCAGAAAACAATACATGTAGCGATTTTTTCCTGAACAAGATGTATTTAGGTAATCCCAGCCGATTTTAGGTTCACCAATAATACTTTGTTACGTTTACTCTGACCGAGTATAACTGTGAAGAGCGAGAAGACAAGGGGAGTGAGCCACGAGTGGACCATCAGCCCTGGTTCTTTCCAGTTCCACTAAAGGGACAACCATCTCAAGAAAGAAAATTTAAGGGGGACCACTTAAGGAGTTAACACTGGAGCCATACAACTTAACAACATATTAACAGAAACTCGGATTGTGGTGTGAAACAATTCTCTTCTTAAGCAACACTTACAGAAATATGCCTCAAATCATTGTAAAATATAAATTTGACTTGATTTACTTAATACAAGTAAGATGATTTCTCTTAAATCTATTTTTATTTCGACAAGAGCTAGTCTTGCTTAAACTAAATAGAATTCAAAACGTTGCCTTATGTGGATCAAGCCAGATATATGTATTAGTGTAACGGTGAGTTAATTTGTGCTGGGCCCTGAGTGAGTATGAATGCTGTATCTGTAACTTTATCTGGTGCTGCAGCTGGAGGCAATGTCGTAAACAAACAACCACATTTGTGGACACGTAAACGAGATGCGTGTAGTTTCCACATTGGAAAAGGCAAACAGAAAATGTGGACCATCAGTTCCCCACATTTCATATTCCGACCCAAGTCTCCAGACAGACAGCAGTCTGTAGTATTCATCAGTTCACACTGAGGCTGAATTAAACTTTGATACTGTACATTTCCTTGACTGAGCGGAGGGTGACATGTCACCCGGACTAGGAGCACAAGGAGCCCTTTCAGGTGGCGAGGTTACAGCCTGTATCACGCTCTAGTGTGACACTAACACAAGGTTCACGCGACACGCACGAGCAACAGCCTAACCTCTATGTAGGGTGGGTTTCGGGATAACTGAACCGCCGTGGAAACACGACAAACATGAACACACGCATGTAGCTCTTACTTACCGAATACAAGACGCCAGGGAAAGAAAACGGGCTGGTCGTATCAGATAGCGTTAAGCTCCCAGCGGTGAAAATGAGGAAACTCGAAGGATTTCCCGTGTTTCCGGTGTGGGCCACGCCCTCTGTGTTGACTCCGACGTGCTGAAGAGATGTGAAGGTGTTCCCGTGAAGTTGTCCGTCTGCCGTCAGGTCCGTCCTCCTGCTCCTCCCGCCGTGGGTTGAGCAGCAGCAACCGAGAAGCGCAGGGTGGAGTCCGGAGGAGTCCGTCATACGGGCGCGCGCGGTGCGTAAGCAACAGGGCCTGACGGGTTTAGCTGACTCATTTCCATATTAGCAGGCACTACTGAATACATTCAACTAAATACTACGTGCATCAACTTTAATACTTGACTGTAGTTGATCCTTTCCATTCAGTTGAATCATACATTGTTTTTAAATTATCCTGCGTTCATCTTCACACATTTTTGCAATAAATATGTTATATGGATAATGGATTGGTGGCTGTAAAGAGAGGACTTGTACCTGTAACAGTATTTCAGCAGTTTACTACTTTATTTTTTTAAATATGTTTCTGAATTCATACAAACAGCAATAAAAATAAGGGCAGATTTGTGTTAATTTCCCTTTTTAAAATGACACTTTTCTCAAATAACACAATGTTCCTGTCGTAAATCATTTTGGAAATAATCATAAACATTCAACAACACAAAAAGGACATGCTCTCTGAGTGCCTTGTAATATGCCGTGATATTTTTTTGATTGAGAGATATCCGATTCTCAAGATAACTACACAGATGCTAACATTCAAATTCATCAAACCAGCTGTATCAGTTGTACAGTGAGATTAAAAAAAACTCAAACACATATAACACCACATTCATACACACAGTAAACCAGTCAAGTCAAGTTTGGCACATTTTCAGCTTTGCACTTGGTCCGGGTCAGCACACACACATGTAAGGACGAGCTTCTTGGTGAGGGTGGACATGAGCTCTGGCATTTGTTTGTAATTTAAATATTCTCCTTTGCTGACCTTGTTGTTCACACGTGTCAGCACAGTGAGTATATCATCCTTTTTTGAGCTGCAGAGAGAACAGAAAACATGTCACAAATTATAAACCTTGCTCAAAATTGTGGGTATATTTTAATACAAGATCATCAAGACTTATCGCATCAGCAGCACAGCAGATTTGTCTGAGCACACAAACAACGACGAATGAACGAATTATGGTCCCTAATCTGGGAAAAAAAAAGAATATTCTGTAAAAAAAATAAAAATAAATAAAAATAAAAATAAAAATAAAAAATCTAGGAAAAGGGAAGATTTTCTTTATCAAGCAAATGTTATAATGGTGTTCCAAAAGGTTATGGATTACGTCAGACAGTTGGGTCTACTGTAAACACGGTTGACTCTCGAAATCTATCAGTGCCCCTGTATGTAAATCCTACTTTTTAACTCACCTTTCTGCAGATTTAATCAGCTGTGTGCACAGCTCCTGGATGTAGATGGACCCCTTGGAGGTGTTTCGAAACGACTTGCACTTTTGCACGGTGGGCATGCCCAGCAGGAAGTCGGCCTCCCAGGGAACAGTCTCGCCATTCACAGGACCGGCGTCTGCCTCCAGGCGACTCTGTTTGTCCCACTGCTCCTGTCGTGGCCTCGGGGGACACGGCAGGGATCCTCCCTGGTAGCCGCTTCCCTGACACGCTTGGATGAAGAACAGTTTGGGCTTCCCGGCTAAGGTGGGTGCTCTCCTGCTGGTGAAGGGCTGTTTCAGTTCTTGTATGTCTAACTTCTTCTCATCGGTCCCAAAGACGCATCCCATTTCTCCGTGGGAAAGCAAGCACACCACCTAAGATCAGACATGTTTCCTGTTAAATTGTGCTACGTTTCAGTAGAACAATATAGCCTAGAATTATTATCAATTATTATTGATATATTAGATTAAATTGACATGACCTGGACAAGTGGTTGAAAAACACAAAAAAAACAACAAAAAAAACACATTCTGTGACGACATCCCACTTTTAGTTTATAGGTGTTTAACATCTTCCGACTGCAACTTTTGTTAATTAAATGTAGGACTCTTTATTACCTTCCAAGTCCTTTTTGGGGAAAAGTAATTTCAATGCTTTTGAAACATTTTCAGAACACTGTATAGCCAGAAGCTAGCTAGTAAGCATACATAATGGAGTGGGGAAACATCTGTCCTGGTGCTGTCCAAAGGACTTCTTAAACATACTAATTAATGTTATATATCGGTTGTTTAATCTTTACAAGAACCCAAGTGTAAAAATAACGATTTCTGATTTTATGTGCCGGACTATTTCTTGCCGCTGGCTGTCTCTTCATGTTTTCCGTTCAAACATGAGTAGTATTGATCTTTCTCATTTAACTCCTGATTACTTTAAAAAGCAAATAAAGTGTTGTCACTGATATTACAGCCCTGAAGGTGTGTGACAATGCTCACCAACGCATCTGCATCCGAAAAGTTCTGTGAGCCCAGGTTCTGTAGCTCTTGTCGCATGGCTCCTGCAGTCAAGTTGTTGTGTACCGACACAGTGAAGCCAAGGCGGGTGAACACTGTGTGCAGAACCTCTGTGTAACATAAAAGAGAGACAGATTGAAACATACCACTAGATTGTTTTTATATCATCAAATCATGTATGATAAGGACCTCAACCTCGACTGCTGCTCGGTAACTCATATTTAAACGCTACATAAACAAATCAGATCACATGGTTGATCAATAACAGGGAGACGTACTCTCATCCTCTTGAGTCCCTCTTCGGTTGCTCAGCCCTGTTCCAATGAAGTCCTCGTTATTGATGACCACACACAAACCTCGTGGTTTATGAGTCAGAGCGTAGTAGTCTTCCTAATGGGCACAAGTACAGCCACATAGACAAATTATTTAAAAAAATGTTTTAATGAATGAACGAGAGGTATTTGTGTTTGAGTGAATGGTTACGTGATCAGAAAGAGGGCAGGACTCAGTCTTTTTTTCTGCATCGGAACAAACGCTCATTCCTCCAGCTGAAGAACAAAAACAGAGGTCTATGCATCATTAAAAACCAGAGCACAAGGGTGAATGTCCATATAGTGAGGGAGGGCGTGGAAGGCAAATCCCTAATGGAAATGATTTACTGTTGGTGGGCCCAAATTAATGGTAAATCTGAGAAAAAGAGGGACTTACAGCTGGGCCGAGTTTCAGATATGGACACATCATTAGCTTCAGGTGGCTGAGGGGTGTTGTTGCCCATCTGCAGGAACACAACAGAGTCACAGTTGTCTGTAAACTGGCTCATTATAGTGTTAACTGGAGACAAATACATTCACTCACACACACACACACACACACACACACACACACACACACACACACACACACACACACACACACACACACACACACACACACACACACACACACACACACACACACACACACACACACACACACACACCTGATAATCCATGCTGACATGAGGTCCTCTGGTTTGAGGCCGCCGGGTTAACCCTAACAAGGAAACAATAATTTCATGAGTTTCATATTTCTACAACATATAAACGTGTGCGTGCTTGTGTGTAAGTGCATATCATACCTTCCATGTGGCGCTGTATTGTCGATGCCAGTTGTTGATCCAATTCCAGCAACACTTTATGCAACTCATCAAGATTTGTGTTAGACAGCAAACCATTCTTTTCCATTTCAGCAAACACATCCAGTGCCGTCTGTAATTAACAGAGGAGAAGTGTCTTATTTGTGTCTATGTGTGGGGGATTTGCAGCTGCATCACAACCAGAAATCTCTTCTGGTACAAGAATAGCGGTGTTGCTATGCGCACATCTGGTCGTTTCGGTGTTTTATATAATATTAACTCTAAATATATCAATAGCACATGTCTTCTTCCAACTTCAGCTCCTTTATCCGTCACCAATAGCTGATGGGTTCCTTGGAATGTCAAAATGGCCACCCGAGGGTGTCTACATCAGATCAGAGTGGCTTATACTCTAACTTGTTACTTATGTAATCAAACTATAACCCAGTTTCCATTTGTAAATACAATTTCCATTAGCCTCATTGCAATTACATTTAGTGGACCTGTGATGAAAGTTACTGAAAACTCTGGACATGTTTGTATGGTACAACCATCTGGTTTTGAATTTTCCAATTATGAAGCTTTGTTGATTTAAAAATAAAACGAGATTTTACTTAAGTTGCAGGTAACTGTAATATTTAACATTTCCAAGACTATTTCCAAGTAGTGTTATTAATTCATTTTAGTTAGCATACCACTGTTAACAAGCAAAAAAAGATAACTTGGTTTGCTGATTATTTGGAGAGTGTTACATTTTTTTTTTTACTATTAACTATATATATATATATATATATATATATATATATATATATATATATATATATATATATATATATATATATATATATATATATATATATATATATATATATATATATATATATATATATATATATATATATATCTGACTTTTTACTCAGAGGAAAGTGAACTCTACATGTCATCATTTCTTATATAACTGTGGGTGTGTTCTCACATTGCATGTCTCAATTTGTCTTCTACCCAGCACATTGCTCAAAAGAAACTTCATCTTTTCAAGATTTTCCTGAGTCATGTCCTCATACACTTTGTACAGCATCACCCTGAAAGAAAGAGCATAAGAGGAGAAAGAGGAGAAAAACAACTGACACCTGACTACAACTGGGAATAACGCTGTATTGTAATCCATGCATACAGTAAATTGCTTCTGCCTTTGTGTATACCTGTATTCTGACAGCATGGGGTTCGCGTCGGCCTCCTCTGGCGGACTGCTATCCGTCTCTAGGAGGTTGAGAAGATCGGTTCGACGGATAGTTTGGAGGAGCTGAAAGAGGAACAAGTCGTTCTCCAGCAGACCTTTTTCTTCCAGTCTCAAGAACAGCTTTTTCGCATCCCTGATCTGTAGGGGAACAACCAGGAAACACACAAACAAACTTTTGAGAAGACAAACTTTAAAAAAGGGAGCAAGATGCAACAGCTGAGACTATGATTGACGGGAGAGAAATGCGGTCCATGGGGTTACATTCACATTACAGGGCTTAATGTTCAATTACGATATTTTTCCCCCTCATCCAATCTTCCTGCCTAGATCATATTGTCATCATAATGTTTTAGGAGACCTATAACTCTAACCCGTAAATATATTACTTGCTTCGGCTAACATTTTAACATTCAACATCGTGCCTCCTTGATACAAACTGAGCATAGCTCATTGCAGTAGGGATTACTACCGAACCTACGGGCATCTTGTATTGGAGTAGTTCTACGAGTACGAGTATATGAGCACAATATCGGACCTGATACCCAAAACTGTTTCCTACTGTCGGATGAAAACCTCTTTTAACATACTGTTAAATTTAACAAAGCCAAGATTACCAGCAAACATCCACTCCCCTCTGAAAGATCCTTTATGATTTCCTACGGCTCATAAACAGACACCAACTCATTCAGCGAACATGACTTGATGATGATGGTAATGCTTGTCTACCTTAACAACGCTGTTTACACATTCTTATGACCGATTTATTAAATCAGAGTGAAACATGACGCCAAATTTAGTCAGCAGAATTCAGTAAAATAAAAATTTTTTTTTTTTCTCAGGGAACAAGCATTATCAGTGTCTGATAGCCAGTGATGCTATACTTTGTGCCACATTTGCTTGTGAAACCGTTGCAATAACTGCATTTTGGGTTAAAAACTTTAATTATTTACCATACAACACTAGGGTATATAAGATATTTGCTAGGTTAAAAAAAAAAAAAAAACTCAACAAAAACTGCCCATAGTCATGAGTCATTTTGTTCCGTCAGACATGTGCAAAGATAGTAAAACAGGGTAGAAGTACTCACCCCCTCCAGACGTTTCCCGTTGACAACATCTCGACACAAGAAGCAGAGAGACGCCACCTCTGAGGACTCCAGCTCCTCGTCTATGCGAGACAGCTTCAGCCGGTACATCACAGACCCTCTCCCACCCGCACAGGCCTGGTACACGGCTCCCTGCGCTCCACAGGCCGATGCTATCAGAGAGACATTGAAAACAAGCAGCGGGTTCAAAGGAAGAGTGGGCATTTGTTTTGGGAAGCTAAAGCAAGAGAAGTGAAACACAACGCGTGTTCGAATGACTGGCCAAATGCCACCTCCACACTTGTTGTGGCTGAATACTTTAGAAATATGAATTTGTGCCATAAATGATGAACATCAGAAAGATCAGTAAGATCACTGTTGGCACGATTGTAAGAGGAATCGTTACTTTTAAAGCACTTTACTCTCAAAGTGTACCTAGTGTGGCTGTATTATGAATAATACTAAAATGTATTTCAGGTGGTTAACATATTCGTATGTATTTGTACGGTATATTATTTATCCTCTTTTCCTTATTTAGTTCTTGATTTGAACCTCTACTGGTCACTTCCTTGTTCCTGTTTTGATTACATTTGCCTTTGGGGAATTACTTTGTCATCTCGTACTGTTTAAATATCATGCACTATTATTACCATTAACATTGTAAAGTAATCCAGACAGGATGGTCATAGTAGTGTTTTTTTGTTGTTCAAGGGTTAAAAAAACAAAAAAAAACATCAGTCCTGATATTTGTTTTACTTCACAAAGTGAACATTTTTAAGTTGAAAAAGTTTTAACAGTAATGTCACATCAAAAACAGTTTGAGGAGCCCTTTAGGTTCCTCCATGGACTGAATAACTTACAGGGTTCGGGCTCCAGGCTGTATGCGTGAGCTTCAGTCAACACAGGTGAGAACATTGACACGTTCAAACTTACCCAGTTTACGTCCAAGAAGCGAAGAGGCGCGTCTTCTGTAATTCAGTGAGAAAAACAACAACTTTTCGGCAGCGAAATATTCACAAATACTACTACCTAAACTTGTTAGACACAGTTCTTTCTCTCGTACGCCGCACTTTGGTGGTTTCACTTTCAGAGTAACAAGGTGCCAGCTGTAATTTTTTTTATAATGGTCACGTCCGTCTGAAACCTTCAAAATAAAGGTCTGTTTACGGTTTACGGTGAATTAAGATCTAAAAGATTGTTTTCCACTTCAGATTAGCCTCCGTGAAGTAGTCCAATGGAAATCTACAAAACTGATCTGCAGCTCTAATGTAATCTATTTGGAGAAGGTTTTAGCACCCTTTTTATTATGTAACTTGTTTCTTTCTTTTGAACTTTCCATTTTATTTTGAAGGCGTTGAAGCTTTTTCCGGTTTTGACGCTTCTCAAACCCATTGCCCAGACATGCCTTGAATACTTTGACCAGACAAGCTACTGAAACTGCAAACACCGTTTGAAACAAACCACTTTATTCACATCACTGAAGTTTTTTTGAGCAAGATCCCACAGCTCAGGTGAAATCTTGGGTTTTAATGTGTCTCCCCAACACGTTTCTTTGTACAGGCCACTAGTCAACAGTCACTCAGGAAAAAGAGACAAAATATAACATAACCAAATGCAAAATAATTTAAAATTAAACCTCAAGTTGAAAGGACAAATGAACAGAAAGCTATAAAAGGCTGTTTTCAACATGGGGTGAGCCTTTAGGGTGAGGTTGCTTTCAGGCTTGGTTCTGGAGGTCGGCGGGAGGCAAAAGGGAGGAAGTACTCTCTGGCAAACTGGAAGACATCATTTGGTTTTCTCAACAGCAAAAACTGCAGAAAGTCAGATACGAGTGCACGGATCTCTGGATGCTGTCTCAGGTACAAGGCATGGTCCACCTTCAGCTCCTCCTGCCCCAACGAGACATGAACACACACACATACACACACACACACACACACACACACACACACAGTAAGATGACGATGGGATGCATATCGGATAAGGAGGAAACCTTATTCTTCAGACAGTCTGAATTAATCGCTTTAATAAGAGAACATTGTTAGTCACCTTTCTGTCCAAAAACTTGGAGCGCATCTGTATGTCTTCTTCCCAAACCAGAGGGATCTTCTCAAAACCTAACGCACGGATAACATGGTTGACTATGTTTCATTAAAACATGTGTGTGTGTGTGTGTGTGTGTGTGTGTGTGTGTGTGTGTGTGTGTGTGTGTGTGTGTGTGTGTGTGTGTGAGAGTGTGTGTGTGTGTGTGTGTGTGTGTGTGTGTGTGTGTGTGTGTGTGTGTGTGTGTGTGTGTGTGTGTGTGTGTGTAACACTGGTTACCTTCTTCTAGCTGTGATTGCAGCTGCAGAAGCCTCATGGTGACCGGTGATCCCACCTGCACCCTGCTGGCCATGTGCCTGATCAGAGAATAATAACTGCTCAAAAACATCATCAATTCAAATTAAAAATTAAAAAATCTTTTCACAAAGTGTTGAAGTCACAAATGCATTCACTTGTCGAGGATTGTACCGGTGGCTAAACAGTACGCACACACACACGAAAAACAAACAAACAACAAAAACACAAGTGCAGAAATGATACAGGTATGCTCTTTTAAGGAGCTTTAAACACAGTGATCCACATTGTTGGGGAGACCGTCCAACTCAAGGATGTACAGTCCTCGAGCTTACCCATCAGCCAAGAAGTAGCACTGCCAGGTAGTGGGGCCATCCTCCACGGAGTGAACAATCCTCTCCACCCCGAATACCTCCACAGTCTCATCCCCAACCTCCAGCTGCTTCGGTCCCAGCTCGCTCTGACCACAGAGAAAATGGGGGGAAGATCAGAGTTCACCATTCAAACAGGACACAGAATGACAGAGAGGCCTCACTGGCATACTTACAAAAGTGGTGCGGATGATGTGCAATCCCTGGTCCAAGGAGATGAAGGTCATGTGTTCGGGCACCTTCTTCCTAAGAGCGACCAGGCGCATCAGCAGCAAGTTGGACCCCTCGGTAACGAGCCCGTTTAGGACAGACATGGGATGAGAAACACTTTCCATTGTCGTCTCCTGTACAACACACACACACACACACACACACACACACACACACACACACACACACACACACACACACACACACACACACACACACACACAGTAATTGGACAACAGCAAGTTTGTTGGCATCTCCAATGGGCATGTGTATAAAACGGTTTGGAGACATTATTTTAAAAAAGACACAAAACGGTATCGGTGCAAGATGTTAGGTTTTGAACCATGGCAACGGTCATCATATTAGAGCATCTGTCACATCAAAATGTTGAGAAGGCCTGGTGCTGAATGTTGTTGTATCAAGGTTATACAGTTGATGCCCATGCAGCCCACTCTGTATCTCTTCTCTCACCTCTCCCACAGTGGTAACTTTATCGATCAGCATCTGCCCATCATGCTGCATCATGTGACACCTCCTGTCCAAACTGTGGCCCTCGAGCTGAAAAGGTGACCACAAAACAAAAACAGAGACAGATGTGACTGGAAGAATGTAAGGCCAGGCCGGTCAAAGTGCCGCCATGAGATATACTAAGTTTTTCAATTCCTTGCGTGTCAAAATGAGACTCACCTTGACGTACTCGTGGTAATCTTCCTCCAGCACCTCTAGGTCCGTGGTCAGGTAGGCTTAAATGGACATGAACAAAGGACACGAAAAAAAGGTATAAGGGGACACACATCTGGGAATAAACACTAGGTGGGTGTTGGAGGGGTGACCCTGTCTTTACATCCCCTTCCTCCCTTCACCTGTCACTGTGGTTCCACAGGGGGAGTCATCGATGGCTCCCTGGCTCTGAGCGTGCAGGAGCATGCAGGGCTGCTGGACTCGACGGGCAACCTCCACCGTCACGCTGAACTTTCCCAGGTCTCGGCCGCCCTCTGACACAGTCACCAGAGAGTCTGGAAACACACACTTCAGCAGCTCTGCAGGCTCTGAGAGAGACGGAGGGTGAGTGCTGTAATCTCTATTGTGTCCACTGTTATTGCTTCTACTCGTTCTGTTTTGACCTATAAAGAGTCTTTGAGTACTTTTTAAAGCGCTATAATAAAATGTATTATTATTATTTAAGTTTGAGCCATGAGCCATGAGCCAAAACAAACCGGTTGAAATTTCCCAAGAGTTTATTTTCTATTGTATTTTTGGGCACACTGCTCCAACGAAATAGCCTAATTGTCAATATTCTGTCTGAGGCCACTGGAGAAGTGCCAAAACCAGGTGGTGCGCACACGATGCCTGCTAACAACTCACCAATGCCGGACATGAACGCGAGCGCTTCGTCGGACGCTTTCCAGTCCACTCCGGGGTCGAGTCCCTGGATCCCGTCCACGGCTACGGCAGGGCTCTCGTCCTCCATCAGTTGCGCTGCTTTGGCTTGATTGCCGCGATCCGGTAATAACAGCTTTACGACACTAAACTCTTTTTCTGTGTTGCGACGGATTGTTTGTGAGCTTTTGGATGTTACATCTATTTGCATCCTTCTTCCCAATGCGGAAGTGAGGACGAACAAGTGTGAGTTGTCGTGGCAACGACGCCGTAGTGCCGTAAAGGTGGATGTATCTGCGCAGCCGAATTCCCACCAAAGCAAGTGCACTCAGACAAACCTGTGCCTTGCACCGCTTTGTTGTTTGTTACCCACTGTCCATGTTTATGTTTATATACACTTCATATACACTACACACTACACATACTTTGCACTTTTTGCATTTTTTCACTTTCTCTACTGTTTAAATTGAATGTCCTAAATTAATACTCTGCTGTTTCGTGGTACATATGAGTTTTGCTGTATATATATTGAGCATCTTTCATCCTGTTATTTTTATGTTTGTGTCTGTAAGCTGCTACTACGACAAACAAATGTCCCCTTGGGGATGAATAAAGTATATATCTATCATCTATCTATCTATAATGCGTGTTGGTTGAATCCATGTGTTTTAGCTATTGTTAAGAATTAAAGAGAAAAAGAAAACTTAAAAAAGAATGGCAATCATTGTTTTGACATCATAAAAATGTACTAAAGCTGTTCTGGTTGTGTTTGACACTTTCAGATGCTTAATGTGCATAGATAAGTCTCTGAGTCAATATGCTTTCCTACATTAGATGCACATGCCACCAGTATTCTGCATTCAGGGCTTATGTTTGTAAAAAATACTCCATGATGCAATATGTTAACCCAACCTCATTAAAACATGAACCACCAGTGATCATCATACAAAAATAAAAAATGACACAAATCTGTGATAGTATAAAAGTAAATGTTTCAATGTGGTAAAATATAAAAGATTTTTAATGATACAAAAGATTGAGTATATTTTAAGAAAGATCTTCCCCTGAGTTGATTATAGATCGGTAGCTAAGACATCAAGTATATTGAGTTGAGCATGATTTTTGGCGATGAAGCTTCAACGTGGAGACAACACAAGTCTCTTCCTGAGGGTGAACCTAACTTCAGGCATCTGCTTTACTGCCCCAGGTTGCCTGGTGCCCTCTTTCTGGCCCACTTCATTGTTCACACGGAGGAGGATGGTGACAATGTCTTCACTCCTAAAACAATATACAATGGAAAAACACATACACACATTATTATCCCATCAGGACATTACGATTAATAAAAGCAAAGTGTACACTACACACACTTGACTTCATCGATTATATCATCATATCTACAACATATTGTGGGTACTTCACTATTTATACATTTTTGGAGTTTTACATTTACCTCTGACAGCCCTCCTTTAACTGCTCACACACAGCTTGGATGAACCAGCTCCCCTCTGTGATGTTTCTCATTGATACATGATCTTCAACAGTGGCAACGGCAAGCAGAACATCAGCAGCCTTAGGGATGAACTCCGAGTGTGAGTCATCAGCCTGCAGATCTTCTAATAACACTCCACGCTGGATCTTCGGTCCCTGACAGGCCTGGATCAGGAACACTTTGGGCTTGCCGGCGAGGGTCGACTGAGCGGTCGGCTTGAAGGTTTCAGTTACTTGTTTGAGGGAAAGGGGCTGCTCATCAACGCCCAAGACGACACCCTTTTCTCCGTGACTGAGAATACAGCAGATGAAGGCATCTCCGTGCCGAGGAGCCTCTTGAAGAGCGGTGAATGCGCTGCCAGACCACTCCTCAACGTTGAACTCCTGCAGCTGAGCGAGGTCGCTCAGAGAAGAGAAGCATTTCAGCGCTCGCTCCATCTGGTCCTTGGTTTGGTCTCTACACATCAGCGCTCTGAAGCCCAGCCAGCTGAACACCTTTGCCAAACTTTCTGCGCAGGACATTTCGTAAAAAAAAGAAAAACAGAATGAAGCTTCAACCGCCAGCAAACAGGACAGTTGTGTAAATTTGTCCACTCTGTATCATACCAGCATCTTTGTCGGTTCCATGTCTCTCAGTGCTGACTGCGAATTTCTTGTTGTTTATGATCACACAGAGGCCGGTGGGCCGGCTGTTCAACTCATACAGCTGGTCCTGAAAACAATGGAACCGGACACGACGTGTGACACAAACGCAGTATGAAGAAATCCTCTTTTCAATAGTTGACGCTCTAAGACTTTCACCGAAGCAGTACCTTTGCTTTTCTTTACTAGTTTAAATACATGACGTGTGACAAGTTGTGTGTAAAAACTGGATAATAAGCACGTCACGTGTCTCTCTAACAAAGAATTATAAATAATAATAAAAAACACTAGCGCAATCACCACATGCTGTTTCAAGATCAGGTTAAAAACTCACCTCCTCTCGCCTCTTTCTCTCTGGAGTCGAAACACCTGGGGGAATCAGAGAGGAACAGAATTACTCCTCCAAAACACAGCAGCAGGCAGATATGTGGGCTGCATATGAGTCATTTTGATACCAGAACTATTACCATCATATACGTACCACTGTCAGCTGAACAAACTTGGACAGGCTTGGGCAAGAAGCAGGTGTCACTCAACTGCATGTTCTTCAGCTCAGGGTAAGTCTTTTGAACATCATTAGTTTGCAGGAGGTCCAGGAAGTCTTTGCAGCAGTCCTCTCCTTTGTTCATGAGCTTGTCCACGAGCCCGACGACGTGGCCTTCGACGTCCTCTTTGTTGATGCTCTTCAGGTTGTTGTACTCACGCTGAGTTATCAGGTTCTGCTCGTGGACTTTGTTTAGGATGCGCGTGTAGTCGCCGCACAAAGTCTCCTGAATGGCGGTCTTGTTGCGTCTCAGCGTGTCTTTGGCTGCCATGTCTGAGAAATAGAGAAGAAAAAAGCATTAAAGTACAGTAAAGTACACCAGTCAATACTGGGGGAGGGGCTATGTTTGTAAAACATGTACGGCACATACAGTTAATCATCGTGTACTTTGAGTGAGTGATTCAAACAGCGAGCGTCCACTCTGTAATTAGTGAGTGCAACGAGTTACAGTTTAAAACCAGGTACATTTACATTCAGAGTTGAACATAGCTGAATTAAACCCATGTCCAAGATTGCTTCGAAAGTACTTCGAAACTACAACGCAACTCCAACAATACATCGGTAAATACTTTATAAGCTTTGTTCACTTACCGTCACCGAGCTATTTATGTCCTCGTGCACGTACTAACTGTGGCGAGCTGCTTTCGCTTTCAACGCTCGGTGGCCACTCTGTATAATATAAAACAGGCTAAACAGTTTGCATGTGCCACGTGCAAGCAATAGTAAGTAAGTAGCGACAATGGAGGGTGGAGACGGTGGAGCTCGCATACCGCTTAGTGTAGAAGTAGCACTTTGACCGTCGAGGAGTAACGACTAGTAGAAAGTATTTGATTGGGGCTCATCGCTGCCTTTGTGCAGATGAAGGAAAACAGTCCCGCAAGTGGTGTCTTCCTACCATTGGCCACAGGGTGCAACAATGAGCCTTCCGTAATAGCTGGTTGAAATAATCGAAAACGTGCCCAGAACAGCGACGCAAAGGTGAAGTTTATGCTTATAGGAAATGCAATAGATTTGCAAGGAAAGGACTTGAAGGTTGGCAACGGAATGAAAAGCCTATCATAAGCCTCAGTTGAAGGACGTTATGCTGTCTACATTAATAAAAGTCCACGTCGCATTTTACAAGTGTCCCTGGTGGTCTAGTGGTTAGGATTCGGCGCTCTCACCGCCGCGGCCCGGGTTCGATTCCCGGTCAGGGAACTGTGTTTTATCCAGTGGCGCAAGCCACATTGAACAAGTACCATACACTGAATTAACTATTATATTATTATAAAGCTATGTTTAGAACATAAGCCAACTGTAACATCGCAGGCACACCAAAAGCGATTAATTGGTCACCTTTTAGGGACAGTATCAGTGGAATTTTATTTCATTTTGTTGTAATTTGTTATGTTTTCAGTTACTATCAGGTAACAACTTAGCGCTAGTGGTAGTCATGCCTTGTCATGATCAGATGTCATACGACAAATAGAGAAATAGCCAAATAATATACCTTTTAAGTTGCGCTACAGGTTTGGCTGAATGAAAGTCATTCTAACAATGTTTAGTTCAATATTATATATTATATTATAACGATTTTAGAAATACCATCACACCCAAAAATTTGGACCACATGACAAATAGAAAGTCTCCAAAAGTTGTATCACTGTGTGGATTTGAAATATTATAAAATTCAGTTAACTGGTTGATTTTTTTCCCAGTACATTATATTTCCTAAAACGGACGTTGAAATGCTTTTCGAAGCATGTAAAAAAGAATAAGAATAACATTATTTATTTATTTCTTCTTTGTAACATTATTATATTTAAAAAAATGTTAAGGATTCTCCAACTTTTTAATAATGTTTACTGATTTAAAAATGTTTTAAAATAGTTACCCATTTTATTGACAGGAAGAATACAACTATATATATTAATTTTTCCAAAATTTCCAATTTTACAAAAAAATTCAAGGATTACCAAATCTATTTTGAAAAGTTATGAAATTGTTTATGTATGTACCATCAAGACATTTGCTTTCGATATAACCAGAAGTCTACAGTGTATGAAATCTTTTGATCATGAGGTGTATGAGAAAATTTGAATAAAGAAATAGGAAGAAACCCATCGTTTCCTGAAGCGTTGTACATTACGTGACGTTGTGCTTCATCTTTCCCCAGAAATGTGTTATTGTCTTCAGTCCCTGAGAGCACTGACAGGCAGCGACAGAGTGGAAGGACTGTAGGAGGTAACGGCTTCTTGGTAATGCTTTTTACAATAATGATACTGTAATATATACTGTGAGAGGATTTTGTGTCAGATTGTATTAAAAAGAAAGCTTATACCTAATCATGGGTTTAACCATTCTTCTTTTTGAGAGTAGTATAGCTGAGCATGTAAACAAACAAAGCACAGGTGCACTTTTATTCTGTTATTATTCTTTTGTAGGCAGTAGAAATGTGTATGTTGGAAAAACTCACCATTTAAATTAACCATGAGGTGAATCAAGATTCATACGCGGAAAGCTGTTTGTTTTTGATTGTTTCCCAGTGAGATGTCCTAAGAGATGTCAGTCACTAAATTTGAGCATTTAAAAAGGGGAAGTATGAACTGCCAGGAAATGACTTAGCTAGAACCGATAGAACAGCTTCTCTATGCTCAGCGGTGGTCCAGGTTTATGTTGGTTTCTGTGTCTTTGTGTGGGTGGAAAAACCCTTAGGTTGGCTATGAAGCTGCTTCCTGTCCATCCAATACTTTGGTCCAGTTTGCTGGTTCTGTGTGCCTCAGTAATTGGTGGGTACTCCATGGATATTTAAGTTAAAACATTCCCAAAGCTCTTCATTAGTACACCATGTTTGATTCAACAAACATTGTTGGCTACCTTGCTTTTATCAGGGTGGTGTTGCAATTTCCGCTTTCCTTGTACTCAGTCGCCAAGGAAATCCTCCACCACCCAGATTAGGACAAAAGCCCCCAAAATGTTGAAGAATGCAAGGTGTACTGCAGAGGAGAGAATGTGCGAACGTGCCTTGAATTTTAATGCACTTAAATGGATGCTTGCACAGTACTGCACATACTAAAGGACGATCCGAGACTTTTAATCGAGTTCTCGTTAACGCTCGATAATATGTGTCCTCTTTTAACAGAGACTGAGTCCAACACTCCAGATGTCTGTGAGGATGAAAAGGCTCCGGGCAATGTGAGAAACAAAATGCCCTTTTCACCTCCACTGAGGCATAATAAATAACGTGCTACTTCAAATACAGATGCATTCATGTTTAATTTCCATAATTCTGCTCTTTGAGTCTGCGGAACTGTTCCAGTTGTCTCCACAGAGCCCTTTGGGGCAGGGACATAATGTTGTCGAGGAGGATGAGGTGAACGATAACTTTGACTTTCGCTGCCTCTTTTACCCAACGGATATACTCAACTGCTCCTGGTCCTTCCACAATTTACAGAAGGATGCTCAGCTCTTTGTCCATATCAGGTGTTCATTATTGTCTTAAATGAATCATGACCCATTTGGTATAGCTTTGATGACTATGTTTGAATATGAATGTATATTTCACAAAACAGGCATGTATAAATTGTTTGAGTGTGGATCCCTTTCTCTGTCTATTCACCCAGTATCTGTGATGACGACAGAGCGGTTCACTATCCCAACATTTCGTCTGAGGAGAGAGTTGGATCAAGGTCTTTGACTCTGCACGAGCACGAGGCCCTGTACGTAATCCTCCACTTTAACATAACCCTGCACGATGCGTGGACAGTCTACACCTCGACCTACGACATGGCATTGCTCGGTAATACTCCAAGACAAATGCCGTCATTGAGTATCTGCAAATTGTCCTACTACAGATGGTATACAATGGCATCCATAGAGGCTCATTAGAAATACCCCCTACCTTTGAGATGTGGTCCTCACCAGGATCCCCAAATAAGCAACCACAGCTCCCAGGTACCACTCCAATACCTAAAACAATCAATGCAACTGCGGAGCACAATCAAATACACACAGGTGTATTCTTGTGAATCTGTGCATGTCTGTACACATCTTGACCATCAAGGACACCCACTCAGCAGAGAGAAAGCAGCCAGAAATGACAGAAAGAGACACTGCAGAGAGGAAAAACATGTTTAAACGCTCGTAGCTCGGCCAGGACATTTCTGGCACCGATTATAAGGCGGATGTTCACGCAACAAAGACGTGCGGCACAGATCTCCCACTGGGGCCGCCATTTACCTGTGGTCATATGGGCTAATTGTGTGACCACACATGCTGGATAAACCAAAGACTGGATCTGCTTCCCATCGCAGACATCACCAATAGAAGGCATTGAGCTGCTTAATGGTGGGCAGCTGGTCTTAACCCTCCTAACTACAGAGGGAGAAGCGTTTTTTTGTTACGCAAATTCCAACAATTCTAGCCAGTTCACACCTCAATGCCAGTCTGCCGGGTGGCTTTAGATATTGAGCCCCATCCCCCTGGCTAACCGCCGACTCACATGACCCACATGTCCCACATAACCAACATGAGCCTCAACACTAGTCTTCATTCAGGTTAGTGGCAGGATAAATGAAGTACAAACCCAGTGACCCGGTTTACTATTCACATACTGAAAATCACCTAGGCGGTCATGGAAGTGACCCCAAGTGGTCTAACCATTACTAAAAAAAGAACAACTAACTAACACAATAAAAGATAAATGGCGACATTATTCCTTATTTTTTTCAAATCAGGAATAAGGGTTCAAAATGACTTACCATCCTTCCTCTTACTGGCAGTTCAGAAAAACATAAGTAAACAATACAAGCCCTAAATCAATGGAGCGACACACTGGAGTATAGATAGCTCAGTAACATTGAGCCTACATAATAACCATTAACATATCAGAGCATACCAAAATCAGTGCATGCATGAATTTGGTAAGCTGAATGTTCAGGTTGGGTTTAGACTAGGTATCGGAGAGTCCACAACAGATAGAATTATTATGATGTATTTTGTGCCACAGAGGTCCTGCCTCCACCCCAAAAGATCTCTGCATTAGTCAGAGATGAAGGCCTGTTGGTGACGTGGGGTCTGCCCAAAAGTCGAGTACCAGTGAACCCTTGGTGCTTTGAATACCAGCTGGACATGGGTGACCAGGTATGCCATGTGCGTATCGATATTTATGTTGATAATTCCATAAACGATACACGTGGTACCCTTCAGAGATGTATCTTCTGGTGCACATAAACAAGAACAATCGAGACGAGGTGAACCCACTGAGTGTTTTTTTCCTGGCAAATCTTTGTCATTTAAAAAAAACAGGAAGAACCCAAAGACTTGACCAACCGGCTGTCTTACACGGAGCCCAACGTAGACCCCGACCGCACCTACAGCGTGAGGATGAGGACGAGGATGAATATTTGTCAAGAATCTTCCCAATGGAGTGACTGGAGCCCCGTCGTCAGTGAGTACTGTGTGTTTAAGTCACGTCGATGGTGACTTTCTCATCATCTCCATCCATCAGTTGATTGGTTGATGTCTGTAAGTCTGAATACATACAGTATATATACATATTTCTTTGTGTGTCTGTCTGTATGTAGCAGTGGAACAGTCAGTTTACAAACTCAGCCCTCTGGTAATCGTTTCAATGTCACTTGGGATACCCATGATCCTCCTGGCTGTGTTGCTGCTGTTGCGCCATCAGAGGTACATGTTTTTGTCTCTAACTGAATGACTAACCCGTTTGACTGATGTGTGACTCACGCACACACTCTCACGCGTGCAGATTAACACATGCACCACAGCTCCCCCCTTTTTTAAATGTGAAACAGTGTCAGACGAAAGACAAAAGTGACTCAGATGTCAACAGAATGGGTGGAGTTAAGTGAGAAGACACAGAAAGGAGAAGTAAGAGGGGAGTCGGCAGAGTCTTTTTGTCTGAAAAGCACATGCAAAACATCCACCCTAAACTTCCTTAAGGTTCAGAGAGAAACACCCACGGACAAAAGAAAACAAAATAAATATTATTTTAGCCAACGCAAATGGCAGCTAAATGAGTTTTAAATATTCGTGCTTGTGGCTCATTTTGTGTGTGTTTTTCAGGGTGGCGAAGGTTCTGTTTCCTCCGATTCCTCGCCCTCCGTTAAAGTACAAAGGTTTCCTGGAAAAAAGTGACACATTCAATGTATGTACACACTCATACTGTTCACACTGACATCACACACTTTACCACTCACCCAACCACAAACACATGTGTTCAAATGGTGCTAATTTTGTATTTTTTGTGTGTGTGCGTGTGTGTGTGTGTGTTGCATTGTCTCCAGCTCTTCCACCCTGCTCCACCAGCTGAGCCTGTGGAGAAGATCACAGAGGTGGAGGATACGGAGCAAAAGCCTAAAAAGAAGTTATGAAAAGCATTGTGGGAAGCGCCAGGCCAGTCCAGTCAACGATTAGCACAAGTGTGCATATGCGTTTTTGCTCTGCTTGGTCAACATCTTGTGATTTTTTGGTTGTTTTGTTGTTAATTTAAAACAAAGGGGACATGTTCATGGATGAGTTTTGAAGAAATACAGAAGTTTTACCTGAACTTGCTGGTTGGCTGGTATTGAAACGTAGATCTATTGTGCTTCTTAGGGTGTGAAATAAAGTTGAGTTACACACAAACATATGGACTGCTCATTTCAAGTGAATTCATTTAGTCAACCTCAATAAGAGCCTTTCGCTCTCTTTATGGGAGCCGACACAGGACAATAACAGTGAAAGGGGAACCCAACCTCATTAAAACATGAACCCAACAGTGATCATCAAACTTTGAGAAAAAATTACAAAAATGACACAAATCTGTGATAATATAAAAGTAAATCTTTCAATGTGGTAAAATATACAAGATTTTTAATGATACAAAAGATTGAGTAAATTTGAAGAAAGCCCTTCCTCTGAGTTGATTATAGATCGGTAGTTAAGACATCA
Source organism: Taurulus bubalis (assembly GCF_910589615.1). Lineage (NCBI taxonomy): Eukaryota > Metazoa > Chordata > Actinopteri > Perciformes > Cottidae > Taurulus > Taurulus bubalis. The sequence continues at coordinate 25,662,566 of NC_136589.1, forward strand.
AGTATATTGAGTTGAGCATGATTTTTGGCGATGAAGCTTCAATTGCGACGTGGAGACAACACAAGTCTCTTCCTGAGGGTGAACCTAACTTCAGGCATCTGCTTCACTGCCCCAGGTTGCCTGGTGCCCTCTTTCTGGCCCACTTCATTGTTCACACGGAGGAGGATGGTCACAATGTCTTCACTCCTAAAACAATGGAAAAAAAACACACACATTATTATCCCAACCAGGGTCCATTATGATTGAGCCAAGTGTACAGTACACACTTGATTTCATCGATTATATCATCAGATATACAACATATTGTGGGTACTTCACTATTTATACATTTTTGGAGTTTTACATTTACCTCTGACAGCCCTCCTTTAACTGCTCACACACAGCCTGGATGAACCAGCTCCCCTCTGTGATGTTTCTCATTGATACATGATCTTCAACAGTGGCAACGGCAAGCAGAACATCAGCAGCCTTAGGGATGAACTCCGAGTGTGAGTCATCAGCCTGCAGATCTTCTAATAACACTCCACACTGGATCTTCGGTCCCTGACAGGCCTGGATCAGGAACACTTTGGGCTTGCCGGCGAGGGTCGACTGAGCGGTCGGCTTGAAGGTTTCAGTTACTTGTTTGAGGGAAAGGGGCTGCTCATCAACGCCCAAGACGACACCCTTTTCTCCGTGACTGAGAATACAGCAGATGAAGGCATCTCCGTGCCGAGGAGCCTCTTGAAGAGCGGTGAATGCGCTGCCAGACCACTCCTCAACGTTGAACTCCTGCAGCTGAGCGAGGTCGCTCAGAGAAGAGAAGCATTTCAGCGCTCGCTCCATCTGGTCCTTGGTTTGGTCTCTACACATCAGCGCTCTGAAGCCCAGCCAGCTGAACACCTTTGCCAAACTTTCTGCGCAGGACATTTCGTAAAAAAAAGAAAAGCAGAATGAAGCTTCAACCGCCAACAAACAGGACAGTTGTGTAAATTGGTCCACTCTGTATCATACCAGCATCTTTGTCGTTTCCACGTCTCTCAGTGCTGTCTGCGAATTTCTTGTTGATCATGCAGAGGCCGGTGGGCCAGCTGTTCAACTCATACAGCTGGTCCTGAAAACAATGGAACCGGACACGACGTGTGACACAAACGCAGTATGAAGAAACCCTTTTTTCAATAGTTGACGCTCTAATGCTGTGTTCACACCAAATGCGACACAAATTTGTCGCGCGACTGACGCGTTTGAGGCGGCGCGAATAGCGCGTTTGACACGGGGCGAACAGAGTGAAGGACGCATTGCAAATATGCGCGAGTTGAAATATCCCAACTCCGGCGACAAAATCGTGTGAGTCATTGCCAATCAGCATTGAGAATCAGAGTTGAGAAGCTTCGCCTGTCACCACCGCCGTCTTGCCGTCGCTGAATCAAACTGCTGCTGGTCTGCCTGAAGTATCGCTGATAGCGGCCGTCATTCAGACACTGTTGTGGTACTACGGATAATATTATGAACCCAGACACGATGGAGTTTGATGTTCCGACGTATAAAGCAGAACTAGTGGTTATTTCCATGGTGGATGGCGGAAACGGTATCCATTTTACGGAGAGAAGCCAGATGCAGTTCCTGGAGGAGTTGGTGAAAATCACCAAGCTGTGTACGGCTACGGATGGTGTTATGAACCCAAACACGAGGGTGTTTGATGTTCCGGCATGTTTTGGACTTCCACAACAAGTATAAGGCAGAACTAGTGGTTATTTATTCCAGAGTTGATACCGGAAAAGATAACTATTTTTCATGGATAGAAGCGATGGCGATAAGCCACGCCCCCTTTGTCGCGGCGCGATTTGTCTTTGTCGCGTTTGGTGTGAACACCCTCTTTTCACTCGCGCGAATAAACTGAAGCGGTAAACGCGACACGACAAATTGTGCTGCGTTTGGTGTGAACGCAGCATAAGGCTTTCACCGAAGCAGTACCTTTGCTTTTCTTTACTAGTTTAAATTCATGACGTGTGACAAGTACTACATGCTGTTTCAAAATCAAGTTAAAGCCTCACCTCTTTTTGCCTCTTGCTCTCTGTAGGCAGAGCACCTGAGGGAATCAGAGAGGAACAGAATTACTCCTCCAAAACATAGCAGCCGGCAGATATGTGGGCTGCATATGAGTCATTTCAATAGCAGAGACGGAGAGGATCTTGCACATGCGCAAGGAAAACTGTGATGCAAAACAACACTGATGCAGCTGGGATTTGAGAGCTCACAAAGCAGCGGTGTGCACACACACACACACACACACATGCTAGTTTGAACTTCTTCATGTCCACATTAGTCCAGTGGGTCCAGACCCAGGGGTCCGACCACATGTTGCTAGTCTTTGTGCTAAGCTAACTGTCTGTAGCTTCATTCTTGCTGTACAGGCATGAGATTGTTATCAATCTGCACTAATCTGAATCCAACTTGAGTGAATGAGCCTTTATGGAGAACTATTCCTTTAACATGTGTTAGTGTAGCTGTGAAGTCCAGATTTTCATTATTTGCTTGTTATTGATAAAGCGTGTTGTGTTGTTCTTCCAGGTCATTTTTGCTACAGACGAATGGTTTGCTCCTGCTGAAGGTACAACTTTGACGTGTGGGCTTCAGGTTTGACTTCAGCTGCACATATTAAAGCCACAGTTAGACTCCTTTATCACAACACTAACAAAGTAGCATCTTCTTTTCCAAGATCACGAATGAAGACACTAGGTGGGAGAGCAGGAGGTTGGTTTTATTTCATGAGCACTGAATAAAAGGCTGTTCAGTTCTCAAGCATGACACCGACTGAACGAGGGCCGTGCAGGGCATCTACACAATGAGATGACACACAGCTAAATGTGGCTCAGGTTTTTAAAAAGAAGCTTCAAATTAACAACAAAAACAGGATTGTCTGCCTTTGTATTGTTGCGTTTTCTTCTCTGAGACTTTGGTAGCTTGGCCATAAGCCAAGCAGTAACACAAGACATGACTATCTTCGATGATCAAATTAAACATGTCGTGCTTTGCTAATGTTTGTTGTAGTCTTTATAATATGCCACTTTGATCATTTCTCCACTAGATCATTCCTATTCATCTTCTTTAAAACTATCTGGATCACTTCAACAGTGTTTATGCTGTAACTCTTGACCATTCGATCCACAGTTTCCTCCCGGTCTGCATTCACCAGTTCACTCACTCGGATTGCTTGGAAGCCTAGGCCCTCCTGCTTCAGCCACCACTTGAATCTTTTAAACTCCTTGTCTCCTAAATCCTCCAGAGTTCTGAGGAAGTCCTCACTAAAGGCCATCAGCCCGCTCTGTCAAGATGCAAAATATATTGTTTTATGATATTACAATTTTTACATTTTAAAATCCTGTAATGAAAGAATATTAATCATGCTGTACATAGTTACTGACAATCAGTCACTTGAAGGAGAATATGAATAAGATTGCTTGATTGCATAATGCACATGTGAGGATTAACTCCAGGCCTCTGGATGTTGTCTGAGGTATAACAGGAGAATCAAGAGATGGCTCACATGCTGAGATGGCTCAAGAGATGGCTCACATGCTGTGTAACATTATAACATTTTCACTGTTACTACACCATCAGACACACAGGCCAAATTCATATAGGACAGGGTTTGTCACCTGGCACAGTTGAGACATGAACTGAGCAAACAGTTGAGAAACTACTACTTGAGAAACATTAACATTATATTTCTAAAAAGCATTGTTCTTTATCTCAGAGAGAAATTCTACTGCATATGACGAATAGATCTTTTGAAACATAATTATATTCTCCAGTTAAAGAGAGAAAAACACAAAGTGATCAAAGGGATTTATTCAAGGTGTAGTCGAAAAAGATGTGTTTTTAGTTTGCGACGGAAAATGTAGAGACTTTCTGCTGTCCTGATGTCAATGGGGAGCTCATTCCACCATTGAGGAGCCAGGACAGCAAACAGTCGTGACTTTGTTGAGTGTTTAGCTTGCAGTGACTGAGCTACAAGCCGATTGGCAGAAGCCGAGGGGAGCATGTACATTTAGATAAGTCATATTCATTTTCTGTCTACACAATTAAAGCTGATTCTGATTATATAAATAACAATATATTAACTGAGATAGTTTGCTGTTCCTGTAAAACTGAGCAACAGGGCCATTGGGTTCCCCAGGTTACATGTCGGTCACTAACATATTTACATCAGCAGGTCATGGCCTTCCAAATCTAAGAGCCAATCAGTTCTCTGATGTGGCGACAGCCAGGCGTTTCCCATCTGTGACACTGTGACACGCAATCGGTGGATAGCTACCTGGCTCTGAAATCGGGGGGTTCCTGGCTCTCGTGAGATTGTCGTTGATCACGTGTGCATGATGTCAGATCAAGTCAGGATCAAGTCAGACTAAAATCCAACCGGCATGCATTGCGCGCCGATCATCTTGAAGGAGCCTATTATTGTCAATCACCACGGACGGTGTGCCCGCAATGGTTGGCAGCTTGAATGGATTTATTGCCAAGTATATGGAGGACAATGTTTTCTCCGACTTCCTTAATTACCACTGCATAATACACCAACAAGCATTATGCGCTACAATGCTAAACGTGAAAGAGATCATGGATGTGGCAACGAAGATCGCCTGTTCTGTTCGACCGAGAGCTCTTCAAAGACGGCTGTTCCGTGCGCATCTGGAGAAGGCCGACTGTATAATAATATTCGAAAAATATTAAGTCCAAACACCGTTCCACAATGACTGATGACCATTAGGAAGTCTGCCTGAGGCTGGCTACCAGCAGCTACTGTCCGGACTATGCAACCCTGCTGGTTCCATTCAGTGAAGTCATCAGAGTAAAATGTAATGACCAAAAATTCACAAAAGGTCCGCCAATATTGTAAATATGAAGCATACTTGATATATAGGTATTTACCATTATTAATGTAGGTAGATCTTTTTGACTTGGTCATTTTAAAAGTAGCTTGTGAGCCAAAAAAGTGTGGGTATACTGCCATCTACTCATAGAAAGGTAAACCCTTTACTCTGGTCTCTTCATAAAGGCTCTGCTCTGTGTTCCCTCAAGAAATCAAGAAACAGCACAATGAGATGGAAATATAAATATGTTGCTAACAGCAACAACTTTACACACACAAATTACTTTGATTAAACTATATTACGAACTGTGTTGTATTACACAATGCAACGATTAATTGAAAAGTTGATTCTTGCTGTTTACATAAATACATGAATATTATTTACTGTCACTACTGTTGCTAACATATCCAGGTGTATGTATTTATATTGATTAATGAATTTTCTTCTAACGTTACCCTGCTATGTGTTTGCATTATAGAAGACTGTAAATAAGAATTAGAAGACCGTAAATAAGAATATCTATCACTGGCTTTTATTTTGACATGGGAAAAACGATTTGCAAAAAACAAAATCGGCTCGTATTTCGTGTTTGGTTTTCGGATTCAGACGGCAAAAATAGAAAAACGAAGAAACCATGGTATTTCCGTATTTCCTGATGAACCATAAAACAAACGAACAGAACGGACCCACACCGTACATGTACATTTAATTACGCAGAAGAAGCCGCCAACGTGCTCTTGATCTACTGACAGTGACGTAGAAACGTAATAACACTTCAGAAAAGCCAACTAACTAAACTCTCAAATTAAAGCTACATAGGTATCTTTTTCTACTTTTGATGTATCTGCTCTTTTCTTACTAATACGCTTTTAACTCGATCCCGTCACACATTGTCCCTATGTTGTACTATATAGTAGTAACCAGTGACGGTGCGTCAATAGAGGGCGCTATGGCGCTGCCCCTCTTAAAATTTTGCGATGAAAAGAAAAAAAGAAGAAAAAATATATATATATAATATATACTGTCAAAAAGCATTATATACCAAATATTTTAAATAAGAAATATACCGCGTTGACGCGCTAAATGTGTGTGGGAGACCGTAAGCTCCTGTCAACAACCACTTAAGTTAAATGTGACCAAATATAATATATCGCTGTTCATCATCACTGAGAAAAGCCCCTCCCAACTGTCGGGGCGCCGGCCATATGTGAGTCTATGGCAGCGAGCCAACATTTCACGGTCGTTACGGCAAGGACAGCTTCTCATTGGCGGATGAAACGCGAATCGTCGTTTCTTATTGCAACGTGATTGGACTATTCGTCGAATCAGTCCAATCGAACCTTTATCATTCCCTCACATCCATACAGCTTCCACGTATCTACGCGTGCAACACTAGCAGAGACTTTGATTATGTTAGTATGGCGACTGAAAACTCTGTGGTATCTCTACGCGAAACACCTTTCAACCGACGATCAGATGTTGACAAGAAGAGGCTGAAAGAGTTGGGACCCGAACGTCCGGATTTAAAACTTCAGCAGCAAAGCACTGACAGCTGGTTAGCTGGATGCTCCGTGTGGAGCAAAGCAGTGGCTCTGAGCAGCCGAGGAAGCGTCGGGCTATGAAGGAAGATGAGTTGGACATTGTTAGATTTGGGTGGATATCATATCAGACTATAACTTTATCTAAAATACCAATTCAACCCTGTGTGTGTGTGTGTGTGTGTGTGTGTGTGTGTGTGTGTGTTAGCTCCAGGCTAGAGCATCAAGGTGGCTCCTGGCCTTTTGTCTATGTTGATGAGCCATCAAGACACACAAAATATTGTGCAAACAAACAAACGTTTTTTGTCAACTCTGATTGTTGGCTTTTGTCTGTAGTATGAAGCCTGTTTGTAGTAGATATTTCCCCAAAACTGTCTGATCTGTCTGTCTCTCTATATATATTTATCTGTAGGCAGTGGCGGCTTTTTTTTTGGGGGGGGGGGGGGGGCGCAGTTGGGCGACACGGTTTAAATAGCACTCCACAATGAGAAGGAAAGAGGTTTTGAGTAGAATATTTTAAAAAACAAAGCTTTATTTTAAGAAAACACAGTGCTCAACACTGTCCAATAACAACTATCAATAAACTGTAACTTTGGGCATGAGAGGTTCAGAGCAGAATGGTTTAAGAAACATTGGGTTGGGTTTCAGAGGTTTACAGAATAAAAGAGGCTCAGAGCAGAATAGATTCAGAAAGAGAGACATCACATTTTACATTGGGTGTTTGACAGAGTAGGCCCCACTACTTGTAAATACATTTAAACTGGGGGCCCTGCAGTAAGGTGGCACTGGTTAGTTGGTCTTTGAAGGGGGCCTCGCCCGGGGCGTAATTACATGTAGAACCACCACTGGTGACAGTCTTCTCTGTGGATGATGTAATCCATAAATTACGCACGGAGGTCTGGTGGTTCACGTTCATACCTGTTTCGGAGGTGGTTCCCAGTTGTTAAAATTGCAACTCTTCTCGCACAAGTTGGCGCCGCATTCAACGCGCAGTTTTTGGTGAAAAATCCCGATTTCCTTATCGATGAAAACCTCCAGCGGCTTCTTAAGGCAAAACAAGGCTATACGACTAGGGTTGGGTACCGAGAACACGTCCGGTACCTACCGGACCGAAAAGCAACGCAGATTTCGGTGCTTCCTGAGCCGATTTAAATACTTTTTTTTTTTACACTACTCTGTAAAGTTGCACGGTATATAGATACTAAAAAGGTAGCGCGGTGCCCGCAAGGGTGGGTGTCAGCCTCCACCTTTTTCGCTGATTACTAATCTTTCTTTGGGGGATTCTTTACTTTGCATTCTCTTTCACTTGTTCCTCTTTCTTATTCTCTGGACTCCAATAGGTTGATGGCTTGGAGCTCTAAAGAAAACCTCTCGCCCAGATCTCTGTTGGCCTGCAGGAAACCGCCCAGCTTCTTCAGCTGCTGTGTGTCCTAAAGAAAAAAGAAGAGACAGCCGGTCGAGGTCATGTGACATCTTTCTTTATATGCATCATGTCTAGGTGAACAAGTGCACACGGACATATCTGTTCTCCGCACCTGCGTCTTTGCATCATCATCAGCAGCTTGCAGTAACTCCTGCAGCCTCTCTTGTAGCAACTCAGCCTCCCATTGGCTGATCAAGTCGGCACTGGTCTCCCATTGGCTGACAGAATCACACTCCAGGGCAGCGGAATCCATTCGGTCCAAGCCAGAGACACATATTGACAGATCAACGCTCAGCATCTGGACAAAAGGAATGCACATGAGCAAGAAAAACTGTGATGCAAAACAACACAAATGCAGCTGGGACACACGCCCTGAAAGAAAACTAGGTTTAAATCAGAACCATTTATTGCCAAGTAAGTTTACACATACAAGGATATATACACACACAAATAGTGCTCCTAATGGTAGCTATTATATATTACACTGAGTTTACAGGTTAAAGGTCAAGCCAGAGAATAAACACTGAATGTATTATGCAAGTATATTAATGAATAACACTGAATGTAATGGGCGAGTTTAGCAGATATAATTATTTGAAGGTATGATGACTGAAAGTGAGGTAGAATGTAGAGGATCCACTCGGGAATGTGAGGTGCAATAAAGAGGGGGATGCAGAATGAAACTGGACACGTGAGGAAGAGGAGGACTTTTTTAAATTTATCAAACTTGCGACATTCTGAGGATCAACAGCTTTTCGAGCGGACTATCGAACAGACTCTAGTCAACGATTGTCTGAAATATGGGATGTACTTAAGGCCCTGTTCTGCAGAATATTCTTCAAAGCGTTATTCAATCTGTAATTGTGTTTCAGTGTTTCCCCTACAGTTATAATAGGGGGGCGGGGCGCCCCCCTGAAGAAACCCCCCCGCCCCCTGTAATTTTCTAGATAGCGCCAGATCACAAGTCGTCATTTAAGTTTCTCTTTCCTATAGAACAGGTCTACACCTCGTTCTGTTATTAAACAAACTAAACGGCCGTATTTTATTGATCTTATCCACACGACAGCATGTCATTTCGGTCTCTACATGGTTGAGTTAACACTTCTCCTCTGCTCTGTATCGCGCACAGCGGAGTTCTGCCCCGATGCGCACAAACACGTGCGCGCGCACACACACACGTGAGAACTGAGCGGACAGAGAGCGTAGAAAAATATATCACGTGAAAAGCAGACCGCTATATCTGCGTTTTAAACGCTCCCAGGGTGAAGATGGCAACAGCAGCTCACCTGTGATGAGCAGCGGAGTTGCTCCTCACACCGGAGCAGCTCTCCTGCTTTATTTTCATTGTTCTAAGTGATTGCAATTTAAAAATAAAAAAAGTCTGATGGAGCAATCTGATTACTTGAAAGTGATTGCAATTTTCTTCATTCTGTTATTTATAAAAGCACAGATGGAGTCACAAAATAAAGTTTTTTACAGAAAAGGTTTGAGAACCACTACTTTAAGTGTTTGTGTCGCCCCCACCCCCCTGAAGCTGCAAACCTAGGGGAAACACTGTGTTTGCTATACTTTTTATGTAAATCATTTTGATTATAACTGGAACCATCGATTCGGCTCGATTATGTTGACGGACCTCTTGACCGGGGAACTCGCCTTCCCCGGCCGGAGACCCCACAACGCGCACACGCTCACCTCCTCGATCTGCTTTCCAGCTGTTGCCATCTGTGGTACGTGGCCGAGCTGCCTCACAAGCTTTCTCACACTGGTCTGGTAGTGTCTCATCCATTCATCCTTTACACACAACTCACAGGAATGCATCAACTCGTTCCTGAAACGGATCACCTGAAAAGACAAGAAAAAAGAAAAATCCAGTCCTGTTTATTCCAAAAGGACGAGGGGTAAAAACAAAGCAACAATAGGGCAGACAGGCATCATGTTCACCGTAAGAGTATTTTGTCGTGAGACTTATGAAATAGAACCATGCTTTACACTTCTGAAAAGAGCATGCACAACTTTCAGCCTGTGTCCACAAAATTGTAATCTTGAACCCACAAAGTTTGATGCATCTGCCCCTTGGTGTCTGAGGCTTGATTTAACAACGCGACTATGACTGATCAAACAGTATGACTGTTTACCTCTCTCACAAATTTTGGGTCCACAAAGTGGAAACAATCACAGTGGTTGATCAGGTTGAGCAGAGCAGAGGCATCACATTGCTCTGCCCCCTTCACTTTCCCCTGACCACGGGGCATGAAGGCCTACAGACGTACAGACAGAGGGGGAGAAAGACAGAGGGGGAGAGAGAAAGAGAAAGATAAAAGAGATAAATACATTAATTAACGATTAGTCTGCTGATTATTTTATTCTATTACTTGATCAATTGTTTAGAATATGAAATGTCAAAAGTTACAAAGCTCGACATAAAGTTTTTTGTTTTTCTTACAGTGACCATCTGTTATGTGACAGATCACAAATCAATGTGTTCGAACTACGAAGCAAAATCAATGAAAAAAAAAAATCAATAAAAAGGGTCCTCTGGTGACATTTCCAACCAAATGTAATGTTTTCAGAATTGTCATATTAAAACGTGGTTTAGTTACACCGAACCTGTGGTTCCAACCTTTTGTTTTATTTAATGTAAGCCTACAGTTCTGGAGAATGAGCTCCACCACCTTTAAACTGGATGGTGTTTAACACCTTTAACAATCTCCTGCAGTGGCAGACCATTAATCCATTAATTTTAGCTATATGTTGAGTCAGGTTGTCAGGATTGAATGCTTTCCTTTGGTATCTATACGAAAGTAAACTGTATTTCTTCCGGTTCTGGACTGCTGGTCGGATAAAACAGGCAAGCCAAATATAGCTCACCTCGGGCTGTGGGAAATATGAACAGGCTTTCCCCCCCCCTCTATTTTCTGACATTTTTATAGACAAAACAATTAATAGAAAAGTAAATAAAGTTGCAGCTCTAAATACACTCAACTACATATAATATAGGAGACTCTTGTGACACTCCAATGGCATTGTCCAGCGCTATAGCGGTTTGTCAAAATTAGGACCACGTTTCCCATAAACCCGTCTGCTTGCTGGAGCAGCATCAAGGAAGTGTTCCACTGTTAATAGGCTCGTTCGTTAGAGCTGCGCCTCGCCTGGAATCCAGACGAGAGCAGACGGCCGCAGCAGGAGGCGTTGACAAAAAACTGCAATCAAGTCGGACAGTTGTCAGCTGCCTTCAAAGTATACACAGGAAGTCACGGAAAAAAAGTACTTCCTGTTAGTTCCGAACTTTTGTTTACTTGTAGTTTACAGATCACGTTTGGATTTATTATATGTGTTTACAAATATATATATTTATGTAGAAATGACTGTGTAGCTGCATCCTTTGGTATTTTTATGTCTGCCTGTGAAATACATTACTACTGGTTTAGATATGTGTTATGAAAATACGATTTTGTATCATCAACCACACAAGATGTGTTTTTAGATTAAACATGAGACGAATAGTCAATAATCGAGGGTTAAGTATTACAACTACACATAAAATAAGGATTTTCTACAACAAGTGGTGTTTGCTGTCAGATTTAAGAGCCAATCAGCTCTCTGATGTGGTGAGAGCCAGGCGTTTCCCATCATGCACTGGGCCAAGCAGTCGTTTGAGAGCAACTGCAGCGACTGACTCTGAAATCGACAGCCGTCTTGGTCTCTTGAGCGTATCGTTGATCACGTGTGCATGACGTCAGAGCAAGTCGGGACCAAGTCGGACACAAATCTAACCGGCATGCATTGCGCGCCGATCGCCGCCGATCGATTCTGCGCAGAACTGGCTCATCTCGAACGAGCCTATTGACAACTACTCCCCAGTATCAAACATTAAAAAAGGGCATAAAGGCTAATGATATGAAATGCCAGCCACAGCAGATTCAGGTCAAAGTGTTGACCGGCGGGATGAGTACCTTGGCCAGCTCCCAGTGGTCTGTTCTCCAGTTGGGAGGGAAACAGTTGTCCCAGTTCACTGTGGCCTCTGGCTGCCTGCGGTGTCTCAGGATCACCGTCTGCCACCCTGCACACGCCCTGCATGCGGAGGAAAGCTACACACACACACGCACACACACACACACACAGTGGCAGAAACATAATTAAGTGAGCAAACTAAAACAGACTAAAACAGAAGAGTTTACGGACTGACCCGATTCCCTCTCGGTTTGCACGAAGACGTCTCACACGGTTTCCGTAGCAGAGTGTTTTGGTTGAGCAGATCTCCGTGGAACGCGCGCGCGTGCTGGGTGATGAAGGGGTGCAGGCCCTCCTTCAGGATGAGCAGACACCGTCCGGCTTTCAGCCAGTTTTTATACTCCTGGTCGTTGAGGCGGACCGCCAGCTCCTCGCGGACCATGTCGGCCTTCACTTCCCGACATAAACGAACCAGCAGCGTGAGCAAGTTCAGGCCGAGTCCTGGTGTGGAGCTCCACCCTCTCCGTGCAGCAGCAGCAGGAGGCCGCCAGATGGCGCTGTCTACCTTGGTAAACCACCATGTGGCTGTTACGCTCCTGCTGGTCTTGTTTGACCAGAGAGCAGCTCCAAGCAGCAGAGCACCTTCTGTAAAACAAAACAAGGAGTATATAATATTGATTATATAGTGGAGGGGTGGATAATGATGAAGAATTCAATATTTATTTTTATGTAAAAGCAGGCGAAATTTGTTGGCACTGTTGTTGGTCTTGTTTTTCTTAACACTGTCCGTTATGGGTCCAACCATGTTATATGAGTCTTATTTATTTATTTTTGGTCACTTGGTAGTAGGATGTAAAAACGACCCTGAAAAAAAAAAAACACTCCCTGCAGCTCTGTGTTTGGTATCCTGCTGTTTGGGGCTTCACAGCAGCTTGTGCAGAGGGTTTATCAGAGCTTTAGAGCTGAAAACAGTTCACACGATGCTGACAAGTGTGAGAGTGAGCTATAACCAAAAAGTTGCGGACGAGAAAACATTGAGCGAAAAAAGCTCTGCAGAGTCAAGGGTGACAACAGAGTTGGTGATAATTCCCTGGGTTCTTCACTATGTACGATAGTCATCGTCATTTGATCTGTTCATGTCTTAAAGCTGCTTTAAATACATATTTCAAGTATGTAAAGCCTCTAATACTTGATATTCCGTTTATTATGAGCCTCCAGCCGCTGGGGCCTAAGCAGGTCAGGTCCTCTTTACTTTTATCAGATGAAAGCCTACATCTGATTCCATCACAGTTGGTGCATTGCGCCACCCGGAGGCAGACCCTTATGAGAGGTGGCATCACCAAGCTTTTCTTAAAAAAATAAATAAAACTCTGCCGTAAAGCCATCAGGCCCCAGAGTCTTACCACTCTGCATAGTTGTAATTGCTGCTTGGATTTCTTCCAATTCTATTGTCTGATCTAGTTCCGTGATTTTATCTGATTCAAGACATGGGAAGTCGAGGCCGTCTAAAAATGTTGTCATTGATCCTTTACTTGAGGTAGATTCAGAGGTATACAACTTTGTGTAGTACGCCGGAAAAACGTTGTTAATTTCTTGCGGGCTAGTTTTCAAGTTTCCATGATTATCTTTAATTTCAGGAATCAGTCGTGAGGCTGCTTCCCATTTTAGTTGATGAGCCAGCAACCGGCTGTTCTTGTCCCCATACTCGTATGACCGTCCACGAGAGTACAGCAGTAGTTGCTCTGTTTTTTTGGTTGATTGTAGATAAAATTCTAATTGTAGGTTTTCCTTTTTTTTGAGAAGTTCAGTTGATGGATTAGAACATACTGCTTATCCAGGTTGTGAATGGATTCAGTTAAGTTTTGCAGTTGTTGCCTCCCCATTTTGTTTGAGTATGATGTAAAGGAAATGATTTCCCCTCGTAGAACCGCTTTAAGTGTTTTCCACAGAAGGGAGAAGGAGACTGTATTGGTCGTGTTCATTTCGATGAAGGAATCTATAGATTTTGTGATTTTATTGCAAAAATCTTTATCAGAGAGCAATAGAGCTTGGGTTGGAAAGCCTCCAAGGATCTACACAACCATTATCACTCATAAACATTGAAAAGGATTTGGACATTTTGGTGGGAGAAACTTTTCTAGAGGATGAGTGGTCCAGGCTAGGGTCCATTACACAATTTAGATCCCCTCCAAGCACCAGTTGATGTGTATTTAGGCTTGGAAGGGAGGCAAAAAGTCTGTTAGCAAAGTCGATGTCGTCCCAGTTGGGAGCGTATACATTAATCAACAGAACAGGTATATTGAATAGAGAGCCTGTCACTATCACGTATCGGCCGCAGGAGTCCGAAACAACATTTGTTTGAGTGAATTGTATTTTTCTGCTGACTAATATTGCAACCCCATGTGCCCTGGTATCAAAATCTGAGTGGAACTCATGCTAAACCAAGCTTTATGCAGTCTGAGCTGGTCAGATTTTTGTAATGTGTTTCCTGGAGAAAAACTACATTAGCTTTTAGTTTTTTTAGGTGTGTAAGCACCTTGGGGCGTTTTACCAGTCCATTTACACCTTTTACATTCCATGAGATAAATCTGACAGAGTGATCTCCAACCCTCAGAGTAACAGAGGGATTGCTAGTGTTAGCCTTTGACGGGGACGTTAAGACGAGTTACAGAAAAGATTGTTAAGATAATGGGCGCCGGGCGCCTCTCAAGGCTGCCCACTGTTCCTTAACCTGTTGAGCCCTAGGGTCCGCCAATCGGGGGACCCTTTTATATCAGGAAAATCAAGAAAAAATCATGGTATAAATCCCTCCCCCGCAAAAAAAACAAACATATTAGTTATCAAGTTAAACATAAAAATCAGGGCTACAATAATATATAATCCCGATGTACAACCTCTAAACACAACTCAAACAATAAATAGGATTAGGGGTTAGGGTTAGGGTTATTAGGGTTAGGGTTATTAGGGTTAGGGCTTAAAGGGCGACTCAAGGATGGGTCAAATGCAGAGAAGAATTTCCCCAAGGGGATTAATAAAGTGCATGTTTCTATTTTTTCTTTTCTTTTCAGTACAGTGTAAATTGTAGGCCAAATCCATATTACCCCCCCCCCCCCCCCCCCCCCCCCCGCTCCCCCAAAAAGAAACCTCAAAATAAAACGATCCTAGGCCTACTTCTCCAAACGAAGAAGACGTCTTCTGATCAGGATAACTCACCCGTTGATGAGGAGAAGATGGAGATGTCTTTCCTCCACACAACATTTGGAAACAAAATCATAATTCATTTCTGCTTTCTGGTCTATCTGTTCTTCATCATGCTATTTCCTGTAATTCGTCACATTTGTTTTAGTGTAAAGTAATGAATCCACATATGTTTCCCTACTCACCCCTCCTCTCAATGAAAATAAACCTAAAATGTCTGAGCACAATGCCAACCAGGCAATTATTTCTGCCTCAGCATGCAGCTCAACTGTCAGCATTGTTGAAATATAAACAAGAAGAAACGACAGCATCAGCCCCAAAATCCTTTTCATGCTGAAACCCAATTCTTTGCCCTCTGGAAGAGGTGCATCTATTAGTCATACCCTATGCAATAGTGAATGTCCATCAATATCTGATACCCTATTAATGTCGTGATAATTATTATATATTTGTCAGGTTATCTATCACCTTGAGGCAATGTTGGCAACCTATTCAAACAGAAACTTCCCCTCCGTGTATGGAGGATTTTCTGGTTTTTAATGTTGATTGTCCGACTTTTTATCACTCTCACCTCTCAATCATGTGTTCATTAGTTGAGATGATGTGTTCATACCTTCCTTTTAATCAACAAACATCAGATAATGAATACACTGTAGTGCATAGGCCTGTGCTGTCTGATAATGTTGCTATTGAGGCACAAGCAGTTTGCAAGATGAAGCCTATGCGAGAGAAGCAAACTGTGAAAGTCATAAATCAGTCAAACACACTGCTCATAGTGAGATTTTATCAGCTGCATGTCCCAGCAGTTCTTGTGGATGATGAGGGAGTAACACACGTAGATCAATGAGTGAATCCAGCGCCATGTCAGATCAGAAACTGCAGGTTGTAAATCAGCACATCACATTTACACTTACCCTCATTGAGGCTTCATGTGTGTCAGATTTCTTTCTGCAGATATGTTTGCACTACAGTTGCAACCAGAATACTTAAATCTGAGGATTTTACCATCTTAGTTTGTTAATTGGTTGATCTAATTGCCTGTGCATCATGTGCAGAGCAAATCAACTGCAGTCAAAGTCTTAACTGCTGTGAAATGTAACGTTTCAAGACGAGATAGGAAAGAAAAACATGAAATGGGGAGCGACAAAATATATAAGATTGTATGCATCTTTAAGGCTAACAGTGTGGGAAATTATTGTAGCATCTCAACAACATTTTAAAAAAGCATCTCACATTCAGATTATCGGTTGATGAAGCCATTTATATACAGCAAGTGGAACATTACAACATGTAAAATGGCGAATAAGTCCCTTTGACTGCCTACATATCAAGAGTGACTTCAGAATTGTGTTGGTCTTTTTTTATGCAGTGATCCATAGTAGAAGCTGTTAGGTGAGATCAGTTTCATCTACTTTTTACATATAGTAACTGCGTCATATTAAAATTGTGTTGTCAGTTGCATTGCGTTGCACTGTCAGTATAAAGTACATTTAATAATGACTACACTACGTGATGAGGATAATTATACTTTATAGCAGCCTCATAAATAAACCTAAAATACAATGTTTCATTTGAAGGAGTTTATGCCTGAAGGTACACTTTTGGATTATTTTAAGCTGTGTGCCTCATGTTCGTACAACATACTGTACATATTCTTGAACTTTGCCTACACCGTTCAATTTTCAGCAGTTACTTCCTCATATTATTCAAACTTGTTTGAGCAAGGACAGGAATGGGGCCTCCCCTTTTCCTCTTTTTTGACACAATGTTCCCTTGTTTAAGTACATTTAGTGTAAAAATGCAAAAGTGGGCCAAGAGAAAATGAGTGGAAAGCAATAATAAAGTTTATTGTTATAATGCATTTATGGGAACACATAATAAGACCTATACCAAAAATTCACGAAAAGACAGACATTTAAAATATTTAGAGCAAATTAAGATTAGAATTCACCCTTTCTATGACACACATTTCAGAATACGTTTATATTGAACAGTTTGTGCCTGCAAATAAACAAATATTTGATGGACATTTAGACACATCATGCAAGATATACTCTAAATATTACATATCTTGTTGTTATGTATTTTCGTTTACATTCTATCATCATTAATTAAACAGCTTATTTACTACCTCGTGTTTTAAAAAACAGTCACAAATATTGTCATTGAAGAAGCCTATGGAAGGCATTTATGTATTTATGCGGTGACCAGTTGGCATCAGCAGTTTATTCCTGTACAACATAGTGCTGCTGTGTTTCTACCCAAGCTTTGACCTTTATCTTAGTGAAGAGTGAAAGCAAAAGTAATGCTACAAGAGTTCCTTGGTCAACCACCTCGACTGCCTTCCAGTAAGACGCCATAAAACCTCCATAAAACTGTGCGTTGCTCAATGATAAGATTTAGCAGATAGACGAAAGATGGCCGGGGCCATTGGAGCAGGCGGATCGCCCTCAGCTTCACTACAGTCGTCTTTGCTGTGAAGAACAAAGACAACCATTTGAATATGACTACAACACATTTAAAACTATGATATCCATAGAAAACTGGTAATATACATACTGTACTGGCAATGTTTTTCAGGATATGTTCTAAGGGATTAAATATGGACTGACATATCTGGTTTTCATGGACAGTTTTACAGTGCAAACACTTCAGGAATCACCCACCTTCTTGTCTTTCTTGGGATAGGGTCGCTTTTTGTCAATCTTCTTCATTAGGTCTCCTACCCATCTCTCTCTAGGGTTTGTGCACAGCTCACGCCCCTTCCTCATGGTGAAGCTAGAGGATAATTAATAATCAGAATATTCTTTACTGGCGTACTTACAAGGAATTTGACTCTGGTTTCTCTGCATCTCTCTTGACAGACATGTATAGGTAAATAATAGACAGGACTATTATGTACACAACTTGTGAAAAAAATGTGTGTAAATATAAACAATATATAAATATAGATTTGAAAAATGACCAACGATATAACAATATGCAAGAGTTGATAAGATGTTCATTTTGAGAGAAAACAAAAAAACAGAAAACTGCTAAAAAGAGCCAATATCAGTTAAGACTGTTTTACAGTGAATGTTCTCATCCTCTGTGCATGTGTACTTACATTATAGCAGGGATGTTGCAGCCTCCATCTACCACCTGCTCTCTGTACTTCACTGCGTGTCTTTGAGTGCGCGGTTTCATTTCATTCACATACTTAAAACAGCAGTCTTCATAGGTTGCTGAATTATAAGAAATTCAGTACAGAAGTCAGAAAGTCAGTGCCACCACAGTATCATACTATTTGCACAACATAGTCACATAAATCAATCAAAAGGTAATACTAAAGGTCCTGAACACAGCAATAAGTACACAGTGAGGCCACATCTGCCCACACTGTTACTGCGGCAATACACCTGTTTCATTGGCCTTCTTTTTTATCTTTGCAGTGTATTAAATGCCATCTATATGACACTAATGTAAGAAACCAGCTGCTCTTTTACAGTTTCTTACTTTGTGCCAGTGCAACACAGAGACAAGATAGGATCAGCAGGAAGAATATCGTGTTGAACCGCATGGTGTGGTCTGTAGTTGCAGCACTGAAAGAAACCAGAAGGATGTCAAGAATTACAATGTTGAACTGCAATCAGCCTTATCACTCTGTGATTATTGCACCTGAGCTCCTCACACGCCTTTTCTGTTCACATTTGAAACTTTGAACCTTAAACAAATATTTCATATCGGCTCTCTTTGTGTACATGTGCACATATTAATTTGACTTCTTTTTAATCTCTACAACTCTTCGTTGTTTAACACATTACAAGAAAAGGTTGACACTTATTGAATAAAGTAATTCTATAAATAATACCCATAATTTTGGCTGTTTATGGTTAAATGACTAATTCTGATCTTTTGGGAAGAAACAAAATGTAATGTTATTGGTTTTGATATGCTGAAAGAAAGAATCCACGTCTCTTCACTGAATCTGTGCCCTGACCTTAAATTTGATTGAAAATGAACATTTCTATATTGGCTAAATCTGACATATTTACATTGTTTTGATGTGAGATCTGCTTTTACTTGTAAAGTCAAAATAAGAATAACCCGAACAAAACTGCAAAAAATTCTATCAATCTTACTGAATTGTATCTGTTAGAATATTTATGATTGTTACAAAATATTAAGGAAACTCCAAAATAAAACAGAGCAGAGTATTTTTCTATATAAAGATGACTACTCACCTTAAAGCTCCAGATGTATTTTGTTGCTGTCTTCTTGTGTCTGTGCAGGCAAGGCGAGGCACTCTTATAAAGGACTGCCAGGTATCATATTTCCATAAACACACCTCACCTTTGCACTTCATCTCAGCTTTCCTTTTTTTTCTCTTTTTTTTTTCCCGAACCAATATTGAAATGCTTTTCTTTATTAAGCTTCCCCTCTGAATGATGATGCTGAATCCAAATACTAATCTTACCATGTGCACTTCACCTAACATGGGTTTTGGTAGAAAGATCACTGTGATACTTGAGACTTAAGTCAAACAAGTGCATTTACAGCCAGAAAGTTGAGCTTTCACAATTTCACGACATCTCAGGAAGTTGGAAATTCTCAGCCTGTATGTATGTAGGGGTGCAAGGTTGTTGTTCTTATCAATGACATGTCTTTTTTAGTCATACTTTGAGATTTAGAAATAGGAAACATATCTTACCATAGACTTAACTCCTATGTTGCCTGTGGTTGTTGTAATTGGAGTCTGTCTTTTTAAACTCTGAAAGGTTTTAACTCCCCTCACACTGACTCAACCCTTATCCAATAAAGTCTGCAGAGTCCTTGCACTTAAGAACAGCGCTTAACACAAAGAATGGCATAACATCATTTTGTTGTGCTAAGATGCCACTGTTAAAGCCAATCCTGCCCAAATCCTCGGCCTTATATAGATTCAAGTGTGTTAACAGATCAGATATTGTAATCTTCATCTTGTTTCCTTTTGAATACAAGCATACACATATATCAGTTTTTATGTTTAGACTGATGTGTTTTTGCTCAAACTGGATAGATATTACGGAAGGAACACTAAATATATATTCATATCAATATAACAAGTAAAACAATACAACATAATGCATTATGTTTATGAATATGCATATTTGCCATGGAAAGTATGCACAAGCACAGACATTTCAATTAATTCCATTCATATATCTAAATGCACAAACAAATACAGACACCACATACTCATGTAACACATTATTACATATACATGCAACTAATGTACTTACTTTATTTAAAAGGTAAAATAGCATTTTTAACAACAGGCCCCAGTTAACATTGAAGCACACACACACATACACACACACACACACACACACACACACACACACACACACACACACACACACACACACACACACACACACACACACACACACACACACAATGCAATTTCAAGGTGGCATTCTGAATAACTTGCAAGTACTCGTTCATCGGCCAACACGTTGCTAGAGGGCTTGCTCTCTACGAGCCCCTCGAACCCACGACCCCACGGGCAACTGCACTGTCTATTCAACGCCACTGCAGTAAACACCTTTTCCGTCTTCAGACATCCATTCTCAGGCACAAACAAATAACAGAACAACCAAATGCATGCCTCTAAAGTGGTTATTAGAGTATTAGCTGCAACATTTGCAAAAACATTTGCATTCAGACGTCTTTGCTCATGGCAGCCCTCTTTTTCTCACAGCTAATGCCGGGGAAGGTTGAATGAGAGGCAAACTTTAAAAAGCGCTTTGGATAAAAGGGCCATTTTAATGTAGTTCAATTACTGTTTTCACTATTTCAAATATGGTACAGTTACCATGTGATTCCCATATTATGAATCTCAGAACATGACTCCCTGAGTGGAATATATCTGTCAAACAATAATAGTTTACATGAGATGTTAAAAACATAAAACTTTTAAATTGAAGATACAAACCCACTTTTATTTCCAAGCTTTTTGAGGGCACTCCTATTTAATTTTGGAGACATCCTGAATATTAGTATTTTTCTTTTTATACACATTCTACAAAACAATATTTGTTGTCCAGAAAATTAATCTATAAATGCATCTCTGATTGCATCACACTTTCAGCCTCTAAATGTCCTGTGAAATCATTTCTAAGCTTCATTTTGATACTATGATGCACAGAGAGGACATCATACTGCTATTTAATAGTTATTATTTATCTCTCATTCATTACTGTTCATGCTGATATACGGTCTCTGGTTAGCTTTTTTAAGTTTAAAACATACTGCATATAATTTGCAGAACTGTATTTGATGCACAGTGTAAAGGTGAAAGTGTTGCTGCGGCTTATTTATTGTGAGTGGAAGTCCCCACACAATGCAGCTGACTGAAAAGAGGAAGTAACAAGTCATTAGTCACTGTTGAGCCCTAGGGTCCCCCAATCAGGGGACACTTTTATATCAGGAAAATCAAGAAACAATCATGGTATAAATCCCCCCACCCAAAAAAAACCAAACATGTTAGGTATCAAATTAAACATAAAAAATCAGGGCTACAATAATATATAATCCCGATGTACAACCTCTAAACACAACTCAAACAATAAATAGGATTAGGGGTTAGGGTTAGGGTAATTAGGGTTAGGGCTTAAAGGGCTACTTTTAAAGTAATTAATGTGGGCGACATCTAAAATGAATGGCCGATATATGCCTCACATTTATTAGTATGATATCACTATTCCATGACAATTTAAAAACAATACACAATTATATTGACTTGAGTACAGTTTGACAATGAAGCCATTATAAATGTATGCTGTTCGTACTTAAACCACAAAAAATGTGGGATTAAACTAAGAAAAAACCTGTTGACTCTCTCAGTCATGCTTATCAGTATTCTCAAAAAAACTTGACTCTGATGTATGAAACATCAGTTGTCCAGAATCAGATATGGAGCAACCTTCCTTTAGTCATATTGTGATCTGACAGATAAAAAGGGCTTCATTAAAAACACATGTCAGCATTGCCATATTGCGTATCCACCCAAAGCGTTTCCTGTTAAGTCCTGAACAAACACTGTAGTGCTTGATACACAGATTTTTTTTTTTGTACGCTTTGTGACAGATATTAATGAGCCTTGAATGCCTGAGTGGATATCAGATAGCTCTGTTCACTGTTTATACTCACTCACATCCAAACACACTGCTAAAGCCCAATGAGGCGTTTCATGAAACTGCCCTTTTCTTTTCCTTGGCCTGCAGAATACTAGTGCTCACTTTGGTTGTTTACTACACTTCTGCTCCAGAACACACGACATTGTGCAATGTGTCACTCAGAAAAAATCTTAAAATGTCCTATTTCTACCCCGGTTGCCACCCGATCATTAAGGCAGTTTATTTAAATTTGGTTTGCTGTGATTTATTCACAAATTGCCCCAGTCTTTTTGTGCGATTCTGGTCTTGCTCCCTGCTGGGCATGTGAGTTTATGCCAGTAAAAAAATGAAAGAGATCTGAATGTTCGTTGGCAAAACAACCTGCAACTTCAATGAGAAAAAAACAAAACACTAAAGAGTTGGCTGTGGTTATCTCTATTCCTGCTTGCAATTGCGTATTTAAGATATCCTGATGGATTAATGGAATTGGATATTTGTCAGGAGATGATGGTCCACTGCCAGAGGCATTTGGACTCAGTCCGTGTCATAATACAGTGTGTCTCTCCAGCATTCCTTTCAGACAATATGAGATGTTGTTATATTCCTTCACTATTGCTGTCGTTTTGCATGCACAAAAATAATACCTCTCCGAAAAGCTATTTATCATTGTGTGAGAAGCTTAACTTTGGCTCACCGTACAAACAAACTACATTAGAACTGAAGACAGAGTTGTCTCACATGCTGTAGACTGAATAATGACACTGATTTAACATTTACTTATTTTGCAACCATCCATTTGTAAACTGCATGTGCAAGAAATTGAAAAATGAGTAGTTTTTCTCTTGCGGGTAGCACGAACGTGCAAATAAAATGATCTATGTTAAAACCTGTTGAGCCCTAGGGTCCCCCAATCGGGGGGCCTTTTATATCAGGAAAAGCAAGACAAAATCATGGTATAAATCCCTCCCCCCCAAAAAAACAAATATGTTAGGTATCAAATTAAACATAAAAATCAGGGCTACAATAATATATAATCCCGATGTACAACCTCTAAACACAACTCAAACAATAAATAGGATTAAGGGTTAGGGTTAGGGTTATTAGGGTTAGGGTTAGGGCTTAAAGGGCTACTGTCCCAACAGGATAAGTCCCAACATCAAAACATATCACTCTCTGGGGGGCACGAATGTAGACAGCCAATGTATCACACTCCAGCCATTAATTTTCAGATACCACCAACAAAATAACATAGAAAGAAATGATTAGCAAAGGCAATCCCAGCAGCATCAGCAGAGGTAGGAAGTAGTTTCACTGTAATGTTAAAGGGCCACGAGATGATGTAATTACATCTGCAATAGGATGTATAACCTTTTGTGACAGGATGTGTTAAGTTTAGGACATTTTTGGTTACACCCACTATGTATAGCACAAGGTCACCAGTAAAGGTGTGGTGTATTCCCAGTCTCCATTTCATTAGGAATAGCGAGGTTATTATCTTAAAAAGATACTTTTCAAAAAATTTAAAAAAAAGTACTTTGGTATAGATTTGTCTATTTGTGATATGTCATGGAGGAATAGAACCCAATGTCAATTTAACATACGATTAATATCAAACAACCTTTCTCTTACCTCAAACATACTTGCCATGCACAGATATTGCAGACAGATGTTATTTGAAAAATGCTAGCACTGGACGTTAACAAACACAATCTGGAGTTTTGCACAAGCAACTAATTTTAACATTCTTCTGTTTTGTTCCGCATGAAAAGTCCTACAGGTTTACAAAATTGTGCTGCTCCACTGCACAGTTGTGAGTGCAGTTTTCAAGCCAGCATTCTTGTAATATTCTAATTAATTAATTAATTGCTTTGCTCTACCCAGAAGCGATGCTCTTCAGATGACACTGCTCAGAAGATAAGGTAAAATACTCAAAAAATTAGATGGTTTGGGGTTTTGTAAAAGAATGTTTGTATCATAATTTCCCCTTTTTTTCCCCAGTGAAATTCCCCCAGGTTTTATCTTGAGGTGTTAGTTACAATCATCTGGGGGGAGAAATAAGTCTGTAATGTAGCAGTGTGTCTGAGGTGGTCTTACTGGACTTCAAAGCAGCACATATTTTTATACACACATAATATTCATCAGAAGGACTGGATATCGGCTCTTCCAGTCTCTGATGGAGCCACTTTTACTATTATAACAATGTAGCCTGTTATGAAAACTGGATGAGAACGTAGACAATTTTGTCAGGCACCACAAACAAGAATAAACATTTAGAGTATAATTAGAGTTTAGTGGGAGTTAAGCTCCCTGGCCTGCAACCAATAAAAATGTTGACTGGCTGATTTGCAGTGGACATTGGACAACGGCTTTACGCTGATGGATAAGAAAAGAAACGAAACTGTTATGGCTCGAAGCACAAGCCAAGCTTCCCTGACAGATGAGGGCTTTTGTGGCACACAGCATAAACACATGCAGTGGCTTGTTTGAGTTGTGCCTGAAGGGAAATTTGAAGTATGATTGTTGCTGAAAACCTTTGGTTGGTATTGTGCAATAAACACTCTTATGAAATGAGCTCTATTCAGTGTTCCTTAACCATAATTACACAATGCTAACAGAGGTTTATGTCTGTACTGTATTTGACCAGTGAACTTTTCCCTTCTTCATCCCCCCCGCTCACTTTCTCAGGGAAACATTTCATATGTTTGTGTTGGAGCTGTTGCTTCAGCTTTTTTTATGCAGCAAATAAACTGCTGTGAAGTACAGTATAAAGGAGAGGGAGTTTTTCCTCAACAGAGAGCAACTATGATTACTGTTTGAGTCCAGTTATCTGTGGGAAAGAGACTATATGTCTTGATTTACAAATGGCATGTGACATATTCCCAAGTTAAGAACATAGTGACGTCCTGAAAAAACTTTGCAAATCAATCTTAGATTACTGAAGGGAAAATAGTTTATCTACGATTGCACTTTCATTGCCATTGATTTAATGACACTCATTTGATAAAGTAAAATATTCTGTTGAAATTATTTATTACCTGCTCAAGAATAGCAAGCACATACAATAGCCTGTTCTGTTCTGCTCGGTGGGGAAAATATGTATGAAATGATTCACAAAACATTTAGAATATTTCCATTTCATGTAATAGGACCACTTTAACAGTCTTGGGTTTGAACATTGTATAGTTTCACTGGGGTGATCAGTGTTGCGTTAACTGTCTGAGTATAAAGGAGGATGTCGTCCAGCATTAAGTGCTGTTGCCCTCTGGAGGCAGATGAAGTGAACTGCTTTGGCTATAAAATTAAAAATGTCACGCAAAGCAACGTCACAGGTAATCTGTACACAACACCAACCTGTAAAAATGCGCACGTGAAAACAGTTCATTAAGACAAAAATGTCAGGCAATAATATTGAATAAAGCTGAACTGAGAGGGGTCACAATTCTAATTAATGCTGATTTTTCTCAGTCTCCAAATGTCGAAGCATTTGACACGCGGATGTTTGATCAGTGGCTTTTCTGTGTTTAAAGTTCTGGGAACCAATCGGCATTGCAGTCCATGATGCATGCAGTCCATTCATGTCTGATTCACAGCATGGTTAATGTCGAGAGTGCAAGCTGGCGTTAACAATGCTCATTTCAAAACACATTTTTGTAAGTTTTTGCAAATGTTAAATGTATTCAAAATATTTTATAAACCTCAAGGATAAACATTAAGGGTTTTGATGGGAATAATGACTATAAAAGAACTCAATAGGCAAACCATATTTAAGTCTCTTTAAGGACAGTATTCATTCTTGAAGTTACTGCAGACAATTTCTCAAAGCTTATCCAAGAAATGTATGATTTTAGTTTTGATTTAAATTCCTTTCCTTATTTTCATAATAAATATAATCATCAAGTCTGTTTTTTTTTTTTAATCATTGTCAGACAATGTCAAATAAATGAATAGCTCTCCTATTGATTCAAACCCATTCCCTTTCTCAAGGTGAGGGAGCACTGGGCCACCGTGGGAATACATGATGAGACATAATCTGAGTCCATGAAATGTGAACTATCTTGTTTGTTTACCTTCACATGATTGGCTGTCGTCGTAGATACGACCACACTTGTACATCTGTACAACACTTCTGATGAAGGCTAGAGCTTTCACTGAGACTGAAAAGGTAAATGTGTCAAGAAAAAAGCCTCAATGTGGGAAGGAAATCATTCCCCCACAGTCGTTTTAAGAATCGCTTTCTGACTCCCCTTCCCACATCTGACTAAAAGTTTGTATCTGCAGTGGAAGCTTTAAATTTTTAGCTCGTTGACTCTGGGCATGTTTCATCCTATTATGAAGTTGCTTCTGGTTGTGCACCGAGTCCAAGAGTGTCCGAGCTGTGCAGCATTTCCTCATTCCTCATTATCAGTCAAAGCCTTGGCGCTCTATCCTTTAATAAACAATGTTTTTACATCAATCGTTGGGACAAAAATGTTGATGCCAAATGTATTTATGACAACTCAATTAACTCCATCCACTGGTGAAGATCATGAAATGTGGCCCCATGTTTGTGTTATTTTTTCTGTCAAACTGGCTTTACTACGTTTTTGATTTAGGGTTAATGGGAAAAAACTTTTTACTTTGTGTTATCACAACATGGTAAACTGTAAACGATTCCTATAGGGGTCTGAGGAGATCCTGTTAGGTTAAACTATTTAAGCAAACGCTTAAAAAAAAGTGGTTCTTAAGGGTTGGTTAAAACATAAACATAGTGACAGTGAGTTTATTTTTCGCGGTTTACGGACGGGCGCAGGAGAGGACAAGAGAGCAGAGACAGGGGGTCGCGCTCAATGTGCTCTCCTCTAGTGACAACATTTCTGCTTCAACTTGTATTATCTGCGCGGTGGGTTGTGGGTGTGTGAGCGTCGAAGTAAAATGGCGGACTTGGCAAACGAAGGTGAGTAAGTGGCAGTATAAGAAAAACAATACAGCTACTGGACCGCCACAAACGATGCCCATACATTGTTTGCATATTTGATAACTGAAATGACGCTGTTCGGCCGCGTGTTAATCGTGAGTCCTAGTGAATTATAGCTTCGCGGCGTTTACAAGACTACAACGTTAGCATGCAGGCTAACAATGCTAACGGTCGGGCTACGGGTAATACCTGGAATGCCTCGAAACGCCCTCGAATGATGCCTGCAACGAGCTGGCTCACCTCCTCACGCTAGCACCCGGCTATTTATAAGCAGTATGTTTTGCCATTTGTAGTATGCTTAAAACATCCCATGTGGAAAGAAATCAAAGCGTGATAGGCTTAATGGTGATGTTTCTGTTGATACTAACGCTCAGCGGTACGACATTCTCCTTGTTTAACGCAGTTAGCGCTCAATTGCAGGACTGCTTTGCGTTCATTTAGGCGCGTAGATAGAAAAACGTGAGCTAAGATGCTTTGGCGCAATCGTTGTGCTTCCTTTTATATTCTCATTTATTCCGCTCAGATCTGCTCTTCGTTGTGTCGGTAGGTTGGGCCAATTCAGTGAGCTTCTTGGTGACTTTGCTTGTCAGACGAGATGACTCATGCGGGATGGAGCGCATTAGCAAGCTAATAACTAATATCCAGTAAGCTATGCTGCGCTCGGGGCTTTAGGAAACAACCGGTGGCGCCGACTATTTGCTGGGACGAGTCGGAAAGCGTAAACGCTAGCTGGTTAACACAAGCCGGGCTTCTTACATTTCCACTGTGAATATCAGTGATGCATGACTGAATTCTTGCCTTCATAAACTAAGATAACGTTAGCTGAATGCAATCCGCAGTCGGATACAAAGCTGGACGCTAATATAGGTCACACAGCATTTTCTGTCTGCGATTAAACGTGTTTCATACATAAACGGCTAGTATTAGCCATGATCGGTTGTGATGGTGAATGCTGGACCGGTAGACAATCCTGGCAATGTGCTGTGGGCTATATGGCTATTACCGCATGCATGTATACCCCAACAAGGCTCAAAACGATGCTACACCTGATCAGTGTTATAGGCCCAACCCAGACAGAGGAAAACCTTTGTCTGCTATCGTTATAGGATTATACATTTTACAAAGGTTACAGTGTGAAGGTAGATTTATTAAGTGGCCTGAGGTCGCATCAGATTATTCCATTGCTATTCTTGGTTAGATATGATGATGGCTTATCGCAGCAACAAAGTCGTTGGCGGTGAGCTGAATGAAATCTCCTTTTTGATTTCAAAAGTAGCTACAGTTACTGCTTGGCCTTGTCTAATGACTGATGACTTTGTGATACATTGGTATTTACGTTATTGGTTGATATTGTTTGGTATTTGATGATTGTTTAGTTTAGGTCAACATAATGTGATTTATTCTTACTGGTAGACCTACTCTTAAAAGGATTGCATGAATAACTGTATAGTATGATTTAATGTGAGTTGCTTTCTTTTGACGAGCTGACATTGCCTGAAATTTGACATTGTTCAGCATTATAGAATTGTATTTTTTTCCAGTCACCTTAGTCACTTCCTCTTAACACATTTTTTTTTTATGACCCAGCAAAATCTGACATAAATAAACTGAACAGTTGTGTTTTACCTCTCTTCACCAGAAGTATAAGGCAGGCACTGTAAGTTTGTGAACCATAACTTTTGCCGACCATACAGTCTGTGAATTATATAGGATGTCTAAGTGCACCTCTCCAGCTTGTGGTAACGTATATGTTAATTAATTTGGTATGTATTACTGTGCATTGAATTTTGGTGTTTGATTTGGTGCTAGATGATTATGCTGATTAGTACCAATGCACACAACCTTCTAGCTTTATCAACACTCATGCTGTCACTGCTTCTAAGAGGAAAATCAAGGCCAGGGAAGAAGTAGGCAATAGCATTATCTATTTTTTTCTCTCTATATACCATGAAGAAAATTCAAACAAGACATGGTTGTTTACATTAGTGCTTGGATGACCAGCCTATATCTTCTCTTAACAGACAAGCCTGCCATAGCGCCACCTGTGTTTGTTTTCCAAAAAGATAAAGCACAGAAGGTACGTGTCTCTATTGTTCAAGTATCTATTGAAGTTGAAGCCATATTTAATATATTTGTCGACCTAATTTAAATACTGACATTCAGTGGATGGCATTCTTGTAATACAGACAATGCAGAAAAGTTGTTGAGCTCAAATCTTTCACTTCTCTTGCAGCGATCTGCGGATGGCTCAAGTGCAGAGGATGGGGAAGGTAAATTGAATGTCCAAACTGGCCTCTATCTTTGTTAATATTATCTTTCTCATGTTCTTTTTTTTTTTAAAATTGCAATAATACGAATATTTTGTTATTTTCAGATTCAGATAAAGACGAGGGAAGCTATTGCCCCCCTGTGAAAAGGGAAAGGACGTCATCGTTCCCACCCCCACATTCTGGTAAGGGCACGTGGTGACTAAGCAGAGCATTTGTTTTTTCTTGGTTTTTGCTTGTGGTGTACACATTGATTTGTATGCTGAGTGCAATGCTTGTTCGCTACTTTGCAGTTCCCAAGAACAATGTATTCATGCCCTCAAGTTTCTGCCAGTCTCCAACTGGGAACTCTGACTCTGAGCCAGGTGAGGCATCTAGACCACCACTAGTTTCTCTTCACAGATTAAAGCCCCCTTGCAGTAGACATCTTAGTTTCAGAAGTTACGCATGTATTTTTTTTAACAGTTTGGGGCTACAAACACAATTCATTAATTGCTAAACAATAACTTTTGCTATGCCAGAAATACTCTTTGACCATGTCTTTATATTTTCTAACATTGTGACATCAATAGTTGTAAATTAGATGTCAATGAAGTTGTGTGTATTCCCTGCCTGCAAATGCACTCCATTCACTCTGAACAACTCTAGTTATCTTGCATGTGGCAATTTTAGAGTGATCCCTTCAATTATCTGCTGTGTAGGTCTGTTCTTATTGTTGGATTAAAGCAGTTAAAGAATGCAAAGCCCATCTTCCATAGGCAGCCACATTTCACAGGCGTAAGTGGGTCTTTTCAGGAATGATTTTAAATAAGTGAATGTAGAACTTGACATTTTCTCTCAATGGCCTCTTACATGTAGTATTTATCTTTATAGAATTACTAAAATAGAATACACTTAATGTGCCAGATCAGTGCAGTCAAGTTAGACATCTTTGTAGCAGTTCAAGCCGTTGCCTTTAGCGTCTGGTTGAGGTTTGGTTATTTTTGCAATTATTTGATCCTCCTTCCTTTCTGTTTATGGCTGCACAAATGGTTTGTGTCAGTTGGTGTGATGTGTTGCAAAAAGAACGTGCAATATCTAGCAAGTGGAGGTGAAGCCTATTTGTTGCATTTGTCTAGTAAACTTATTATCAGTATGACCTGGAATATAACTTGCTACTAGAGAGAGGCTTCTCAAAATCCCCTGCAATTCAGAGGAGGCTTCTTCATTGTGGGACCATTATGACCTATAAAGACCTATCACCATGCTGGTACTAGGGATATTCTGAAAAAAGAGGGAGGGAGAGAACCCTCCCTCTCGCGACTAAAAAACAAAAATCCAGTCGAATACTGATTCCGATACCTATTATCATGGCATTGGTCAAAGCTTCGAAGCATTTGTGTCCGCTTTAGCAACATTGATGACCCCAATATTGGGAAAAAGTGGAGCTCGATATTGCAAACA
Source organism: Taurulus bubalis (assembly GCF_910589615.1). Lineage (NCBI taxonomy): Eukaryota > Metazoa > Chordata > Actinopteri > Perciformes > Cottidae > Taurulus > Taurulus bubalis. The sequence continues at coordinate 25,693,332 of NC_136589.1, forward strand.
GCACAGGGTTTATTATTATAGTCATAGTGTCATGAGCTGGAAATTGGCTGCTGTTTGTGTAGTGCCACTGAATTTGTCAGTGGAATGTCTTACGAGGGAATACAAGACAGGTGTGTTTGGTGCTAGTGGCCTGATGTGCCTTATTCTGTATCTTACATATCAGATCTTACATATATAATGGTTTTCCTCAGATTAATTATTTTGTATTTGTGAGAAAGGCTTTCCTGTCTTTAACAGATGAATCAAATATAACTTAAGATTGTGTCTCATATGGCAGTGCAAGTCGGCAGCTTTGCTTTAAACATGCATGTTCAGGTCTCAGGTCCATGCTTGTGCAGAACATTTGCTGAAGTTTGGGATCCCTGTAGTTCAAACATACAGTATTTATCAGATTGCAGTTGGTTGCGTGCTGTTCACATCTCTGAGGCAATGGTTGTTATAGTTCACCATGTGCATTTCATTGGCGGGAGTAATGCAAAACTAATATTACACTATTGTGAAATTATCAGGTTCAGCTTCATTAGCCAGGCTTGAGTACACATACCAGAAATACGTAAAATACCTGGCTTTGTTCAGACTGTCGAGCGATCTCCTCAGCTGCGTTTCAGCAGGGGCAATACAACAACATAAAATGTCTAAATCAGACTTTCTGTAATTATGACTGCAGCGTTTGTGTGAATTATTCAAAAGCGGTACATTTTCTGTGTCATAGTAATGTCTTGCACAACTTTTGCTTTGTTTGATTCTCATCACCGGCCACCAAGTGTTTAGAGTTGGCAGGGACAGTGTCACCAGATGACAACGCTTTACAGAGGGGACGGGGTATCCATCAGCAAACAAACAGGGCATAATTAATAAGCGTTTTCAGAATATTGCATAAAGCACTCATTTGGAACTGAAAGAAAAGATGAACACAAATGAAAGACTGAGTGATTGTGTAAACTACTTGCATAGAAAACTGCACTAAGTATGGCCGGTCCACCGTACTGTACTGGTCGTTTTGCAAATTTTATTAAACTGGGCTTTTATGTTGCCTTTGTCCATTGCATAGCTATCTCTGGTGCACCTCCCATGTCCTAAGAATGATCCTTGTTTGTAAAATTAAAACAAGGCTCGGGTTGTAAAGAAAGTAAAATAAAATGAATGTTCACCAGACTCGTAAATGTTGGGGAAAAAGAGGATGCTGTTTTTGCAAATGCTTTCTGCTTTAACAGTGATTAGAGCCGAGTTATGTCAAACTAATAAAGCCACTGAGATGGAGAGAAATAGATCAGAGATCCTAGAGCCCACCATGTTACCGCACAGGAATTGATTGCAACACAACTCAAAGTTTTACAAGGACCTTTGTGGTAACATACCCTAAGGTTAGAAAGTTGCACAAACAGAAGGAGCTTACAGTTAATAAGTTGTATAAGATATGTTTTAATGTCTTCCTTCTCCTGTGCTCCGTCTATCCAGAGGAGAAGCCTGTGGGATTTCGTTTAAAGCCACCAACTCTCATACATGGACAGGCACCAAGTTCAGGTTGGTGTTTGAGGTTTTGAGCCTTTATCGTATAGCATTTCTCACACTGACGTAATGGAAATGAAGAAAAAAAAAACTTGAACTTGAACCCAGGCTTGCACCCTTTTATATGACCCCTCTTAGAAATGGAAATGGAAATGGTAGATCTAGACTTGAACATGTAGACCCAGAACTTCTCATTGTGTTCAAAAAGTATGAGACAAGTTGGCTCTGTTGCAGGCGTCCCAAGTCAGAAACCCAAGGAGCAGCAACGCAGTGTCCTCCGCCCTGCAGTTCTTCAGGCACCGCCCTCTAAATCACATATAGAGTCCAGTGAGTGCAGCTTGGAGTCACCTGCACTCATTAGTTGATACTTTTAATCAAAATATCATATCATTAATATCTTCTTTGTCTAAAATTCATTCAACTTTGAATATTGGTAACTTGCATAGTGCAAGTGCATACTGTGTTTTTGGCATGTGCCTTACAGACTAAATATCCTTTTGGAAAGTAAAAAAACAAAAGTGAATTATCTATGTCCTTTCTGTCTGTTTATTTAGATTCCAGTTGTGGAACTAACGGTGTGAAAAAGTCGTCAGATGTGGAAACTGTGGCACAGTCGCTCTTCTTGAACAACACAGAGCACTCAGCCTCCCTGGGCAGGTCACAGGTGAGGAGTGGCTAAAGCTCCATTTTATAATCAAGGGGTTATTAAAGAATAGTTAAGTACAGGCTTTGTTTAAGGCACTGAAAATAAAGGGGGGGGGGGACCATTACACTGTAGGTTTTTTAATTACTATTAATAAGTTATGCAATTATTAGCTATTAAAATGTTAAATGTGCTTTTCTTCTAGTCAGAACAATGTTGCATTGTTTTAGAACTGGCATTGCATTAAAAAAAAAAATACAGACAAATATGAAGTTTATTTGTTCCTGTTTCAGAAACATGAAAATGAGGAAGATGGAGCAAGTGGTAACAAAGACGAAAGAGAAAAGAAGGAGACGGATGTAGCAATATCTTTTGTGTTTGGTCAGAATATCAAAGACAGAGCAAAGGTGGGTTATTTTCCACTTTTCTTACACATGTTTAACAAACGGAGGTGAAAATGTGTGATGAACAAAAACAGATATGTATATGTAGCAGACATAGGGGGGTCGAAACTTCAAATAATGAGGCACTAATGGAATCACATTTATTGATTATTTTCCATTTCTGCCAGTACGTCCCTCAGACTGGTCCTTGAAGCATTGCTATACTCTCACTATGTCAAGGGTTTCAGTTCCCTTGCTCTGACAATTTCCTGTAGTGTTTTGTTGTTCCTGATAATAGGTGCATTTCCTGTGGTGCTTTGAACGATGTCCATTATCATTTTGTGGTCAGTCTAGAACTGTTGTGGCAGCAATATTTTTGACAAGATTTTAGAAATGGTACTTTGCTTGCTAGGATGCAAGTTAGTCAGGAATTTAATTCATGTGGATTTGTGAACATTTTTGTTCTTTCTCACAGACTCCGTCATTTCTTTAAGCATAACTCAAACTGTAACTTTTTTTCTCTAGTTGGAAGAGAACAGTAAAGAAGGCAAGTCAAAGGATGGCGTACCACTGGACTCAGAGGCCACTAATTATTTCTTACAGTACATCTCTACCCCAAGGTAATGAACAAATGAAAATGTGTCCTCCTTTTGAGTATTTTTAGCAACTCCTCGTCATCTATATTTAACTTCCATCAACTCGCCTATTTCTTCTTCTTTCCTGTTCTTTCAGTTCAAAAAATGCCACAAACAGTACAGACAGTGGGGCAAAATTTGTTTTTGGGCAGAACATGTCTGAACGAGTTCTGGTGAGTTTGTGCAACCTGTTGTATAGTACGTCGGCCATATTGAAAAACTTGTAGTGTTTTGAACAAAATTCCAATGATCAGCTTTGTTGTGCTTTCAGAGTCCCCCAAAGGGCGAGTCCTCAAATGAGGAAAATAAAGAAGTTTCAGCAGCCCCTGCTTCAGAGCCCTCATCACAGGAAACGACCCCAGAAAAGGGTAAAAACAAACCTCACTCATTATCAGAAAAAATGTTAGTTTAACTTGTTACTAATGTATTTAAGAAAGACGCTTGGCTGCACTAAAGTGATAACTACTAACAACAAAAGCAAGACTTGAGGCTTTCAAATATGCAGTTCAACAGAAATGTGACATTCAAATTATAATCTTAGAAATCTTCATAGAAATGTGTGTCCATCTATTTAACATGTTATGTAAAGTCTATTCTTTCCCACATCAAATTTAGTTTGGCGCCAGTGTTTTGATTAGCACTCAAAGAGCTCCGAGTGTAATAAATAATACATCTAGGATTTGAGGTCCAAGTTGCAATTTTATCTACACTCCCCAGCACATAGTTTATTCAAAACAAATGCAAATACTGGAATAAAGTACGGTACAGAATTCTTTTCACATCTGTGTGAAGTCAAATGTCTTCAAATCACGAGAAAATACCATCTGCTTGTTTTCAGGAAAATACTACATTACAAATGCAAGATTGAATATTGCATGACCTGGTTTGATGACAATAGAGGCTATGGCTATACACTGCTTATTTATTTTAGAGTGCCATTTTTCTTATTTGGTTTCGATCATGGACTCTTACTTTACAACCACGGTCAAATTTACTCAAATTTGAGTGACATAATACTGTATATACATTTTTGTGGTTTGAGTATGTTGCAGTGACTATTCTTTTTGTCCAATGACAATGAGAAGACATTCTGCATGTTATAGCTAGCATATCATTAATATGAGCTGAGAGCTGAAATTACTCTTTGCATATGATCTGAAGTAAGCTGTTCAGCTCCAGTGTTACGTGACAGTGCCAGGCAGCCTTTCGTTGTCACCCGTCAGCCCTAGATGGTCCAATTGCAGAATGTGGTTATTGTGTCACTACAAGATGATATAGGAGTGAGAGGAGACTCTCAAACTAGCGTATCATTTTTTGATAAAATATCTCGGAAACCAAATGTGAGCTCCAAAAGATTTCTCATTTCTGTATTTTATCTCAGCAGTGAATAGCGTGTCAGAGTCTTTGGAGGAGTCTGCAGCAGCTTACACCAAAGCCACAGCCAAGAAGTGCGTCTTAGAGAAAGTCGACGTCAAAACTGGAGAGGAATCAGAAAGCAATGTTTTACAGGTAGAAGATTGATTCAACACATGCAGTGAATAACTGTGGCAGAAAGCAATACAATTCTTGTTTTTGTTACTCTTACTTCAGATGCAGTGCAAGTTATATGTTTTTGAGAAAACTGCTCAGTCGTGGATAGAGAGAGGTCGAGGTTTGCTGAGGCTCAACGACATGGCATCAACAGAGGATGGCACGCTACAGTCTCGTCTAGGTAAACACACCTTCGGAAGCTCCTTTGGGTTTAAAAAAGTAAATAAACATCTGAATGTGCACAGCTCCAGTTGTTTCTGGTTCAATGATCAGGGCACAGTTTAATTGCAATATATTGAATGCTGATGTTTTGTTCGTGAGTTGATTATTTGTGCCAGATACATATAACTTGGAGATGACACTCGGTAAAATACAAATGGTTCTTAGTTGTGGTTTTCATCTTGATAAGTATTAAAATACCTAACATTGAACACAAGGGGGAGCCCATTCCTGTGATGCACATTTGCATGGACTAGGTCTGCACTCACGATGTGTGATGGAAGTAAGATGTGTTTTATCACCAAAGAAAGAAATCTATAATCGAAGACAAAACACCTTTTCATGCCTCCACACCAGAAGCATTTTTTTTTTTTTTTTTTAGATGTCAGAATTTTGAAACTTTTTCAAAATAAGAATTAAGAATAGATAGGAAAAAACACTTTCAGATCATAGGTTTCTGAATTTATGGTATTTTTTTTAATCCTCTTTATGGAGATGAACATAACACTAGCACAATAAAATATTGAAGAACATCCTCAAGTTACTTTAGAAAGAACACTTCTCTTTCATAACAAGAACTCACAGCACTATATAGTCAGGTGGAATACCAAAGACAAAAACACACTTTAATCTGTTCTTCATTGCTTTTGTGTGTGCGTTTGTTTCTTTTTACATTCTTCCAGTGATGAGGACCCAGGGCAGCCTCCGGTTGATCCTCAATACTAAACTTTGGGCCCAGATGCAGGTGGACAAAGCTAGCGAGAAGAGTGTACGAATTACTGCCATGGACACAGAGGACCAGGGGGTCAAGGTCTTCCTAATATCGGTATGTATACTAGAGTTATGCAATCATTTTTTCCTTTTTCTTCTCCTACAAAAAGACTAACTATAATGTGAAAGCTGAGAGATGAGTAGGCAATCGTACTTAATATGAACACGCGGTTAATGCTCCTGACCTGAATGAGCTTTGATTATCATCAACACTCTCGACCACCGTATGTCCAACCCCCTCTAGGAGAGGGTCGGACCACTGACACTTTTGGTCTGCTGTGTAGCGCACCACAGCATCGTTGGTTGTAAAAATCCAAGATCACATAAAATTGCTTTAAAGAATTGCACATTGTTATTTCATTTGCAGAGTGTTGGTCGGTTTTAATAATATCTGCTAATACTGTGCATATATTGCCATGTTTTACATCGGGTAAATTAATCGGGTTTTTACATGCTGGGTAAATGACACCGCCCACACAGGAAGACTTTTCTTGTGCAGGAAGAAGTCTTTTCCTGTGCAGCAAAGTGGGCGGGCTTTACCCATCATGCCTTTTGGTAGTGATGTGTCCTTTCGTGTCGAGGCTTCGATGCGCGTGTCGAGTAATCCAGATAGATTTTGGTGAAGCGCGTATCGAGGCTTGTGTCGATGACGTATGCGGTGACGTTCGAAGCCTCGCGAGCCGGCCGTACCACGTGACTGATTCAGAAAATGGTTCGTGGGTTTGCCGTGCGATTTGAAATATAAGAGGCAGAGAAACTCAATGGATTCCCCCCTTCCTCTCTGTACCCAGCTTCATGTGTGCCTGTGAAAGGGTATTTTATAAAGCAGGCGAAATAGTCTCAAAAAGCCCAGCACAGTGGAAAAGTTCTTATTTTTACTTTAAAAAAATTGGACACATCAACAAGCGGAGCTGAGGCTTGAAACACCGATCCTCTGACTGAAAGTCAGATATTCTAACCACTGACCCACAGTCACATCACAACCCTCTCCCAATTTGTTTCGAGTTTTGATTTTGACCCCGCCAATATATCATAAAGATAGACACAATATTAATAAGTTAATAATTGATGTATTGGCGTCACAAACATAATTTATTCCATTTAAAGCTTCACACACACCAAAGCCATGGTGTCGTTATGATCACTCCGCCTGTTTTACATCTATTGTCCACTTGGTGGCGCAGTAGAGCAAATGAAGTTCCATGAAGCTCCGGTACATGAGCGAACCAATTGCATGGAAAGCTTCAATGCTTCAGGAAGCTTCATCTCGCCATCACTACCTTTTGGCGATGTCATATCTTGCACACCCTGAGTCAACTTCTATCCGTGAGACGTAAGTAGCTCAGACTGCTGTACACGTATCTGTGACTGTAAACATTAAATGTTGCTGGCTGCTGAAGAATGACAATAGTCGCTACGCATGTGCCACTAGTATCAAGGGATTCCCCTGGGTCCTAAATCTCTCCATGTTTAGCTCCCTATGTACCAATCAAAACAGCTGCTGGCCAGTTGCGAGCAAGTGGTGAATAACGATGGCGGTGGCGGTCCTTTTCGGCGTCATCTTACAAAATACCTTTTTTTGGCCATACCGCCCAGCCCTACTCACTACATGATTGAGATCCAGCAAGCCATCTTGAGACACCAGAGTCCCATACACTTTGGTGGGTGCACATATACTGGAGCTATTCAACTGGCATTTTATTGGACTGTTGTGATTCAAGAGGGTAACGTAAGTAGTTGTCATGTCTTTTTGAGTGGAAGTAACCTTTTTGTTGTAATAGCTTGATTTAAAGACAGGCCCACATATACATATTTCCCTTTTCCAAGGTTCATTTATTGTAACTCTGCAACACAGGGTTGCACAACAAAATGTAGTTGTAGCCTAGTCCATGTATGCTGCTACACAAGAGAATGCTTGATGAGACAAAACAGCATTTCTGAAATGCATTTTTTTTAATTTGCATCAGGAGGATTTTTCAATTGCAGCAATAAAAAGAATTGCATGGGCAGATAATGACTGAGATCTTAACATTACAAATTTGACTTCACTGATGTAAACACAGAGTCCCACCTCCTGTAGCCTATTTCATCCATCTTATTTTCCTTTGACCGGACATTAGCCAGGAGTAGGCTTGGTAATGGCATAGCCTCAGGTCCTAGCTGTAGTGTAACAGACTCGTTTGAGATGAGCTGCACCTCGCCTGGAAAGTAGACAAGATTAGGCGACAGCAGCAGGGGGGCGTTGAAAAAAAACTCAGATCAAGTCGGACAGTTTCCAACTTGATCAAAACTGTGGGCTGAAGGATAATAAGATCCTTTCCAGGTTTCACATGTTTGATCAGCCTCCAGGCCTGAAGTCATGTGCAGTCTAATTTTTTATTAGTCATAGCGCCACCTAATGGCAACAGGAAGTAAATATTTCTATACTTTGGCTTGCTTCTCTTAGTCGGTCAATCAGATCAACTTCCAATTACTTCTAGACAAACATAAGACTTTCATGATGCCAGCCCCTAAAGCTTTTGATTTTTTTGTGTAATGCTGTTGCCGTGGCGACCCATCCTTCGCGGTCAACAACAAAGTCACTTTTGAGGGACTAGGCATGCTCGTCACGTAACTAAACTTGGCAGACACAATTAAAGGCAAAGATGTAGTTACCTGATGTGATTTGAATGACTCAAAATGGCACTTTGGCTCGATAGCGCCCCCTACAAATATTCAATTAAGCACCCCCAGCGCTACGGTTGACCTACATGTATGAAACCTGGTAGCCATATGTAACACATGTAAACTTAAAAATAACTCTCTTGGGACCATGCTCTAAACCGTACAGGAAGTCAGATAGCGCCCCCTAAAAAACGTGGGGTTTTTTTTTTGACAACCTGTGAGATGTGATAGCCCACAGTTTTTGCCCCCTATCACCAATTGACCTGAAATTTGGCACACATGTCCGGTTGTGTCTGCTCTACAAAAAAGTATGTGGTCGTATTAAACTCCGCCGACTTAGAATTTCAACTATTTTGAATTTTGTGAAAAACAATTTTATTCCCAAATCTTCCTAAACGCTGGGTTCAATTTGTACAAAATTTTCTGTGGATCATTAATGGTTCAATTTCATGCAAACATATCAAAAGCTTGTTTGTATCTCATTGTGTTCAAAAGAAAAGTACCCATTAACTTCTTAGGGGTAAATTCAACAAAGCAGCCCTTGCAGTACGTTCAACATAGATATACAATATTTGATAGGCGTATATACCACATATAAACTTACAAATAAGTCTCTTGGGACCATGCTCTAAACCATACCAGAAGTCGGCCAATTTCGTTTTCGTCCTTCATTTCTAGTTCAAATTGCCATATTTTCCCAGTAGGTGGCGCTCTGACTATGAGTTAAGATTGGCATGCAGATGTCTTCAAGCCATGCCTCTCATAAAGCATGTTAACTTTGGAACAGTTTTGAAAAAGTACAGTTGTGTTACAACAGCTTGCTTTTTTTCCTTTTTCTTCTTCTTCGGGAGCCTCTGCGCTTCCTTGCCTCAAGTTTCCATGGATTGTGGCTGTGCCTAGAGCCAGTCCTGCCTCCTGCAAATGCGGCCCTGCTGATGCCCATCCTCTCTACCTCTTTCTGCTTCATGGATCGTGGACCATGCCTACTACTCATGATATTAATACTTTCTGTCATATTCATGTAACGTGCTGGAACTCCGTTAAGTTATTCATTCTGGTCACATGACATCTATTGCTTCTGTCCATCTGGGAAGAGGGATCCTCCTCTGTTGCTCTCTCAGGTTTCTTCCCTTTGTTCACTGTGAAAGGGTTTTTACTATCTTTATTTAGGGGAGTTTTTCCTGATCCGATGTTATGTGTACAGATTGTAAAGCCCTTCGAGGCAAATTTGTGATGTTGGGCTATATTAAATGAACTGACTTTAATTTAATTGTATGATCAAGAACCATATGAAACAGTCACCACACCACTTCCATGGCGTTCCATGAAACATCAAGCTTTTCATCACTTTTGATACGCATTTGTATCTGTATATACATATTTACAAATAAAAATATATGTACATATAACATCTATATCTAACATCTAAATAAAAAAATATACATACATACATACATACATACATACATACATACATACATACATACATACATACATACGTCTGTCTCTCTAAATTAAAGCTGTGACTGGGCCCTCGCTTCAACCACGTCGGGGTAAGCCAAAGGGTCGCCGGCTCGTCCGTCCGAGAACGTTCGCCTGCCAAGCGGATGTTCGAGGCCGGGAGAGCCGGCGACCCGCCGGCGTCCAGTCAGGGCCCAGTCACAGCTGCGAGCAGCTTTAATTTTGTATAGGAAATGTGTGTATCTGGCTTTGTATTCTATTCTTCAATCTTATGTCTGCATTATAATGCACTCGGCTTCTCATTATTTCTTTATTAAGTCTCATTACTTTATTATTATCAACCATATAGGATTTGTTTTTAAATTAACCCTCATTACACAACAAGGGACTAATAGCCAACAATCTAGTGTTAAAAAATATAATTAAATTCAGGCCACTTAGATCTTGTGATGTTGCCCATGTGTGCATGACGTCGGATCAAGTCAAACACAAATCAAACCGGCATCCATTGTGTGGCATTTGCAAGTGACCAATTGCGCAGGAATGGCTAATCTCAAACAAGTGTGAGTATGAATGTTGTTGTTTTTCTTCCTTTCAGTTGTGCTGAGTAGTCTCTCCCTCTGTGTCTCTAATCTTTAGGGTAGCTCTAAGGATGTAGGTCAGCTGGCTGCAGCGTTGCATCACCGTATCTTAGCCCTAAAGAGCAGGGCGGACCAGGAGCCGGAGACCCCCACAACAACCATCCCCGATGCCGAGGTACCACAGTCCAACGAGGATGACAGCGACGAGGAAGACGATGCCTCCGCCTCAGCTTCAGCCTCCACTCCTGCTACGAGTCAGTGATTTCTATTGTTAGTGTGCATGTTTCAACACTCCACGGTTTACTTACTCTTAAACCAATTCAATGTCATGATTTGCAGTATTTGTGGGTTTGATTGCTGCTTTTGCTTGTCGGTACCATAGAAGCAGTTCATTTGGTGATAATATGTACAAAGCCCTTGTCAACCTGCTCTCACTTTCTTTTCTGTAGGTAATTCAGAGGGAGGAGAGAGCCAGGCAGCAGGAAGCACATAGCGTCACTCTTGGACAGCCTGCTAACATGCTGCCGTTGAGGCATTTTGCTGTAGGCATCTCTATGGACACCCCTTGACCAACATGGGTCCTCCAGACCAGTACTTTTGGATATTAGAAGTCTAGCTCCAGGAAATAACCCCTTGTGCCGGAGTGTCTCACCCAACTCGTGCAGTTCATCTTCTCTGCATTCAGCGTAATATCTGGAGTCGTTTCTTCCCACCCTCTCCTGTTTTGTGTTTTATTTTTGTTTTCGAGTATTTTTTTCCTCTCCCCGATAGCAAAAATAAAGACTTCAAAGCTTTGGTTTGGGACTTTTCTGCTCATCATATTGATGAGTGTAAGGGTGTTTTCCTCTACATTTTAAGGTATGGCACATGTTAAGACTGCAGTTTCTACTTTGGGACCTTTTTACTCACTCTACAGCCGTACCTCTGGACGGCACACATCCAGAGGAGCTTCATTCACAGTGTATTTGACTAGTCATCAGTCAATCTGTTCCCCACCCATCCCATCCAGTCTGTACGATAGGTTTTGGCAAATGTAATTTATTTTGGATTGTCATTTTCATCAGGCATCTCAACACATATGTGCCATTTGTAATGGCTAGCTAAGACCACTCAAGTTGTCATTAATAGCAGTTTCTTATATTTCCTATTGACCTATATTATACAGAATAAAAGACTGAAACAGTGCAGTTTCTGCTAATGTGAGTTCATGATGTAAGGACAAAACAGCTGAAGATCTCTAAATTAATGTTAGGCATTCACCTTGTTTTTTTTTTTTTTTTCAATGTTCTCTTCAAAATTAAGACAATTGGCTTCAGTCTACATTCTGCATGTAACTGTTATTTCTTTTTGATTATTTTTTTCAGCATCCCAAGGGTTTACTGTGTTTATTTTTTTATTTTGAAGATATACAAACTTTTTATCCACTGTCATTTGGAATGAAGACTTAAGTTCATGTGTGGAAAATCTGAGTGATAACTCTAATACCCTTTGAATGTCATGTACATTTTAATATATCATTTAGTAGCGCACCATGTTTTCTCATCTCCAACTACCCCCTTTACAAAATAAACCATTTTGGACTGACATTTGTTTTTTTTCCTTCTAAAACCTGATTTTCTGTGAAAGATCAAAACTTAGATTGAAATTTCAGAGCACAACATCAGTAGAATGGTATACTTGACATTGTCTCAGACAGCCAAAGAAAGGAAGGGTGGTACATCTGTTTTGTATTTATGTGTTGGATCTGGTCTATGGGGCAGGAATAACATCAACACTTGCCTGTGAAGGTCATGAATATTTGATCCATGTATTTATAACAGCATAATCCAACTTGATCATATAAATTAGGAACATAACTGCTGCAACCCCCAAACTCCTTATCTTTGTTCCTGTGGTCACTCCTGTGGTATTATTGATAGCCCCCATAAATGACGGTGGGAGGAAAGTCACACAAAAAACACATTTCTGACCTTAAATGTTGACGGTATAAAACATATCTATCCTAATAACTTGTTTTCACATCACTGATTTCACATATATACAGAAACGTCAACTTAATTTGAATTCTTGTCATTTAAATGAAATGCTATATTGTAACTTTTAATGGCATACTACAGTATACTATGTCAATTTTTTTGTTTTTATGGTATACTATACTTTGACTTGTTATGACATTAATTCATAGCATACTATATAATTATTATTATACTATTTTGTTATATACTATGCAATGTATTTTCAAAAGTCAGATACTATCCATCCATCCATCCATTATCAGCCGCTTATCCGTGGTCGGGTCGCGGTGGCAGCAGGTTCAGCAGACCCTCCAGCGTGTCCTTGGTCTTCCCCGGGGTCTCCTACCTAGGCGTCCAGGAGGCATCCTGACTATCCTGACTCCTTTCGACACGAAGGAGCAGCGACTCGACTCCAAGCTCCCTCCTGATGTCCAAGCTCCTTACCCTATCTCTAAGGCTGAGTCCGGCCACCCTACGGAGGAAGCTTATTTCGGCCTCTTGTATCCGAGATCTCGTTCTTTCGGTCACGACCCAGAGTTCGTGACCATAGGTGAGGGTTGGAACGTAGACCGACCAGTAAATGGAGAGCTTTGCCTTCCGGCTCAGCTCCCTCTTCACCAAGACGGACCGGTACAGCGCCTGTTTTACTGCTGCAGCCGCACCGATCCGCCTGTCGATCTCCCGCTCCACCTTACCATCACTCGTGAACAAGACCCCGAGATACTTGAACTCCTTCGCTTGGGGTAGGCAGTTTGTCCCCACCTGGAGGGAGCAATCTACCGGTTTCCAGCAGAGCACCATGGCAAAGGGCAGCCCTGGTGGAGGCCAACACCCACCGGGAACGTGTTTGACTTACTACCAAGGATACGAACACAGCTCCTACTGCAGGTGTACAGAGACCGGATGGCCCGTGCCAACGGGTCCGGCACCCCATACTCCCGCAACACCCCCCACAAAAACCTCTGAGGGACCCGGTCGAAAGCCTTCTCCAGGTCTACAAAGCACTGTAGACTGTAGACATCTTGGCCGGGTTTAGGAGTTCCTCAAAGTGCTCTTTCCACCGCCCGACGATGTCCCCAGTCCGGGTCAGCAGTTCCCCCCCCTGCTGAGAACAGCCTGGGGTAGCCCCTGCTTTCCCTTCCTGAGCCGTCGGATGGTTTGCCAGAACTTCCTTGAGGCCAACCGAAAGTCCTTCTCCATGGCCTCCCCGAACTCCTTCCATGCCCGAGTTTTAGCCTCCGCGACCATTGCAGCTGCAGCCCTTCTGGCCTGCCGGTACCCGTCAGCTGCTTCAGGAGACCCCTGGGCTAGCCAGGCCCGAAAGGCCTCCTTCTTCAGTTTGACGGCTTCCCTCACCCCCGGTGTCCACCACCGGGTTCTCGGGTTGCCGCCACGACAGGCACCGATGACCTTCCGGCCACAGCTCCGAGCAGCCGCGTCCACAATAGAGGCTTTCAACATGGTCCACTCGGATTCCATGTCCCCAGCCTCCCTCGGGATTTGTGAGAAGCTCTTCCGGAGGTGGGAGTTGAAGACCTCCCGGACAGGATCCTCTGCCAGAAGTTCCCAGTTCACCCTCACTACACGTTTGGGCTTGCCAGGTCTTTCTAGCCGACTCCCCCGCCATCTGATCCAACTCACCACCAGGTGGTGATCAGTTGACAGCTCTGCTCCTCTCTTCACCCGAGTGTCCAAGACATACGGCCGCAGATCAGATGATACGACTACAAAGTCGATCATTGATCTCTGGCCTAAGGTGTTCTGGTACCAGGTACACTTATGAGCCACCTTATGTTTGAACATGGTGTTCTTTATGGACAAACTGTGGCTAGCACAGAAGTCCAACAACAAAACACCATTCAGGTTCAGATCGGGCAAGCCGTTCCTCCCAATCACACCCCGCCAGGTTTCTCTGTCATTGCCCACGTGAGCGTTGAAGTCTCCCAGGAGAACTATGGAGTCGGCAGGCGGTGCCCTTTCCAGGACCCCTCCACCAACTCCAAGAAGGCCGGATACTCTGAAATGCTGTTAAGTGCATTAGCACAAACAACAGTCAGAGCCTTACTCCCCGCAACCCGTAGGCGCAGGGAGGCGACCCTCTCGTTCTCCGGGGAAAACTCCAACATAGCGGCGCTCAGCCAGGGGCTCGTGAGTGTCCCCACTCCCGCCCGGCGCCTCTCACCCTGGGCAACTCCAGAAAAGGACAAAGTCCAACCCTTCTCCAGGAGCATGGATCCAGAGCCCATGCTGTGCATGGAGGTGAGCCCAACTATATCTAGCTGGTACCGCTCCACCTCCTGCACCAGCTCTGGCTCTTTCCCCGCTAGCGAGGTGACGTTACACGTCCCTAGAGCTAGTCTATGCTGCCGGCGATCGGCTCGCCCAGGTCTCCTGCCTGGACCGCCGCCCGGTCTACATAGCACCCGACCCCGATAATTCTCCCTGCGGGTGGTGGGTCCACAGGGTGACTGCTCCTTCATGATGTTTCTTCGGGCTGGGCCCGACCGGGCGAGATATTACTTTTTAAATTACTTTAAATTTCTTTAACTTTTTTCATGACATACAATACCATGTTTTTCATGACATCTTGAGGGCATACTAAAAATCTAAAATGTATTTTTAATATACTCTATCTTTTTTGTAATCTAATCTATTTTTAATATATTACACATGCATACTATGTTGTCTATAATTACTTTTTTCATGACATTTGTAATGATTTATACTAAAAAATGTAGGACATACCATAGCATAACTTTCTTTATGACGTTATAACTTCAATAATAGTTTTTACGTCATACCATACTATGACATACTACACTGGCATTTTATGTCACGTTATACTATGAATCTTTACATGACATTTTTATTATGTATAACTTTTTCTATTGGTATAGTATGACGTTTTAATTATATTTGCATGACATACTACATTGTTTATGTTATAAAAACCTGGATGACCTGCAACTTCCTGATTGTAAACTCAGACAAAAGTTATTTTACTTTGCCCTGAATACCTCCAAACATATTATCTAGTGATATTGTTTCTCTAGAGTCTAGATGGCCCTGGCCTCCAGCACCGCCAACTCCTTAAACTCTAAAACAAACGTTAACACTGCGTAACATTGCAAATATCATGCACATCCTACATCAAAACGCTGCAGAAACATGAGTCCATGCATTTGTTACTTAGGTGTGTTTTAAGGTGTGAAAGTGTCATAGTATAGAGTAATTGCAAAAATCTAGTATAGATAGATAGACATAGATAGAATACAGTATATATGTCTATCTATCTAGCTAGCTATACTAGATTATTGCAATTACTCTATACTATGACACTTTCACACCTTAACTAAATATAATCGTTGACAACTGCTCTGTTGTCATCTCTTGTTGTTGTCTATCTATCTAGCTAGCTAGATATATAGACATAGATACTGTATTCTATCTATGTCTATCTATCTATACTAGATTATTGCAAATACTCTATACTATGACACTTTCACACCTTCTTTAGACACTATTGTGACTTTTTTCAACATACTATACAATGACTCTTCATAATTTATTTCAACGTAATATGCTACGTTTTTTTTTAAACATAGAAATTTTAAACAAAGAAATTAAAATCTGCAAAGCCTGTGGTGGAGACTGTGAAGAGATGGACTAATGAGGCCAAGCTGGAGCTAGAGTCCTGCTTTGCCTCCACTGATTGGAGTGTTTTTGAGGCTGCTGCTCCAGACCTGGATGGGCTCACTGACACTGTGACATCATACATCAGTTGTGTGTGCTGACTAAAACCTTCCGCACATACAACAACAATATACCTGATTCACCGCAAGACTCAGGCAGCTTCGTCGGGCTAAAGAGTAAAGGTTTTCCACCAACGACCCCTCGTCAGTTTGGAGAGGCCTGAAAGTACTCACATACCAGCTCACCATGCCAGCCCCCACCTGTCAGTGGATCACAAACTTCAGCAGGTGAGGCTGGGAAAAATCACATCCAACATGTACACATGGCCAATAAAGCTGATTCTGATTCTGATACTATTTCATGACTGTTTTTACAAGCTATACGTTTTCATGATTATATCTTTTTGACATACTGTGCGACTTTTTTTTTTTTGACAAAGTACAATTACTTTTGTAAGACTTGTTTCAAAATACTGTACTTTTTTTTAAACTTTTTTTCATTATAATATAATATTTACTCTTTTTTAACATAACATAATATAGATTTCGTTTGACATCTGTTCATATATACCTCCACCTTGACTAAGGCCCCGGTTCCAGCTGAAGAAAAAACGCCCTAAAGCACGATGCTGCCACCACCATGCCTCGCTGTGGGGATGCTGTTCTTTGGGGGATGTGCAGTGTTGTTTTTTGTATTTTACATATTTTTGCCAAATTTTAGCCGGGCTTGGATGTTTTTCTTGATAAGGAAAGGCTTCCATAGCCCAAACATGAAGAATACGGGAGATTGTTGTCACATGTTGTCATAGACAGTATTTGCCAGAAATTCCTACAGCTCCTTTGATGTTGCTGTCGGCCTCTTGGAAGCCTCCCTGACCAGTTTTCTTCTCGTCAATCTTGATTGTCTTCACTGCGTCCCATTATATAACTAATGCCTTGGAAATTATTTTAACTTTTCAACAGTGAGATCCCTCTGATGCTTTGGAGCTCTCTCACCGTGGCTTTTGCTGTAAGATGCGACTAAGACAATGTCAGGAAAGTTCTACTAGAACAGCTGAACTTTATTTTGGATTAATCAGAGTCACTTTAAATGATGGGAGGTATGTACTGATTACTATATAACATGAGTTTGAATGTGATTGGTTAATTCTGAACACAGTCACATCTCCAGTTATAAGAGGGTGTGCACACTTAAGCAACCAGATTATAGTTTTTCATTTTTCCCCCAATATGATTTCAGTTTTTTTTATTGAATCAGTCACGTTGTCGGTCACATCAAAGGTGAAACAAGTTTGGACATGTCTTTGTCAATTTTTTTTACATAAAAAAAAAATCTTGCATTTTAACAGGGGTGTGTAGACTTTCTACAGCCACTACCACTGTATATACATTTTCATAGACTACATTTTCATGACATTTGTGACTAGAGGTATTAAAAGTGTACTAAACATCACATTGTGTTTAATGCATTTTCTTTCTTATTTAACATTTATAGCGCAAAAATGGTTACCCACTTCTATAAAATATTGCTTTATAGCCCCGCTCGTGGTCAAAAACGCCATAGGCTATCTTTATTGTTAACGAGGGAATGGTAAAATTGTACTTTCTTGTAGTTGCCCAAATTAATTCCCCTGCATCTGCACAGAATTAATTTGCATTGGTTTTGTATTCAACAAACTTGAACTTCAGACCAGGAGGAAGCCGTTGTAAAGCGATATGCTTCCGTTACAGCAGCTCCTGAGTTTCAGTAGACTTGGACAACTGTCAAGCCTATACATGTCATGATGTCAGAATAAGAAGCACCTAATATGCTTTGTTAAAAATGGCAAAGCCCAGGAATTAACCTCTTGTCGTTACTCAAACAGCTCCTTTAAGGAATTCCTTACGGAGAACAAATAACACCTGTTCACACTATGCACATTCCTTTTCTTCACACAGTCAACGATGGTCTTAACTTTGAGGTGAAAGGGAGTGCAAAAGTCAAATTGCCGCCCCAGATGTTACAATTTTAATAACTGTTATCACCAGTGAGCTGAAGCATGTATACAAAAGGCAGATCTGTAAATTAGTCATGCTGTCACGCCGGAGCACTAATGAAAGAACCCAAATGCACGACCCGAGGCAGAGAGTAAAGTTCACAAGAATTCCTTTATTGATAAAGGTAATACTGCAACAGGATAGAGTCTCTGGAGAAGGACCGCCGAAGGTTCTCCCGATGTAACTGGGGAGGGACTGAGGCCGGTCGGCCAGGCTCTGACCCGCTGTGGTGAGAGCAGCTGTCTCACTCAGGGGAGAGTAGAATCGCCAACGTAAACAGTCCAGGGTCATTCACAGGAAGGCAGTCAAACTCGGCAGAGGTACAGGCAGGGATCGGGCTTACTCGGAAACGAAGGGACGTCGGAATCAGAACAGGATATCAGGCAGGAAAAACGCTGGTAAGTTGACTCACAGGCGAAGAAAAACGAACTGGCAACGAGACAAGTGAAGCACCGAGTATATATACACACTGGGAGGGGAGTTAACGAGACACAGGTGAAACACATCAGGGCAGTGAGAGGTAATCACACATGAGGAAGTAAAGACAGCAGACATGACACAGGAGGATGATTTCAAAGTAAAACAGGAAGTGACAAGACAACAAAATAAAAGCACTACCGTCTAGTGACGGTTGTGACACATGCAGCTCTCGTCAAGGTGGGAAGTTTTGGCAACACAGGTACATATCCATCAATGCCATATTATATTCTCCACTCTGATTGGCCAGGATAAACAGTGTCACATGAAGAAAATCATCAAAACTAGAGTAACATCTATATGATCTCCCGTGAATAGGATTCTTTATTTGTGCCATTCATCAAGGCGTCAAGATATTTATAAGAGAGCTCGGGAAATCAGAATCACTGCAGCAAGAGCATTTCTGCTATGAGCCATTCACCAGAAGCATCCTCTTTCAGGAAGGGAATGTTATACAAATAAAGTAAAGATTACTAACAGGAATGGGTTAGCATGAGGTGGAATTTAGTGAAGCCTCATCTTATAAATAAATTACTCAACGACCAGATATGGTACCACAGCGTCGCCGCAGTCTAGGAACGCTGAACAGATAAACACCAAGAACAAATAATTTTCTTATCTACACTCATAGCCTGGAAAGTTTTGACTGATGACAATGAAAAAAAGTAAAATGCACAGAAAGACAAAAATGAGATGTCATGTATATTAAATAATTATTTAATGTTGTATCTGCTGCATTATTACTGCTTTCACTGTTGTAGAACGCTTTATGTAAAGTTTGAAATAAGACTTCTCGTCTTTCCTTTCCAATTTATGTTGATTTCAGATTGTACTGTAACTACAGTGCATTCTTAAACTCAGATATTACTCCTTCCAAGTAGGCAAAGCAAGCAATTGAAAAGGGATCCTAGACTTTCATGGGACCCAAAGAGCACATCTTCATTGTCAGTCCGCTGGTTTGTTATTAGATTTAGGGCAAGTCTACAGTAGAGTAGTACTCAACTAAAATCATCCTTAGCACCACTTTACTACATATCAATGGAAAATATTGTTCATTTCCCTCAACTACATTTATTTGAAAGCTATACTTACCATTTACTTTGAAGATAAAATAAATACATTAATGTACAAACTGTATTGAATATATTATTTGAAGGAATACTGATATAGTTTAAGATTAGTCTGGTTCCAGGATTATAACCAACTCAAAGGCTTGTCCGTTAGGATAGAGAAGCAAAGGCAGGAATTTCAGACAAGGTTTTATTCATAGTAGTGAGTTATCTAACAGACTACAAACTACTAAAGCTACCATGAATTCATTTAAACTTACATATTACATACACAGATACACCACTGGAGAGGTGAGGCATCCACATGTTTGCCACAGCTGAGCTGGCTGTCTTTAATGAGTCTGACTCCGCCCATCCAGGAAGCAGAGAGGCAGGCACAGGAAAGTTAGAGTGGGAGGAGATGTTTCATTTTAAAATATGAAACACAGAACCACCCAAACTCGGTCAGCTGCAACATTACAATTATACTTATATGAATTTATACATCATTAATACATCAGTAAGAATAATCCGATATGCTAATATAGTAAAATAATATACTATAACAAAGAAACAGCCATTCTGCCAATGCAAATACAATTTGCTGTCCATATTTCTGTACTTTTACTTGAGCAATGTGTCGAATGCAGGTTTTTATTTTTTTATATTACATTGTAATCTGAATCTGGATATGATTATTTCACTCCCAGTCACTCTAAAATATTATCTGAGATGTAATATGAACATAAAAAATGCAATTGATTGTTTTACTGTCTAACTATTATTTCGTATTTTATTTTTGACAGTATTTTAAGAGATCTCTATATTCATCCATCACATTTTAATATGGCCTACAGTAACCCCAATTCGGTTGAAATGTTTTGTTATTGTCATTCTGCTGTTATTCCACAAGGGGGAGCTGTCATGTGAAAAAAAATCTTTAAATACCTAGAAAATATGCCCTCATACTGCAGGATCAATTCATGAATTTCAGATTACCTGAAGCTATACAGCACGGCAGTTAGCGGACTCTTGTTCAGCGGGTTCATGTTGATTTTCATTCTAGATGATAATTTGTGCCGTAAAACCTTTATTGTATTAGGACGAAAAGGATTTCCGCCACATCACTACCCTCAGTGTCCTAATAGGCAATAGGCAATGTCCTTTACACATCCTTTACTGTCGACCAGCAGACGGGACAAATAAGAAAGGAAGGGACAAATAAATCATCAGTCAACCCCATCACTCCTTCTACTCTCCTCTCTGATTCCATTTACACAGCACACACAATTTACGACTAGGCTATTACATAAACCACATTTAAATAAAACAGTATTTTGTTTTGAAATTATAATTAAAAACTAAATCAGCGAGCTCATTAGTGTTATTTGTGACACAGCATGCAAACAAAATGGGGTGCATGTGAGTCCTGGATCCAGGTCGATAGCACTACATTATGGAGACAGGAAGGATGTGTACACTCAGATTCAACATAAGCATTCAGTAATAAAGTGCATTTGGTGGAATAGGGGGCAGAAGTTTCATGTTGGAGCGAGTTAATCTCTCTGCGGATCATTGCTTCCAGCTCTACACCTTGCCCCACTTCTCCCCCCCACCCTTTAATCCCCCCATTCCATCAAATCCTGCCACTCCCAATCATTACCCCACCCCAAAACCCCTGTAAAACACTCATGGATACTAAAAACACTCACACACAACACTGAAAAATAAACACCCTGACATGCACAGACATTTTTTATATCTGACTCAAAAGCATTTGACTTAAAATCGCACCCTTTTGCTTGTACAGTGTTTAAACTAATATAAAGAAAAGCAAAGAGAAGGGAGTAGGTCAAAAGTTTCAAGGTGTGGAGCATAAAATGATTCACTTGGGAACCAATGACATAATGGCAAAACACATTTAACAACAGCAACACAATGAGTAGCACACAGAAAGAAAGGGACATCCTGAGGCCAAGATAAATGTGTCAACTTTAATACAAAAGCCTGACCCATATCTGCGTACCATTAATAACATTATTGTTGTTTATTAAACAGTGTACCCATCTCCAAAGAGCCCAAACAGCTCTCCACAGTGGCAGCTATCAGCAGCATCTCTACACACACAATCACCTCAAGAAGAGCCAAGTGAGACTGTTTGCAAAGAGCCAGGACGTCAGGGCATCAAACACACGCGGCTCTGTTTAGCCGAACGCACGCCATCTTGCTCACAGAATGGCCATCCTTATTTTCTACTGCAGAGATGGTGCCACTCAAGATCTATTCTGCCAAAGTGGGCAGCCTTTGCTCCTCCAGTCCCACCCCCTCAAACTCAAACCAGCCAATCAGAAAGCTACAGCACTGTAGCAGCAGCAGCACCAGCAGCCCCTCTGGACCACCAGACTATGTTCCAACACAGTTTACATTTACCATTTGTCAAAACGGCCAATCAGTCATTTTCTGAAACACAAATTGTATTCATGCAATGTCATCTTTCTCAATCAGCAGTTATATATTATCAGTGAATTATTCATGCTTATTTAGGTTTAAAGGTTTTAAATATTCATGGATGCGAAATGCACATGAATTATGAATGAATACGGGGAGTCAATAGTCCAGCTCTATTATAAAATGATGCATCCGTGACCTCATATTTTGTCCCTCAAAGCAATCTCGTATACATCTTGAAATGCAATTAAAAAGGTAACACCAAAATGTCTTAATGTAATCATTTCATTGTTTAAAAATAAATGAAATAGAGCCAAAATGGATCGCGTTAATTACTCTTTAGAGAGTTCAGAGTTGCTCAGGAAGAGGAGAAACACCTGCTCGCAGCAGTTGTTCAGGCTGTTTGGGTCCTCCAGAGTCACCGCTGCATCCGTCCTGCTATCTTCCTCTAAAGATGTCTGAACCCACCAGCATGCTGCAGCTGGACATGGGAGGAGGTTGTAATACTTTGGCATGTTTATTGTAGATCTTGTCAGTGCTGTTATCAATAACAGATGTCTTGTATACACCAACACTATTATCCTCCAACATGCTTCCGTGTTGACATGAATATTGAGGGAGGGATTTCCTTTAAATTTGCGAGCACATATAATTGTAAATTTGAGCAGATAGGATAAGGAGGGGATAATAGGTGAAGCGAGTTACTTTATTCTTGCTAAACAGCTCTCCTGTTCAGTTTAAGTCCCGAGCTGGCAAAGACATTCATTCCTCTTGCTGGCTTAAGGCCTAACCTGTCATTATTGCCCCGTAGCTGTAACGATTTTTTCTTTGAAAATGTCAAGCCACAGTCCATGAGTGGTATAAATTCCTGTAGATGAATCACATTTTGTGATCAAAATGGATGCCATGTGTTATTATGCTGTTTTATTCTCGCTGGTGTTGCTTTCATTAACCGTTTTTCCTTCCCTTAGGTCCCACAGTTCTTTGCTGTGGGGGTGTAGACGTTTTGGTTGGAGGCCATTTACTGCAGTGGCAAGTAGCGGAAATATCTGTTTAGATTAGATGTAAAGTGGTTCCACTTTTATTGCTGTTATAAACATTTTTAGCATATTTTGTGTGCTCCGAGTATAAAAAAAACCCAAGAAATGACGATATAAATACAATGTGTTTGGAAATGCTCTCCAAATCTTTCTCTTTGCTCTTATAATTGTCACTATTGAGAACATTTTTCCATATATTGGATTGCAAATGGTTGAGGGCCTAATGATGTGAGGGTCATGTACCTCTGTTATTCCTGTAGTTGGCTTTAAAATAGGAATTGCTCAAAATACAAACTGTTGAAGTAATGTCTCTCCACAGCTGTAGTAAATACAGTAAGTCACAGTCAAACTAAAACATGTGCTCCACTTGGCAATTTAAAACCCAAAAGGGAAAAAGATTATTTTTTCACTCACAAAAATACAACAGTCCCCCCGGACCATCCATCAGCCACATACTTCTGTGTGACCTGCCTCTGATGGACTCTAAACTAGGATAACTCGAGCTGACTTCTGTGTTGCATCTACATGCCTGCAGCCATAGTATAAACTCAAGAGGTGATGTTGCCTCATTGGAACTGTGAAGGAAGTTGCGTAAGTCGTGTCGTCTGGCCTTTTCTGGGATTTTTGTTAACAAGCACTTAGTCTTCATGCAAACAAAAGAGCTTCACTTGTCCTGCCTAATATAACTGCTACTCAGGAGATGAAATATGATAATAACACATTCAACTTATGATAACTTACATCTCAAGTTTAATCCAGTGTCCAGGTTTTCAGCATGGGTGGGCCAGTGAGCAAGCCCACCACCAAACATGCTGTAGAATCACTCCTTTTCACTAGAGTACACATTCTACTTCATATTGACTTCAGATCCGAGCAGGCATCTGTAGGACTACCATATACCTCAAACAATTATTATTCTTGCATTAGTCTAGTCCTCCACAGCTTTTTCCCAAATACAATACTGTATATATTCCTGCCGTCACATGAGAACACTCTGACTCCACTTTTGGTGTATTTAATGTTCTGACTAGCAAAGTTCCTGCTCAGATACTCAAACACTGTTGTGAATTATTAAAAATAATTTCCAGTGTATCGAAGACTTGTCATGAATTGTTGTTGTTAGCGTTTCTGAATAAACCACACCCCCTAAATCTGCCTTCTCCTTCTCCCAGTTAGGGATATCCATGAGTGCATTTCAATAACAGCAACAACAGAGCTTTTCTACAGCAGACATTTTGAGTTTTGAGAGGAAAATCACAGTTTAAACTAATATGATAATAAGATACATTTTGCCTTTATTCCTATTAGGTAATGTAAGCCATGCCACTGAGTCAGTATGAATGGGCCCTAGATCAGATACGAGAGAGGAATGCAGCAGCAATTAATGATATCAACTACTCAAGTGCCTTACCTGCTATGACATGCCAAACGAGTTTATCCTTGGAATCGAGTCAAAAACTATTCCCTTCTGACAAATACAAGATTTATTGTGGCTGTGTTAGCTCCTGCTCCACTAATTTGTCCATTAGTGAAGTACAATTAATCGGTATGACGTTTGAATGTCAATACTAAACTATTTTGTTTTTGAGTCTTGATTCATAATTTCCTGATCCAAGTCTTCCAGACCTGTAAAATTCTGCCCGTTGATCCGATTCTTTCAGAGGTTCAAGTCACTTGTGCTCAGAGACGACTTTGAAAGAAGTTTCCCCGGTGCGAATACCTACCAAGCCAATCACAGTTTAGTAGGTGGGACAAAAATTGAGGGACATTGTTTCTGAAAAGACAACTTCCTGGTGATTCATTTCAGTGTAACTTCCAATGCCAACAGGCACAAACTAAATCAAAAGTACCCTCATTGTATTGGGATAGAGGCAGAAATCCAGGTGGCAGATATCGGAAAATCAGACAAATCTAAACCCAAACTTTCTGCATGGCTATGTACAGGGTGAGGTGAGGAAATATTATTATTGTTAATCTGAATTTGGATGGAACTACCATATAAAAATACAAAAATTGTAAATTTGTTGGGGACTATTGTCAGTTTCAGATTACCACACGCTTGAGACAAGAGCTGTCACATCCCTGCTGATGTCTGCGGCCTGCCAGAGGGATCAAACTGCCGTGTTGTATAAGATTACGTCATCACTGCTGTTCAGCACACAGGTTGAGCTGAGCTGCTTTAAAATAGATTATGTCAGAACCTCAGAAAGTTTGAGATATTAGCTTGACAAAGGTGTTGTGTTATTTATTATCTGCCACATGGTTTATTTGTAATTTGATTGTTAACTTTCCTCACAGGGATCCCCTTCTTAAAGTAGTTTATTTCCTGATTAACAGCTTCTCGCATTTTAAGTTTTATAATTTTATATTTTGAGTTTTATAATTGTATTTATGTATTCATTTATTTGAAATACGATCAGAGTACAGCATATTTGACACTCAAAGATTGATAGTTTAGGAGAAATGATGAACATCCATACCTCTGAAATTATGTTTATTCAGCAGTAAATATAGAATGTTAGATACAACATTATTTGGCACAGTTGCTTAATGATAATAAGCTGTCCCGTTTCTGTGTGGTAATCTAAATAAATATGCAAGACCATAATTTACTTCCCAAATAAATACAATATAAACTACAATAAAGATGCACCGCATCCACGCCCCACACGGCACCTCCTCAGGAAAAACAAAACAAAAACATACTTTATTGTACTTCAGGCAAACAGTTTCAATGGGTTCAACCACATAAAGATGGTCAAAGGTGAAAAAGATGCTTCATAATTCACTCAAACAGCTTATTTTCCCCTAAAACTCTACCAGGCAAAACAACGAGGAGGCATTCGACGGGCCAATAGAAGGCTGTACTGTGGGCTTTTGATTGTAGGTTTCATGGATGGGTGCAAACACATTTCCAGATCTAGACTCTACGTCATAGTCGGCGAGAAAAAAACATGCCACTACACATCACTAAAACCATTTTTCTCTTTCACACTTGAGCCTCAGATTAGCTAAAAGTGTAAACGTTCATAAATTACACCCAGAGACAGTTTTAAAGCGGTTATATCACCTGGAACTTGAGACATTGGATGTATATGAAAAGTTTGAGATGTCGTCGTGTGTTGAATTGACTCTGTGGATTTTGGCATATCTTTAAGGAACATAATTCCAGAGGATTATGGGTAATTACAATAATGGGTTATTTGGGGAAAGTATAAAAAGACTCAAAATGACAATTTCTTTGCGTATGATAAGTTATTCTTTGCAGAGCAGATGGGATCCATTTTCATGTTCTATTACTTAAGTGAAAAAGTATTTATGTGTTTTGAAACAGGTCCTCATCGTTAATCAACACAACATCAATATACACAATAATTAAAGGTGGGTGTCAAACCTGGCGCTATAGAAAAGGATTTTCTTTCCTCGTCAAATTCTTATCAATGACACTTACTCTTTTACCTGTGTAATAACACTGCAATCAGTAACAGCAATACAAGCCCAGAGACAGGTCACAGGGTCATGACCCCTGATAACGACACACCTTTAAGTCAACATACTCTCTGGAGACAGCTGATCACGAGATATCACTTTAGGGTCAACGGTCCAATAGTCTGGCAGAACCTAAAGTAAACATAGATTAATTATATGTATTTAGTTTTATTTATGGCTTTGAAATGTATTTTTAAACACTTTTTTTGCCTGGAAGGTGATATACTGTCACCACTCTCATCATGTAAACTACAAGAATTGGACTTCCTGAAGTGAAATTGCATGCATACAAAGTGTAGTAACAGCAATAGTCTAGTCCCTCATGGCTCATCTATCGCATGTAGCCTACTACTAGTCAAATTTAATATCACAAACATAACGTTGCTACATTGTTGTTGCACCACAGTTTACAGTGTTACTAGAAAGATAGAAAAGATAACAGAATGAAAAATGGGATTCGGCTCCAATTTGCGTTGACAGACGGCTAAAATGAGTCAAGTCTGCCTGTCACAAAAAGGCCGCTGTGGAGCAGCCTGAAGCATATTCCCATCCTCTTCTCTCTCTCTTAAGTATATATTCCATTGTTTGTCTTTCAACAGCATTCATGTTCAACTCTTCCAACAGAGAGCGGCATGAACAAGTCCATTTCTCTGGGTCATACACACCCACAGTTCTTCGCCGAGACATTTTGTATCGTGTGATAGCGGCTCTTGTTGTCCAGGAAGGAAAAGTCCTTTTCGAAAGCGGTGGGTCGGCAGCAGGGTCTGTTGCTTACCTTGTCCTTGCGACCCTTCATCCTGAAGCCAGTCCGCATCATGTGCTCCATGGTGATGTCGTAGTTGTGCCGGTGGGCCGTGCATTTGCCGCTGCAGTAGCGCAGCAGCACTGTCTCGTCGCTCTCATAGCCGAGACCCAGTTCACTCACGGTCAGCTCCAGCTCTCTCAGCGAGCAGGGCTTAGGCCTCCGGGCTCTTTTAGTCCTTCGGGCCTGGTTGTCCCCCAGGCGCTTCCTTCTCTTCCTGTCGAGCAAGGTTTCGACCACATGCTGAAGCTCGCCCTCTGTGAAGCTCTGGAACATCGTGGAAACTGGCAGAGAGGAGGTAAATAGAGAGGTGAGACAGGGTTTATCTGATTTGTGACATTAATCATTAGTGATAGTTTGCGTGGTTAAAAACAGCCGTTTAGTTTTTCTAACATCATGACAGTCACAAACTAAACTAGCTATCAGGAGTAGAATTTCTTGCCACTCAACGAGGTGAAACCAAAGGGAACATTAGACGTTCCCATCATCCTCTCCTGAAGGTTAGAATGGGTCAGAGCCAGTAAACGATGAGGTGCTAATTGACTGAAGGTTATAGTGAGACATTACAACCTGCTCTGTAAACAACTAAGTCAGGTACTAAGTATCCTGTCTTAACCCCGGGCGCCCTTTCACACGGCACCTTATCTCAGACCAGACAAGGAAGGAAGACAATAACAGTTTATCTTACACTCCGAGAGGAGAGAGTTCATCTCGTCGGCTGAGCGAACTCTCCGATGAGGACCACCCATCTGCCGGGACAACGCTGTCAATTCAGCTGACGATGTTGATGGCGGTGAGGTCTTGGGTGATGATCGCGAGGATGATGTTGGTCTTGATGAGGATGAAGATGTGTACGGGTATTTTGTCTTGGGTTTGAACTGTCCGATAGTGGCCGTGTTTTTAACGAGGAGGATGGACAGGGCGGCGCCACAGAGCATGAAGGCAAAAGTAGCACCTTTCCATAACTTCATCGTAGAACGTGGAGGAGCATTGAAACTCTGTTGGGGGAGGCAAAACAGACAAACGTCAGACATGTTTAAACAGTCACACCTTCAATCATGTAAACAATCTTCTCAACTTGTCACATTAAAGCAAAGAGAACAAAGCGAAGCGTGTTATCTTCCGTGCCGTCGCCTTTCTTTGACCTTCCCGTGGATCCACTTCTCTCACCAGGGCTTTTATTTTACCATCAGTTTACTTTTTCTGATTCTGCTGTCAGCTCATTTTCACTCTAAGTGGGTTCATGATCCGCAAGCTTGACATCTCTTGCTGACATATGAGAATGCAGTGTGTGTTTAATCAGGGCTGCCTGAAAGGAAAAAACACAAATGCAACTTATTTGAACTGGAGGCAGGATGGATTAGTCTTGCAAACCCTTGCCCCTTGAAACCTTTGAAAGGTTTGTGTATCATTTCAAAAATACCTAATGTGAATATAAACGTCTTCTCTGCATTTCTGAAGAAAACATACTTCTTTCTTGTAGAGGTCAATGTTCCTGAATCATCCTTTTAGAGAAGGGCAATCCATTCCTTCCTTTTCAGGAACCACACCTATTTACAATGCTATGTATGATGAGGCCTGAGTGAACATGTGTTTCTACATCCCTTTATCTTACACCGCCCCTCCCTTGCAATAGACACTGCACCACAGCAGCCACAAAAACTCAATTTGCAGGAGTTATATCTTATGTTTTCTCTCTCAGGTTTTTGAGAAGTTTTACAACCTCATTTCTTTGTATTTTTCATATCATGTCACCGGTGAGCAAAACATTTCCCCAGAGCCGGAAACGGTATACTGGCAGTGACTAACAGAAAATCCAGACCAGCCTCGCAAAGTGTTTTGCCAGACTGGGTTCTGTAGTGTACATATACAGGCTGTGTTTACAATGGGACACAATGTCACATATCTTGGTGGAGTTCAGTATAGAAACCAAGAAATAACAAAAGTTAATGAAAATTGTGGTTTTCTGCTTGAACTTAACCTTTTGCAGTGAAGTAAGTACAACAAAAACGAAGAACTATATGCAAATCGGGAGTGTCTGAGTGTTTTGGATACCGCAGAGGGAAAATTCAACGACGTTCCACGGATGAGTTGCAGTGGTATAAACAGCGTATAAACAGGTATAACCAGTCCTATCAGTCAAAGCTTGACTCATCACTCATAACTCCATATGGGTTTGACGTGGTAAGCTGCCGCCGCACAATGAAGGGGTAGAATGTTATTTATTTGAAAGTCAAACATTTCAGCTCACAACCTCATTTGACACAGTCAATGTGGAGCCACGGCTGTTGCAGAATGTCACTCGGTGCCCGGCTATACAGTATGTCTGATGTTCCTTTCTCACCATTGTATTTAATCAGCAGACATGATAGATAGAAGCCTCAATGGAAAGTCTCATTTTGTTTCTGTTGGTTCCACACCAGCTCTTAACACCGGAAAACTTGCTGCTCCTGCTCTTCATTTGAGAAAGTTTCAATTTAAAATGAGCCAATGTTGTTGTGCTAAATGGCCAAGAAAGAGATCATTGTTTTCTTATGTTATTAATAGGTCAGTTTGGAAGAATTACTCATCCATGGAGTTAATAGTTTCACACGGGCGTGATAAATCAATGTCTGTGGCCTGTTAGCTATGTTGCTCATCTTGAGAAGACAATTAGCTCGTAAAGAACAGATAAGTCCTCCGATGTGTCAGTCCCTCAAACACTGGACAAAGCCTGCTCATCAAACACTGATCTCATGTCCTGAAGACTCTTTGATTGTCATAATTACTCCACTCAGAAACACATTAGTCCCATCTGCAGTCAATTGGCGGCAATAAAAGTGACAAGGAGCATTGTGTAGCTTGCGCAGATGGTCCGGATGATTAATCAGTAGAGACATTTAATATCTACCACTAGCCCTCCACTGTCATGGACATAAATATACGGATATTGCTGGTGGGAAGGGGCACCAGTGTTTTCTTAGGAGAGCAACGGAAAGACATGAATGAGTAGTCCACTTCCTGAAAGGACAAATGCTGCTGTTTTCCAGCAAACAGAGCAACAACACAGGGGATATAATGGACCCCCAGAGGACTCTCCAGCAGAAGGAAAAGCCATCCTCAAACTGAGACATAAAAGTGCAGATGAGTTGCAAGGACAACTAAAACTGCCACAGGCCAAACATGTCTGGCCTTCTCAAAGCATCAGCGTTCATGTGCCCATGCTCACTCCTGTGTGTGGAGAGATAAGGCCGCTCCAACGTGTGAGGCCCAAAACAAATGGAAAAGAAAAACATGTTATTCAAGAGGAGAAAAGACAAACAAAGCTTGCAGGCATGGACGTTTTCATTCAGATTTTGTGTTTTTAGTGAGAGTGGGAGAGAATGTGAGGTATTTAAGAAATAGTAGGTCTACACCTGATGTTTACTGTCGGCCTTATGTCACCTGAGGAAGTTCCAGCAGAGTGAAAAGAGTCGCAGAGGATCATTAAGATGTTTGAGGCAAACCATGAAAGAGAACTGCTTGGCCAAGAATTCCTCAGTCTGTCAAAGCCATTCCTGAGACATTATGTATTCTCCAACGCATGCAACGTACGGTTGTAGCCCGATCCTCAAGCAAGCTCTTGTTGTGACTCAAAGATCGCATTATTTCAAATGACACAATAAAATTGATGTTTCTGAGGAATAATTGGGTCAGTGGCGATGGCATTGCTAAGCTGGCTGTAATGTAATTACAGCAGCATGGCACTTGTGTCCTCCCATCCCTCCCATGCCAGAAGGAGACACTCAACAGAATGCCACAGCCTGAGAAAGATGAACTAGCGATCTGTCAGAATGGGGATAAGGGGCGTCTGTGGTTAACACTTTTGAATGAAGTCGGCGGACAGGGGGGGCCTTCTTGCCAGCTTGCTTGGATCTGGACCAACGGGACATGATTGCAGCGAGAGAAGATCACAGAAAAGGAATGAATGAAGAGCGTCTTTGTGCTGGAAAAAAAAAGCAGAACTTTATGTCTCACCAGTCTGTAGAATTTGTAACTATACATTCCCTAAATACAGCCTGTTCTGTCCCTCTCACTCTCCCTCGCTGTGACTCACACATACCATAAACACACACCAGCAGCACTTCCGTGTTTTCACTTTTCTCAAATCACATGCCATGGGCCTGTGTAGAAATCGATACAAAGTCTAACCTTCCATTGTGGTCCAGACCCCCACTTCACCTCCATGGCACACACACACTCCCAGCAGCAGCATCACATAACACTAGACAATCCAGTTTTCATAATACCACTGCTTTTTGACATCTAGAAATGTCCACACGTGCCTCTGCACAACCTCTCACAGGCCTCTAGCTACAGAACATTATTACCACGCTGTGTTTTAGCTCAGCTCCACCCATGTGACCGGCTGTCTCTGCGCTACTCTGAACACACCCCATAAATACCTGTACTGAAAAAATAACAACAAACAGCGGGAAAGGCACCTACTGTGTTGTTCCAAGAAAACAATATGCATTAGGGAGTCCTACAGAGACCTTGTCTTGTCTTTTCCCTCTTAAGTGAGCATCAGGAGGCATGGGGACAGCTAGAGAGTGCTTGGGGAGGTAATAGGGACATATTCCAAAGATCAGGGCGGGATTAGCACTAATGCCTGCCGGCTTTATCTGCAGTCACGTGGGTTAACACCTGGCTACAGTGTTGGTGGCGGAGCACGGGCCTTGCTATATGTGTATGTGCATCCGTGTTAATCCATCAGACACCTCTAACTCAGGGATTAGGCCAGCATGCAGGGCCCAGCACCAGCAGGCGCTTCTTCTTCTTTTACTTGAAAAAAATCCACCTCGAAAATCTGTCCTGCTTTCAATCAGAATGATGAGGTGGAAAAGTGACGAGTTCGGTTAGTTAGAACTGTTGTGTTGGCACCAGGGTGGGCCAAACAGGCTGTAAAATAAAGTGGATGTTCTGAGCCAGGATTGGCTGTTCTAAATCCAGCCTTGATTCTAATGTAACTGAAAAAGGCTTGGTTCTGTCACTCAGTAAGCAAAGGATAATTAAAACAAGCCTGTTGCTTGTTAGTGAGAAAGCTGCTGTTCATTATTGAGAAGAAAGAAAGAGGAAAATCTGTGGGTAATGCCAGAAAAACTGTGATAATTTTTACACACAATCTATAAATTCTCAACAAGATGCCTGCGTCCTTTTAATCTACCGGATGAGTGGTAAAAAGATTCAATTACTATCACATTCCAGGGTTTTATATGGATTAATCCAGTGACCCAACAGCCGAGAACGAAATCTCACAACTCAAGCCTGTTGCTTCTGGAGTGGCGTTAATGAGGTGTGAGGGGAAGATACACTTACAGATGCACATTTGACACCAGTCCCAATTTGTCTGCCCTTTGCTATTCCGGGAAGAGTTGAGTCAAGGTATAGTTCTGACACGCATTTAAATAGCCTTTCTAACAGACAAAGAGGTTACGCAAGGCTTGGCAGGAAAACGTCAACTTGCTTCATCATTTTTGTGAGCCGTTAGATTGATGATTGTTGTCTTGGCTACTTTCTAAAGAAGAGTCCATAAGCTGCTATTCGGGCTGCTAATCTGTCCATGCCAGAGCCTCTATTAACACAACAGCATCGCCTCTAAACCCATGTTAAACACGCTGATGTTACTGTTACAAAAGGTTGACTGCCAACTGGCAAATGCTGAATACCACTTTTAAATATGACCCACGCGAGCAAGCACAAGCAAGTACGAACATCTGAAATATGATGACATTTTACGTGCTTATAAGCCTATGCGCTCCTCAAACTATGAACATACTAATTATTTGCATGCCCGATGCATATTTCGGCAAAGATCTGACAAAAGAATTGTTGATGAGACTACAAGGAGTGGTGCAGGAGTTCAGCTTCCCCTTCAGTTTCCTCGCGTTATGATCACCTTTGGCAGGTTATGACAGTTGAACGGCTCAATTGACTTCAGGCTTAACCCCTAACCGGCCTCTTGGGGCTCCGCTGGATACAGTATAATCTCTAAGTATGATATGGGCTTAGTGAGAAGGGGATCATCACTTCAGTAAAATGCCCATAGTGAGTACCCAGAGTATTATATTTTCAGATCACAAGTTCAGCAATTTGATATGGCTCCTCTTAATTATTTATACGATTAAAGGTGCAGCTCTGCAAAAAGTGTTGATCTCTAAAATGATCAATGCAGAGAATAATGATTATTTGAAATCACTATTTCATAATCCGTCAAAGTAGTGCTCCAACTTCTGAGGAAGAAAGCCAGAGAGTATTAGAGGAGCAATAACGCATGGGAATGAGGTAAGCCACCATGTTGGATAAGTGGCAGGAAAACCTGACCAAACTAATTTGTAATTGGTAAATTATAATAATAATTTCTTCATGTTGCTTTTCCAACATAGTGGCATAATTAGTGGCAAATCAATGGTAACCGCTCTACAAACATTTCATGACAGGCAGCTCTGCACTATTGACATGCGGCTCCAGCAAGGGCCGCTTGTTGACACAGATTATCCAACATGTGTTTTCTGCCACTCAAGCACTTGGTGAGGCATCCCTGTCGCCTTCCCCATAAGCTGCAAGCTTAAACTAACAAAAGAAGATGTGGTGTCCTTACCGTTCGGCCGGCTAATCCAGATTTAGCTGCGTGGAGTCGTCTTCAGCTGACCTCCACAGGCAAGTGCTAGCTGGGTAAGTCCATCATCATCACAGGCGAGAAGCGAGGGCACGACTCCTGCTTGTTCCCCAGAAAATCATCACAACTCCCTTTGCCTGCATGTAGGGGAGGTGTCCTGGCTTGAATCCGGTCCAGACTGTACTATTCCTTCATCATCTTTGCATTTCCACAGAACGCTTTCAAGTTGCAAAGATCAAGATCAACATTCCTCTGGATGTAGGCATGCGCTTCATGGCACTCAGGTGGATCCATTCAGAAAGAGGAGAGTTGAGTCTTTACAGAAGTCCTGGACTTGGCATCGGGTTCACTTCAGAAAACCTCTGTCATCATTCTTCTCCATACAAAACTTCTTGTCGCCCTTTTTGCACAAACCTCAACCTGAAACAGATTAGAGCAGTACACAGAACAGTGTGATGTTCAGATCTCACTGGAGCCTTAACTCTTAATCCATCTGTTGTGAAACTCCTTCCACTTGAGATTGTTTTATCTCCATACCACAGAACCGTTGGAAAGATAATGCACGTCTCCTTACCCCATTTCCAGCAGCAGGTCTTCTCTTGAGCTCCAGGGAGGAGAACTCTGTGGGTTGAGAAGATGGGTTAGGGTGAGGAGGGAGAGCGTGGTTATGGTAAGTGGAGCAGAGAGCTTCTCTGATGCCTCTGCCTCCTGCCTCTCCTCCTCAACTGTTGCTCCTCCTCCTCCATAGTTGTGCTTGCGGGCCGAGTCGGATTACTCCTGACATGATAATCTCTCTGGCTCTGGCTCCAGGAGCACTAAAGGATGCTTTGGCCTGAGCAATGGCTTACATTTACCTTCTGCCGCAGGAGAGTCTGCCATCTTAAGTGGCCAATTGGTAATAGCCTCAATTGGGAAGATCAGAAGGGTCTGCTGAAGCAAGTGTTTTCCAATCTTTTAGCAGGAATTAAGAAAGTTCACAATTGGTTTAAATGGTGCTAAGACAACACTAAATCCAGTTTAATAGAATTATCACAGCAGAGTTGTATAGTACAGCCGGCTTGAGATAAAAACCAGGGATGTTGTTGTTGAGAATCTCACGTTCACGTCCCCTCCAATATAAACTAGTATTTTAGCCGTTGAGCCTTGAGCAGCAAATGAGGAGCAGATGGTTGTACTTCTGGAAGGTATCAAGCTCTTCAGACTGCAATCTAAATAAATACCCCATCCATGGGGGAAATGCGTCAGGTGTGTGGGGTCAGTCATGTATAAACAAAGGCCAACCAGTGTGGAGAAACGTGAAGCGATGTATGAGGGAGGGAGAAACGAGGGAGATACATGTGCTTTTTGGGAGCGTCCAGCAGTCCAATAAATCTACAGGTACAATGTTGATTTAAACAGAAATTGATGGTTTTAGAATTGTGTTCGCAGCCAAAGATGTTGAAATAAAGCAGGAAGTCAGCATCACAACAGGAAGCAAATAATTTTCGAAACAAACATCCCATTCTAATGTCATGAGTCATTCTGATATCCTCGGGCCAAATTATACACAAACGCTTTGCAAAGTTCCACTAGCGAGGCGGAGATGTGGCCAAGCACTAACTTTCTAGGACTTAAATCTTCTTCATTGTTGACTGAGAGAAAAAGGGAAAGTCCAAAGGAAACTTTACCCAAGCTTTGTCTCATAACAAAAAAATGTGTATTGATGGATATTCTACGGTTGTTATTTTGACTTAAAGTGTAGATTTTGTGTAAAGTTTGAAGGGAAGCCAACGCAACATCTCCTCTTCACTTAGACCCTTCATCGCTGACCTGAAGGGTAACACTGTCCCATAAATTACAGGAACATTTATTCTCTTCTTCACATTGGGACTATTGTGCTTAGCAGGTGCAAATCCATTCAGATCACCTCTCTAAAAAAACGTAGAAAACATGAGAATTATTACAATTAACTTGTTTGACATACCCCTCAACTACTGGCTATAGGAGACTATGTAAAAGCATAATGACTTCCAGTTAGCAGCGGATATCGTGCTTTTCTAGCCTTGAAAAGAGACTATCAGCACAGAAACATTCCCTGACATGGGGCAGGAACATTTCTACTCTATACATATTGTTCACAGATGTGTTAAGTTTTCATAGACCAGCCTCCACTGCAATAAAAGTCCAACAGCTGTTAATTGCTAAACCAAGTCAGAGACAATAAGTGTGAAACACGTTATCCCATCCGTATACAATGAAAAGTCTCACTCAACAGCGAAGATTGCATTAGTCACGAAGACCGTCTGACATTTAGAATATACAAGAGAAAAGAAAACAGCTGAGTATGTTTCCAATTTCAATATGATAGGATCCTTTATACATCAGATTGAATCTTTTCCACTGGGTGTGGATGACT
Organism: Taurulus bubalis; assembly: GCF_910589615.1. Classification (NCBI taxonomy): domain Eukaryota; kingdom Metazoa; phylum Chordata; class Actinopteri; order Perciformes; family Cottidae; genus Taurulus; species Taurulus bubalis. The sequence continues at coordinate 25,729,809 of NC_136589.1, forward strand.
GAAGAAACACATTTTGTTTAGGTTTGGGCAAGATTTTAAGGAAGCCCTCAATCAGTTACACTATAAACACACCATTCCAGTCGAGGTGTCATTAGAAAGGCTGGAAATAAGGCACAAATGTGGCTACTACGCTAGTCTTGCACAATATGTGGTTTGATGATTGGACAAGTAGCCTTCAGCCAAATGTCATCTCAGAGAATGGAAAACTACTTTTTAGAGAACCAAAATCTAAACAGGCATTTGTGAAAAAGATGCAGTGGACAATGAGGGCTTTTTTCTGAACGTTTCATGTTGAAAGAAAACACCTCTTTCTTGGAGAAAGTGGTAACAAGGTAAATCCATCCTGGCCTGAGAACAAATATACATTGCAATTTGCAGTTGTGACCAGAAGAGCTGAGCCAGGAGGGCAGAGGCCACTGGCTGGTGGTTCAAAAAAGGACCTTTGTGGATCCTGAGCCACGTTTACTTTAGCACTTAAACACCTCAGTTTGTGTAACAATTTGTACCTTAAGTTAATATATGTTGTACTCTATTTACATGCTTTGCAGTGTATTTACCTCCTACGCAACTACAGCTTGACAAGGACAAAGTGAGTGTTTAAAATAACACAGCTGTGGACACAGCTAAATGCTGCCCCCATCTGTCAGTTGTTTACAACTACATGTCCCCCAGAATAAACAATCTGACACCAATAGAGATACCAAAAACGCAATAGCTTTTTTTGTTTTATGCAAAAAAATGTTTTTATTTATTTTTCTTCTTCGTATTATAAGATGTTGTTGCGTGTTGTTTCTCCAGAAATCTGCCATTGCTATTCAGCACAGGTGGTGTTACTACTTCCAAGGGAGAGCTGGAGCCCTTCATGGTGCAAACGGCTTCCCTCTGCTGTGAAAGCCCTTGGTGCCGTCAGGGCCGTAGGGCTGACGCAGCACTTTTTGCATCAAGTAAGGCGTATTCCTGTGCTGAGCCACCTTGGGGTTTAATGCACTGGCTGCAAATTTGCGACTCAGCACCCAGGGGCTCTGAGAATCATTTTTATCACAATCTCCAGAGCACCAGCTCCTCAAACCAGAGAAGGACCGGCGATTAAAGCTGGTGGAGAGCTGCTTGAAGGTCCTTTGGCTGGAATTATCCCAGGACCTTTGCTGCTGACACATGTCAGAAACTTTAACTGCCGCAAAGGGTTCCTCCTGCACTGAATCCTCTGAGGTTTCAAGTGGATTTTCTTGGGAAGGTGCGTCCTCAGGTTGGTCCTCGTGGTTTTCCTCTGATGGTTCGTCCTTGGTGGTGGGGTGCTTTGACTGGAATCCCAAAGGTACAACACGCATGCCCTCGCCGTTAGACTCTGTCTCCTCTGCTTTCAGGGCGTTGTAGGCCTTACGGACTTCGTACAAATGATCAAACTTCACAACTGCACACAACTGTTGTCTGAGCTCTTTGTGATGCTTGGCATAGCACTTCAGCTCCTTGGGGAGCTCCTTACCAGGATGCAGGATATAGACTGAAGTGATACTGCCATGAGGGCTAAACTTTCGGAGGATATTCCCTGAGAGGGAAGGTTGCTCCAGGCCTCGAGGCGCTGCGTCTTCTTCAGTTGTTTTCTTCATGGCAAAGTTGGAGGCGAGGAGGAGCTTGCTGGTGGGGGAACACAGTAGCCACTGGGGAAGCGGCTCTCTCCGCCTCACTTTGGTGGATTCATCGTTCACCTCCAGAAGTTCTGAGTACTCTGCTGCTGCGAGCGTCATGTACCAGTTTGTGGTCAGGACCTTTATCTGTGACAAACAGCAGCAACCTCAGCTTTCTTTGCATTTTACTGGATTTTTTAAATTTTTTTTTTACTCAAACTGGTGAAGTGTAAACACCACAGTAAAGCACACACAATCTTTCTATGGTTGGAACCAAAATGGGATTTTTACCTTTTTTAAACAAGTGAGGAGCTTGAGACTGACGTAGCCATGCTTGGTCTTCTGCACATGCTTCAGCAGGAAGCCGTCCTCTGCCAGGTGGCTGTCGGACAGCAAATCCTCCAACTGGGCTTTGATCTTCAAGCAGAGCGACTCACCTTCGTGGTCTTCTTCATCTCGGGCACATTGTGCACCGTCGCTACAAGACAACACACAACTCAGCATCATGATGTACTGCATTGTAGATTAGCCAACCATTTGTTTACTAATTTCCTTACCCAATCGGATTAGTCATGGTATCTCCAAAGGATAGTGATAACAGCTCACTGAGCTGTGCTGTTTCTTAGTAAAGTAACGACGAGGCGCAGCAGGCGTGATACAGTTAATAGCAAATGTGGAACAATTGCACCTGGACAGAGTTCATATGGCAACAACAATGTCAGTTGGTTCTGTGGGATCCAAAAGAACCTTTTGTAAAATGCTCCAAGTAAAATTCCACATTCACAATACTATCCTAATACTGTAAATAATAATAACTCAAAACAAAGTTCAAAGCATGTTAAAAAAGGAAATATTGTCTCAAACTATTTGCTATAAATATATGAATAGTATCACTGCTAAAATAAAGGCCCACTCAGAACCACAGAAAGAACAGCAATGTATCAGCATTATTATCACAACACAAAAGAGCAAAAACCAGAATTAAAGGCGTGAATTTCTGCAACTTGGTTCAATTCAATTAAATCAAAAAAAAAAATGATGATATTGCTGGTTTCCCAAATACACAACATACAGAAGCAGTAACGTATAATCATCTTCAGTTATTATCCCTAAATCTGTGTGCTTTTGTCATCCTCTTCAGCATGTTACTGCAACAACAAATCCATCTGTTACCCGTTGGTTTCCATGTTGTAAATAACATCTTTTGCATATGTTATAATCATTACACTTTGGATAAATATACAAACCCAAACCTTTGCAGGCTTTTCCACAGAATGAGTGAGTAATTTCAACTTTTCTTTCGCTTTATTGTTAAGTGACTTTGACAGGCTGGGAGCGCCGCTAGTGAGAAGTAGACTGAGCCAGTTATTGAGGGGACTGAAGCCTTGCTTTGAGAAATACGCCTGCATGGATATACAGCCAAATCATATTTAGATATGATCAGAGCTTCGGAAACAAAAACCCAACACATCTGCTCCATCAAGACTGTGTGGGAGAGTGTGGGTGGTTTGATCTGATTAGATATACAAACACACTACTTAAAAAGATACATAACCCTAAAAAATGACCATTTGTATATCACTCTGTGTTACCTTGAATTCTTGAAGAAAACATGTTTTTTACTCGCAGAATTCCACAAGGTATGAAGAATAAAGACATTTAGAAAAGATTCTTGATGAATTGAAGTAAATGGAGGCTGCGTGTAACAACTGCAAAGCTTTATCAAAACATCTTTTAAACAAACTCTCACACAACAGCACAATACAAGTCCCATTTATCCAGTCGTGGGCTCATTACTTCCAACACATGCATCTTAGCTTAAACCTTACAATCTAAAACACATCTGCCTGTGCAAATGTGTGTGTGTGTGGCTACTGTGAGAAAATGAAACACAAATGATCATTTTGGGGGTAAAGTATACATTAAGGGAATTCACCCTTGTGAACATGAATTGCTCACTAGAGTTTCAGTTGCAGTTTACATCTTTTACCATGGACTTCTAATCAGCTCATCCTCGAGCACAAGTGGATGTTTGTGCCACATGGAATAACTTTTGCTCAAGATGTTCCTGGGATATTAAATTCACGGGAATGGGACGGCTGTAAGGTCACATCACAAAGGATGCAGTTTGTCATACATCAGGACAACCTTTTGGGCAGAATAAAGGTCAACATTCCTGGAAACAAAGGCAAAGCAGTTGCAGTTCCTTGTGTCCTTGAGGGCAAAGGGTAAAGGAGCGAAACTACGAAGGCTTTTTCGGTTAAGAACAATAAGACAATACGAACATTTTGTTAACAGGACAGATGCGTCACAAACCAAGATTTGTACAAAAACCCAATTATTTAACTTTATTAACATCAATGTTTTTTCATTTTCATCAACAGTTTCTTTTTAAATTCCAGTTCTTTATCAACAAATAGAAAACAGACTGTGTACAACAGATTGAACCCCTACAGCACTAAGCATTCACAAGGTAAAAATGAACATTTTAGTTTTTATCGCCAGCATTTTCAAGTCCCCCTCCCTACAACCACCACCACCACCACCACAACGTTTAGGCCTCTGGCGATTAGATGCTCCCTCCTGCGGCTCGAGTGGGAGAAGATGTGTGCTTGAGTGGTGCGATTGGGTGAGGAGTAGTCCATTTTAATAGGTGGGGTGGGGGGGTTGTGCTGTTTTTCCTCACTCAGACGGACAACCAGCTGTCGAAGATTACTATGGTAGTACAGTAGATACAACGGTGTTTCCTTTAATACACACTCTAGGACAGCAAGGCTCTCTGCAGTGTCTCTAGGGTTGGTAGATCAGCGGAATTAATCCTTTTTAACAATATACCTTTGAAGATGTGTACATATCTATGTGTAATTGTACATATATATAATCAATCATAATTATATATATATATATATATATATATATATATATATATATATATATATATATATATATATTTATATATTTATAGTTCTATTTCTGTATAAAATAATATCAGGTTTCAGTCCAAAGGGCTGAGTCTCTTTCCCTCTGGTAGGAATGGTTGATTCTGTACAGGTGCCAGCGTTGGCTCCACTCCGCAGCCCATATGAACCACTTCCGCTCCTTTCGGTCTGTGTGGCTCAACTCCAGCAGACTGACCAGACTAATGGGCAGCGAGGAGATGGGAAGGACTTGAAGAGCAACTTTATTCGGAAATCAGGGAGATTATTTTCTGTCAATTACCCTTTGGGTACAAAAGTTTGTTTTCCTCAGGTAAATTCTCCGCTGTGGAGTATGAAGGCCTCAATGCCATAGGCTTCTGATGAAAAACAAAACAAAAAAAACACGTAGAAATCATGTGCTTTCCATTTCTGTACACCTCTGATTTAGTCTCTTGTTAGGTAATTCACGTCTTGTTTTAAAAGTAGCTACCACGTTTACAGGCCAAACTTTAACAAGTGTGTGCTCTGAAATCAATTTTCTCAATGTTGATTTTTTTTTTTAAAATCCAAAACGGCAAGTGAAAAGGCAATTTTTTGAGTTATTGAACTGAGTAAGACCAAACACAATATTTATGATGCATACAATGAATAAAACAACAATGTCAGGTGACAAAATAAATCTGACAGCAGCTCAGAGAACAGTGGTCCTCCTGTATTAGTATCTAGGAACGTGTTAAAAATACATGTCCCTTGTGCTAAAGTACCCTAAAATATGAATAAAAACAAAAAAGTACCGACTATGAAAATAATGCACGCCCCAGGCTGGGCAGTTTAAGACAGAAGACATGTCTGATGTTAAAATGATTATTAAAACAACAAATATACTAAACGATAACATTTGACAAAATGAATCATAATATTGACAATAAATTTAACAAAAAAACAGAGAGAGTGCTCTCTTAGTGCTACCAGTAGCCTTTGACAATCAGGGAGGTTTGGCTTCGACAGAGCAGAGAGGCAAGCTGCCAGTCTGCGCTGTCGCATCTGTACAAGAGTTGTCTTATTTGTCATAGTCATTGTAATGTTTCTGTTATTATTTTTAAAGCAAAATCTCATGTGGTTGGTTAAGTCGGCGTGGATCTTTGTGATTGGTTGAACCCCGTCAACGGGTCTGCGAGTGTGTCCCTTTCTCCTCCCCTCTGGTAGCTGCGAGGGGTCGGGTTCTTGTGGGTTCAAGTGAGTGGATGGTGGCTGAGATGGGTCACTTGGCACACTCCTGAGAGGTTTGACCAGGGAGGCTGCTCGATGGGAGTGGTTATGTTGCATAGTGGTCAAAGCTCCCCAGGTACTCCAATGCTGCCCTGTAGCACAACTGGTACTGGTCCTGGGGAGGAGAGGAGAGGAGATGAGGAGGATTAGGAGGAGGAGGAAGAGGAGAAGGAGGAATAGGATTAGGATTAGGAGGACGACGACTCCGTAAAAAAGTCTCCAATGTCTGTAATATGGCCTGTAATTGTACTATTCTGGTCTGCCCTGTAGACACAGTATCTATTGCATGTCTGTCTGTCTTGGACAGGGCTCCCTCCTCAGCTGCTATTCCTGAAGTTGCTTCCATTCTTTACTTACTAGCTGCAATGCAGTCACAACACTTTACAGGTGTTGAGATCAGAAATTAAGTTAAAAGATGGCTGTGGAAATAGTGGGTAGGAAGTGGGGAAGCAGCTTTTAAACCACGTGAGTCTGATCACATGGCAAGATAGTCTCTACTTTAACCCTTTTGAAGGCTTTTGGGGGAGGTGTTCCCTCATCTCTTTCAAGAAAAGAGGATGATGGTGACGTCTGCCTTGCAGATTGTAAAGCTTCTTGAGGCAATTTGTAATTTTTGATATTGGGCTTTACAAATATAATCAACTTGATTTGACTTCTTGTGATTGTGGCTACATGTTGGATAGCTAACCAATATACTGTGCGCATTTTCATAATGAGCACAACAAAAAGCTGGGCCCTATTTCTCGTACCTGGCTAAACAAAGTCAAGCAAATGTCCTAATCTCGAGTTTAAATTAGCGAGATGATTGACATCAGGCTATCTGGGTTTCTTCACGGCTGATCCGCGCTGAATCGGTCTCGTTAATTCTAGCCAGACGTCAGTCATCTCGATAAATGCGCCCGCTCCTCTTCAGAAGGGATAATAATCGAGCACTGACACCACAATGTTCTAATAGTACAATGGCAAATAAACTCAGAGGAACCTCTTTTTATTTCTCTAATAAGAAGCAGGAGATGATCATGAAGGCATATGAGGAAGTCAATACCTTAGTCATTAACAGCAAACGCGTTGCGAATATTCCAACGTTTTTGCAACGTTGTTGCCGTGAACGCAACTTTAACAGCGCCCTCGCTGCGAGACATAAGCGTCGCAAATATATCAGACAAGTTAAATGCGTCAGTGTTGAGAAAATGTATCGGCTAATTTGAAGTGTTTCATCACCCAAATCAATCAGATTATATTTACGAATATATATATACACTTATGAGGATATATGTACTGTATGCACGTATGAATCATGTACTATATATGTGTATATACATGTTTGTGTAGATTACCATATAACAAGAAGTTTGAATATGTGTATGGGCGGATCAGTATATATGTATTATTCATAATCAGAAATTCAATCAATTGAAGCAGTGAAAATAAATTGTGTGTGATTCTCTGTTTTCTCATCACGATCACCTTAATCATGTTCTACAATAATTATGTATGGTGTACTAATAGCACTGTCAAATAATTATGAGTGCTTTCAACACATCCATACGTTTCTTAAGAGCTAAATAAACTTAAGAACAGCGGCATGCAGCGGCTGATAGTCTGTGTCTGAGACGGGTGATCAGCTGCGCCTGTGGTGATCAATGTCCGCGGCTCGAGAAGCTCTCGTAAATAAATTATTTCTTGCCGGCAAAATCTATATCGCCGCGTACAGGAAGTCATGATGATGTAAAGGATGGATCCTGGCGATCTGAAAGAACTCTCTCCCTATAAAACTAATATAACTAATATCGCTCCTTCATCAATGAGGAAGGGAGCTGCCTTTTGTCCGGTGGAAGTGTCCAGCTTATCCAGTGAATTTCAGTAAGCCTGCCCGGGAGCAGGTTTACATTTTTGGATGTGTTGCTATGGTGATTAATCTAAGGTTGCTTCGAGAAACCGAGAAAGCCTGACCTACGTCATCTTATCCTGACAATTAGCCCGCTAACTCAGTAAGCCAGGTATGAGAAACAGGGCCCTGGTCATGTTCTTTTGTCACCCTAGACAAACTGAATATCACTGATGGATTTTGCATGTAAAATAAATAATGGAATAATGTGTGGTGAGCTTAACCAAAATTATGTAATATTAAATTCATTAAATTAAATGAATTTAGTTTTGGCTGACATTTGCCTCAGAGGGCTTTACAATCTCTACACATATGACATCCTCTGTCCTGGGACCTCACATCGGTTCAGGAAAAACTCCCCCCCCCCCAAAAAAAAGAAGTAATAAATTGACTCTTCTCTTTCACTATAGCAAAAGTAGTTTTGCATGATAACTAATGACTGAGTCACCTATATTTGTGAAAATCAAACCTCATCTCTTTATCGTCAAATATTTATGAACTCCATGACTGTACTCTTTAATTTGCTTCTTCAGATACTTGTCTGTTTGTGATAGAACGTATTTATCAATGCGTAATTTGAGAAAGTGTGCCACTGGCCCGATAGCACCTGAGGACTTGCTACAGGATTTCTGAAGCACCTCTAAAACCTCTATTAAAGATTTTTTTTTTCAGTAAGTCAAGAAAGGACACTTAGTAGATAACATCAAGTTTACAGGGTAAAAATATTCAATGGTGACTTTGGAATACCTCCCTGTCACTGTGAGATACGGAGTCTGAACAGCCTCTGCTCTTACCTCGGTCTGCACCATGGCAGGCCGCTGGGTGCGAAGTGTCTTCACTGTCTGGAAGAGGTCGACCACTCCTTCGTACCTCATCCTCTCCAGCACGATGCTGAGGGTGATGAAGACTCCGGTCCTGCCAACCCCGGCACTGAAGGGCACAGAGGAGTCTTTAAAACATTTCCTGCCCGAGGCTCCACAACTCTTTATGACCTTTTAAGTTTTTCTGAATAATATAGCCAAATTGGAAGGTGATTTTATAAAGAAAATGTACTATTTGGAGAGCCTGAACTGTAAGCATGTAAACCTGAACTGTAATGCACTGTATGGGTGCGGTACATCTTATTTAATTTACTGCCTTAAACAGCATTTGGACATAAATATAAGTATTTTGTCAATAACGACTAAATACTAAAACACCTCTCAGTATAACATAATACAGTTCAACAGCACCACAAACAACAGAGTTGAATAAATGCCTCTTTAAAGAGTAAAACAAAAGAAAAAACATATTCTTCATGAAGGTAAGACTTACTGCACACCTCAAAGGATTACTTTAGGCCAAGTGTACCTTATAAACTGGAAACTGAAGGGCATTTTTTAAAATTTTTCAAAAATGTGAAACACTATTTAAATGTGATGAATGTAAACAGTGTGATGTTTCAAGTTTCCAAGGATTAAAGTGCAGACAATCACTGTAAATCTGAAATTTGCTATACATTTCTGTCAATATCGCAGTTGCTTGCACTTTGTGCATGTGGAACAAAGGTGACATCATTTAGGAACTCTGCTGCTGCATCATTATTCAAGCATATAGAGAGCTCTGAAGTAGCAGCAACACTATATGTCGACAGATTTCTCTTCATTTTATGATTCTAAAATTCTGAAATGAATTCATGATCTTCTTCACCTGCAGTGTACAGTGATTGGTCCGTCTTGTCCAAACTGTTCCTTGGTTTTGTGCACTTGTCCAATGAAATCAATGAAGCCTTCTCCAGTTTTTGGTACTCCTTGCTCGGGCCAGTCAGTGAACTGGAATTGGCGGATTGTTCTGGACTGGCCGTCCTGAAGGGCAGCAAATACGTACATTTACGAGACATACAACAATGTAGGTGATGTATATTGTGTGCATAATTCAGCTGAGCGTTCGTCAATGCTTTTATTTGTCACTATGAGCAAATGACAGTCTTCTGTACTTTGCAGTTTCTGCTCCACACTTCTCTCTCTGCAGCCTTCACTCTAATATGCACTCAACAACCGCAAAAAAACCACAGCTCAGCTTCTCAGTTGACTACCGTAACCATGCGAGTTTCTGCTGCAGTCATAAAATCATCTAATTTACACTCGGGATGCAATATGAATAAAGCTGACGACCTGGCAGGAGAGAAAACCAGCAGGACTTTGGCACTCCAGGACCAGGACTGACAGACACCTACTGCGAGCTGGAGTCCTATATTTGACAGCACTGTGATGTCAGCATATGTAAATTAAATGTTTTTCGTGCATATAAGGAATGTATTTCTCAATCTATCTGCCTTTCTATGCACATACTGTATATATAGATGTGCATGTGGAAGAAGGCGTGGGTGTGGGATTAAAGTGCAGTGCAGTGCTGTGGGCCTTCTCATGACAGTAAAGTATATTTATAGCCCATTGAAAATACTGCATCACAGGGAGTTGCAGTACTGGCCCTTGGGGATTGAAGGCTATGCTTTTCATGTATTTTCACAGTGATCTTGGAACACAGACACACACACACCAAGTATACTGTTACTAAATCCGGGTAAACATGTTTGATGGTGCATTCACTTGATGTCAGCCTGTCAGGAGAAATAACACAGGGTGCGTTCTGATCATCTCTACCTTGAAATCACAGCCGGTATAATTCTTAACACTTAGCGAGACTGTCAGCATTTGTAAGAAAACCTCAAATTAAGAGTGATTTTTGAGTTGGATGGTTATATTTGTAGAAAATGCCAATCAGTCCACCCCCCCCCCCCCCCCCACACACACACACACACACACACGCAAGGCAAACCCACATATATTCAGACCCAGAGTGGGACCAACATACCCTGGCATCTGTGACTTTGAACTCTCTGAGGATGTACTGGGGCATGTTGTACTCAGCCATCGGATCCACTACAAAGTACTGATACCTGGCTGAACGCTCTGCTGGCCAGTACTGATGGCACTTCTCCTAGAAAAGAAAGGGGATGCAACGTTTTAAGTACTTGTATTCGAAGAATCTTTTTCCATAGACATTCATGGAAAATATACAAACATATCGACTTCCTGGTGTACAAGTGCAGGATATTATTAGTATATCATTTTTTTCTCTTCTGTCAGTTATTAGTATTTTAAGTGATGAAAAAGTCTCTGCTTACAAAAGGAGAGATTAATCTGTGGTTTTGAAATATTGCCTGATTCATTCACGGTGGTGAAATATTTACATAATTTGTTTATGTTCTTAACTACAGCGATGATGTGCATGATGGCTTTTGTTCATAACCCTTTGATTATGGATGATAGGGTGATAACAGCTATGAAATACAGTTAAGTGCTGTCGGAATCGCATGCATAATCACAAAAAAACAGCTCAGTCTAAGATATTATGGATTTAATCAAACTGATATCAAGATGAAGGCAATGATTGTATTCCTTAAAGGATTAGTTTGAAGTTTTAAGAGATAAGCTTGCTCGTTTTTTTATGAAAATTAGGTGAGATGATTGATACCACTGTTATCTATCTTGTCTGTACATGATGCTGGTGCCAGCAGCTGATTAGCTGAGCCATAAAGACAGGAAACCACAGACTGTATACAGGAAGTGGACGTAGTCACAGTGACGTCGCTCAGTGGTTTGAAGGCTACAGTTTCGAAGCCCCTAGTTCAGCCATCTTGGTTTTTGGAACCAGAAGTGACACGAGAGTACAACTGGCAGCGACCTGTCAATCACAAGGTAGCCACGCCCTAAAGCCTACCCTGCTTTATCTTCTATTTTACTCTAAATGGGACTTTAACCTATCAAATGAATATCATGTTGTATTGAAGAAACAAGTTATTGATTCCGACTGGAATCAAATGCAAACAGGAAGAGAATCTAAGAAGTGGCTGTAGCCTTATATTTAAAGATCAGATGTGAGAGTGCTATTGATTTCTCATCTGACTATGAGCAAGAAAACAAATACATGCGTTTCCCAAAATGTGGATATTTAAGATTCACTCACTGCCTTATGATCCCCAGATTTCCTTTACGGTCCCTTTTTTGAAACTCAACTCTAAAGTTTCTTGAGTTCTTTTTCTACCTCGAGATCTTATGTAGTCGCGGTGTTATCACAAACGTAGAAGTGTGTGTCTATAAACGGTCTGCTAAAAAAAATACTATTTAGCATTTTTTTTGCCAAAACCTGATCCCATTTTTTCAAGTGTGATGCAGTCAAGCGGTAGGGAAAGTAACATTATGCTTGGAATGCATCCAATTATTGACAAATCTGACCCCGTAGCTTCAGTCATGGTGATAAGGAAGTTAACTTTAAACCAAAGTTATTACTCAGGGTTGGAATTAATTAATATTTGAGCAATAGCTTAGCTGAACCGACTGAACTCAAAAACATTATATTCATTCCCTGAAATGGTCCTATGACCTTAAAAGTGCTGGACACATTCATGTACAGTTTGTGTTTGTGTATTACCCGTCCCATCTCTCGTAGCTTGGTGAGCATGACGACGATGGTGGAGTTGTGCTCCCACAGCATCCTCCAGAAGTCCTCGGTGGTCTCTGCCAGAGGGCCCTGTGTTGCCAGGTAGGCCTTCTGCTGTCTGAGGACGAAGATTAAAAACAACACATAATAATTAAGAAATGCATGGTGCTATTACAGCTGGTATTATATAAAGCACATCACAAAGCAATAACCAGAAATGGATTCAATGATAAAGTGTGCTGTTGTTGCAGAGACGGTTAAACCAACCCACAGATTGAATAACAGACAAGATTAAAGACATGCAACAAAACTGGTGTCAAATAAACTGCTCAAATACATTCAAGCACAAATTTATTCCAACAAAATTCAAAGGCTGGCTTTTTTTCTGTGAATGCCACACACACACACACCATTTAGTGGACATTTATATACCAGTTGTAGGAAAGAGAATCAAAACCCACAAGGCCCTGCTGCTTAAAAGCATTTAGCTGCAAATGTAATGTACTGTTGTCCTTGCACTGCTTGTTAAAATGTCCTCTACCCTAATGCCAACAAGACAAATTCCTCCACATTTAATGAACATAGCAAATAATCCCTGGCAACTATAACCATCATTGAGCTATTTAAGCCTGTATAGGTCCTCTACATCTTCCCCCATTCTCCTCTGTAAAGCGCCACAGAATGAGAGAGAGAGAGAGAGAGAGAGAGAGAGAGAGAGAGAGAGAGAGAGATATGCTCACAAAACTAGAGATGAGCTCATCCACTGAGCCAAAGCAATGCTGGTGTCCTACGTGACTTTGGTTCAGCTGAGCAGTTTCTCTGTCAAACAGCAGGTGGCAGCAGCGCACCGATCATGAGAGGGAGCTCCAACACCAAACACACGCATGATCGCACACACACACACACACACACACACACACACACACACACACACACACACACACACACACACACATGTTTGCAGCACATGTAAGTTTGCATTCAGGTGTACGTTTATACGCGTGCAGTAGTTTTGCATGTATATTCAGACACGCTACCACGCTCACTCAGTCACACACTGAGCCAGGGCTGAACAACTAATGAAGGTGCTGCATGCGAGGCACTAATGTGGAACCGGGAGATTAGAATTTGCTCAAGGCCTTGCCCGCACGTATAAAGAAACAACAGATTGGTTGAGAGGAGAGGAGATGGCACACAAGGAGGGAAAGGCAACAGAGTGAGGAATCAAATTAAATAGATGAAAACGGAGGAAAGAGGAATGCAAAATAAAGAGAGGAAGTGTACGAAGTAGAGGGAGAGGATGTAGAGAGGAGATGAAAAGAGTGAGCACTGCTCTCTCCAGCTGGTCAAAGGAGTGCAAAAACTGACTGCTGAGGAGGAGAGGAGAGAAAAAGAGAGTAGTGGAGAGGAGAGGAGATGAGAGTAGAGAAAAAGAAAGTAGAGGAGAGGAGATTAGAATGTAGGAACGGGGACTGAGCAGAGGCGGAAGAAAGGGAAAGGCAGAGAAGGAAAGCAAAGCTAAGCAGGGGATGAATGCTAAATTTCAAATTGATAGGGTGGACCCCTCTAACCTCCCCATAATACAGCCCCTAGCCAAAAACAAAAACAATTCTAACCGCACCACACAAAAGTGACTTCTCTGCACACAGTGTCCTGATGAGCGCGCTGCCAAACAGCACAAAGCACTCTCTGCATCATCCCACATGACTGCAGCGCTTGAGGACATAGCGTTTCATTTCAACCTCATTACAATGCTAAAACTCCAGCCGGCATCAGAGCATATCCAGGGCTCATAGCTGGAATCAATGGTTCGCCTCTCATTAGCTTAGCATATTATTGGCTTTTCTTGAAGACGCTGGGGTGAAGGGCACTGGAGGCCCCTGTTTAGTTTTTATTTATGGCCAGGCTTTAAAAGTGGCTTAATCACACAGTGCCGCCGGTGCACACAACAGGTCTCCACCCGGATACGTCTGTGTCTGCCATGATGTTTGGTTGGAAAATTAAGATGGCGAGAGAGAGAGAGAGAGAGAGAGAGAGAGAGACAGAGAGAGAGAGAAGAGGGCGGGAGGAGACAGAGTGCGAAAAAGAGGTGTGAAGGAGACAGATTAAGGCAGGAAATACTGAGAGATAGAAAGGGGTAAAAATAAAAAAGGGAAGGAAAGGGAAAAGAGAGAAACAGAGAACATGGATGAGAAAAAATAAAGGGGAGGCAGGGGTTTAGAAACACACTTCATTACAATACTCTCCTGCTGCAATTATGCTATTTACACAGCAACAATAGAGGGTCTGCCTCTGCGGAGCGCCGTCTCATTAACAACAGAACTGGAAAAAGAGGAGGGGGTTGGGGGTGAGACGTGTTGCCTCCTTCACGGCCCGGTACGAAGCACAACCCCATATTGACTGAATGGCATTTCAGGCTCACTAAATCCATCCCCTCGCTGTACACTTGAACGACAGAAGAGTCAGCTCTTTGTCTCTTCGGTGATACTTATATAGATATGAAACAGTGCCTTTTCATCTTCTTCCCTCTAGGAAGCAATTTGGACTCAGAGCAGACAAGAACACGCAGTAGCTTCAATATGAAAGTGGTAGTGGCTCAGCAGACGAGAGCCACATTGACAGAGCCGCGAGTAATTCTTGCAACTGGATACTGCCCACTGCGGACTCATCTTCAGTCCCCGCCCATGCATTTTCATCTAGTCCACTGTGAATGTCTGCTGTGTTCGTGAAGCAATTTTTGTTGTGCTGGCTCTGTACTCTGGTACATTGAAATTGGAAATGACACGATGACTGTAAGGTTACAGTGTCGACTCTCAGATTAAATGTCAGGATGTTTAGATCCACATCGGAGGAACCATATGGGATTATAGCCCTATCCTGGCAGTTAGGAAGTTATTGTAAAAGGAACATAGACCGTAATATTTGTTTGCAAGTCCTGCTCACATAATGTCTGCCTTGAACTTTATGACTCATTACATCTGCAGACGATTGTTTTCCCCCCTGAATGCTAAGCCAGGCCTGTACGGCACCCATCTTTGCTTTTAGCCTTCAGTCTGGTCCAACCTGCTCGGTTGGATTGACCGAAGTGACTATTTCCCTGTGGGGCCATAAAAAAGATTGTTCGTTGAATACATGTTGACATGTCAAAGGCTCATACACCATCTTGTTGCATTTAATACTAAATGTATTTGAATCCGTCAAATTAGTCACAACAAATGCTCTAATAACTTCTGTTTGAGTCACGTTTGTTAAAAACTACAGTGCCCAGGTGTTTTGGTAAATTACTGAACCTTAGCAACTATATATTTGTGAACCCTGTTTTGAGATTTACAAAGAACAAATAGACTTGAAGACCAGAGACAAAGGAAGTGTGGCATGGTATTGAAGTTTGAAAGTATTGAGAGAGAGCGAGGAGAGAGAGAAAGAGATAGAGAGAGAGAGAGAGAGAGAGAGAGAGAGAAAGAGATAGAGAGAGAGAGAGTGAGAGAGAGAGAGCGCACTAATGCATTCCTGGCTTTGATCTTTTCATGGCGTTTGATAATTAGATAAATATAGAACAATGCAGCCTTGTCCTTCAAAGGTCAAAGTCAGCATTTTAAGCCGACTCATTGTCATTGTATTCGGTTCAAATGTTGAGATTGAAGTTCTTTGCTGACCTGTAGCCGTCAATGCAGCTGGCGTTGATGTAGTCAGAGCCCTCGACCCCACGGATGGGCTGCAGGCAGACGCGGGTGGACTCAAAAGGCATGATGTTGACCAGGCGGTTCTTGAACTTGTTGCAAGGTAAGTTGGCGCTAATGAAGCGTGACGTGTGCGCTTTGGAGTTGGCCAGTCTCTGTTTGATAGAAGGTTGGAAGATATCAGACAGGGAGAGAGATGGAGGAAACAAAATTGTGACCTGTGACCTGCAGTAAACAAACAAGCAAGTCTGAAACGCTTCCCTGTCAAGTCTCTATTTAGACTTAGACTTCAAGTTTCCTGTCAAGATAAAAGGTAAATACTGCTGCTAGGTATAACTAAGTGCAGTGGACTTGTCTCCCATAGAGTCCGAGAGCTTGGAGGACTGTGGGCGTGACAAGCTCAGTGCTGGCAATCGACAGAGCACAGATGGACAGCACAGGAGTCTGTATGGACAGTCATGGTACTCTAGGAGAATTTGTGTGTGTACGTTGTGGCCAGACTGCGCAGGCATGGAGGCTGTGGCCCCCACATACGCCGCAATCATTTTCTCACTCTTTCATTCTCCGTTGTTGGCAGGAGTGTAGATGCTATTATCACTTCAAACAGAATGGATCACGGTCATAAGAGGGCTAATGGCAGAGCCGCGCTGGGAGGAAAGTGTGTAATAACATCACAGTCGATGGCTATTGACAGAAGGTGTGCGTGTGCGTGTGACTGCGAGTCACCTTGAACACCAGCTGTGTGTGTTTGGGCGAGGGTCAGTCCATTTTGTAATTCTCCATGTGTAGGTGTATGGTGGTGTTTGTGTGTTAATGTGTGTTTGTTCTTGTCCAGTTGTCCCCGAAACATGTGTGTTAGTATGCACTGGTGCTACTGTAGCTGTTGAAATGTCCCAGCATGTCACAGAGATACATTCCTGTGCATTGGCTTATTTGGTGAATTCATTAATTAATGTGATCACAGCGGTACAATAGCGACACCCTTAACAGAAGGTCAGAATTCACAACTGCAGCAGGATGCCCTTTTCATGTCGTTATACAATAAAAGTGCGAGAGCTGTCTGGTGCTTCTATATGAGAGTGGATTGAAAATGTCTCTAATTTCTGTTAATAAGTAACAAAAACTCACTTCCAGTACAGTGTTACAATGTCACCCCTGCAAACTAGCCAGTGCCCTATAAATCATAAAAAGCTGTTTTGAAATGCCTTTTCTTAAGTTAAATGCTTCATTACATCCTGCAGGAGTATTTTTTTGCACACTAAAAAAGTCATCAAATAGTGCCTTAAGTAATACTTGTCTGAGGGGTGTGCTTATCAATCACCTTGAACTCCAACTCCATGGCAGTAACCGTCTCGCCGGGCGGGGGCTGGGTGAGTTTCTGGATGTGGGCGTACAGGTTGCGTGCCGGAACCTCAGTGTTGCCGCAGGTGGCGGCCTCCAGCAGTGCTTCGTGGATAAAGATGTACTGGTCCTCAGTCTGGACCATGTAGTTCCTTTGGGCACGCATGCACGTCACATGGCCGTAGATGTCTACTGACTTCTCGTGCTTCATGCGCTCCAGCATGGCATCGATCACGATGAAGCAGCCAGTCCTGCCCACGCCCGCACTGACGGATGAAACACTTTATTTATTTCACAGATAATTGTCTGTTTACACTGTATAACAAGATCCACTGGTAGTACAAACACATGGGTAAACATCTAGAGACAAAACGAGCACTAAAGCTCAAGGTTATTGGTGTTGAGCTGGAAGTCCAAAGCACAACCACACTTAGTTAATATCTCACCCGAGAGTATTCATGTACAAGATACAAATGAGCTCTTTATTATGAGATTGTGAACTCTTCCGCTGGCTATACCCTTACTAAATGCTTGTGTATCAAAATGCTACTTCACATCATACAAGCTTCTATACGTGACAAATGTTCATGTCAATGTGGTTAAAAAAGGTATGGAGATCCAAATATTGAGATGAGTCGAGATGCATTGAGAATGTGTAACGTATGTTTTCTCTAGCCATTTTGATGTACACCAGTTAGCACAAGAGCGGGACCATGGTGACATAGTTGCTGCAGTTTGTGCACGTTTGTGATTGTAGAGGCACCGTAGAGAGACTTTTCGACTGCATGCAACATATGCAACCCAGAATTATTGAGTCAAATTCCAGGGGAAGGTGATCTAATCTTTGATTAAAGAACACAACCATGTCTTGGCCAATCGTTTTCATTAGCAGTTCATTAACTGGAGGCACACAGTTTTGTTCAAGTCTACACCCACCTGCAGTGGACAACCATGGGCCCGGCATCTGGAGGATTGCAGGCTTTTACCCTCCGTAGGAAAGCCAGAATGGGGGTGGGGTACTCTGGCACCCCGTGGTCTGGCCACGCCATGAACTGGAACTGTCTCACCTCCCTCTTCTCACTGGAGCCATTCTGTAGGAGTCGGAGGAGTCAGTGACATAGAAAGGTGGAAGTTTGAGAAGACATCCTGACTTATATGTTATTGCCTGCTTTTTAAAGAGAAACTTGTCGTGCTTGGGATGATAATAATAATAATAATAATACTTTAATCTTATATAGCGCTTTTCTAAGTACCCAAAGACACTTGATAAACATTTTCTAGTTCAAGTTTTGATGAACGGGAGTGGAAATTGAAAATGGAAAACACAAGTGATTTAATCAGAAATGTAGCACATTTTAAGTAAAGGTCTTGAGATAATAACTTTGTTAACAGCAGTAGGTAAGGTGTATAATTTACATTCATTCAACAGTTTCTTCTTTCAAAGGTTTCTTTGAATTTTCACCAGCACTGAAAGAAACCGCTCCAGCTGGGGACTTGCATTAAATTAGGAATAATAATAACGTTAGACATTATAAGAAATGAATGGAAAAAGAACGGGAAGAGGAGACGTAAAGGACACATCAGTCACATTATCATAGCACTGATGTATATGAATCAAAGTGAAACACCTTTTACAGAACAAAAGACCACATTTTGGAAGTTAAAAAGCTCTAGTTCTAATAACCTTCATCTGTCTTCATAAAAATAAATATATATATATATATTAAAATGTGACCCCTGTAATAATAAACTAAAACTACTGATAGTTTACATAATGCACCATGAATTAAATGTTGTACATCATTGTACACATCTAACAAGATGAATTTGCATGCATGTATAGTATATATGTGTATATATACATATAAATATATATATATATATATATATAAAAAATCATAATCAACTGCTGATAAAGCACTACTAATAAATGTTTTCCTTTGTTTTTTTGTGATCAAATTTGTATTGATTTTCTTAGATATGCATATAAAGAAAGATGGGCACACTACATGTACGAAAATATATACATGCACATAACCAATACAAATAAAATTAAAAATTAAAAAAATAAATGTTTTCCTTTCTTCAAAAAGCATTTGTTTCTATAATAGAACCCTAGCATCAGAGTTTATCGCTTAAAACAGATAGCCTTCTTGGAAAACACAAAGATATTCATATCAATCACCTTATTATTTAAAGTAACAATCTGATATACACCATCAGCTGTCTTTTTGTGTGATATATGGTTGATTGCAAATGACAAGGCAGAACTGTACCTTGTAGAGGGCGAAAGTACGGACGCTGTAAGTGGCCAACTCCACAGTGTCCAGCATGGTGACCTGGATCATTCCATAGGTCTCTGTGCCTCGCGACGGCCAGTACTGGTCACACTTCACCTGGCAGAGCGAGAGAGAGGGCACACTGTCAGGACTGAACTGCTGCTAACATCCTCCACGAGGCTCGTGAGAGGCTTGTAGGATCACACTGATTAACACGGAGGGAACATTAGAGAGGTCAGATCAAAGGCTTTGTCCACTGTCTAATTAAAAACCGAATACTCAGTCAGCTCCTGTATCTGCTGAAAAGTCAAGTGAATTGAGCGCGAGCTTGTGCATTCATGTGTGTCGGCATTTGAAGCAGGCTTCAAAAGAGCATTAAAAATCCCACTTTGTCTTTTATCGGCCTGTGATCATTTTCAATTAGCTAATTGTCGGGTGGCTTGCAACCCTTTTCATGTATGCTTTTGCCGCATTTGTGATGATTGGCACTCCATTGTGGAGGGACACGCTCCTAAAAGCCTGTTCGCGCCTGGAGTGGAGGCACAGCAGGTCCGTCCAACTGGATATGATGCATATGTGCACAGAACTAACTTCACTGTGAATGAGGCTTACAATTATTGACCTCTTCTTCATTCAACTTTTACATGAACTCTTCCTTGTGAGATTGCTAATGACTACTGGCTGTCACAGGCATTTAGCTCTGGTTTTAAAACAACAACAATAAGGCGTCTGTTCATTAAATGTTGGGAAAGTATGTCTTTAACTACTTCTGAATTATTGTAATGTATCTGGAGGCGATGAGTCACATCATTATCAAAACACTCTGCCCACTGATTGGTCTTGCTTCTAGCTTCTGGGCTAAGTTGATTCTCCGTGGACGTTTTCAAGACAAAAACCTTGTTTGGAAAAAACGTTCATAACAATGTGCTACACCTACTACGTGTCTTAAACGATAAGCTGAAGCCATCTTCAATCAGTCACAGGCGTTCGGAACAATAGCATGAACTAAAAAACTGAACATTTTACAAGTGTGTGGGCAAAGCTAGTCATTTCACAGAATCACAAACTCCCTCTTTACATATAGAAACGGAGCAAACTGTCAGAATTGCAGGGACAATGACGTGCTGCTATTGATTCGGATAACATTAAAGGAAGAGATTTGGTGCAGCTGAGCTAATCATATTGATACCACAGTACCGAGCTGACATTTGGAAGCACCTTGGCTGTCTCAGCGAGCTGGTACAAATCGACAAACAAAATGCGTTCAAATTCACCCCCTCACAATTCACCTCCCCTGGTGACATCTCCCATTCAGAGGCAGTGGTAGACCTCGCAGGAGAAACTCAATTGAGTGATGGGGAACCGCTTGCAGTACAAACATATGGATTAGCAGTCACCGTATAATGAATATCTCTGTGCTGTTTGAGGTTGGGTGGCATATTTTCCTTCACACACACACGCACACACACACACACACACACACACACACACACACACACACACACACACACACACACACACACACACACACGGTGAGTAATACCTCTGGTCTCACTTAAAATCCTGACCTTTTAGGGTTTTACTAACTGGTAATGATAGTGCTAAAGGAAGCTCAAACGTTCCTGCTGCCGTATCTCATCATATATGTCAAGCTCCAGCTCTGTTCACTCACTCATCATGTCTGTGTATGTATGTGAGGGAGAAATAGACAAATAGAGGATGTGAATTTATGTAAACGATGTAACAAACGTCCGAAAAAAGTATAGCCTGTGTCTAATGGTCTTTCAGTTTTGTCTTATTAAAAGTCTATTAGTTATCAACTTGCTACAGTTTGTCTGACGCACTCTGCAGTCTCATTTGATTTTTAAGGACAGATCCACATATTAAGTAAATGTAATTTTCAGCACTGACGCAGAAACAATTTTATCAATTCAATTCACAGTTAGACGTCTCATATTGTATTGTAAAAAGTTATCGTCAAATTGTGACAGATATTGGTGTCACAGACATGCTCCTAATTATAATTTAACTTAAAATGTCACTAACCAAAATAATCAGAGGTTCTAATTGTGATTCATATTCACCAGTGTTCAAAGAGTAATTAAACAGAAACATATTTTTTGCGCTGTTAACACATTCATATATCCTGTATATAGTAATATTATTCATGTCAGCAATGCAGACAACATCTCTACATGCTCTTTGTAGCGGGCAAGAGTGCAATTAAACACCCTCTTCTGGTTTGTGAATTCCAGCTTCGAACCGTTTGATGAAGTTATTCCAGAGATTTAAAACCATCCTAATCAAACACGTTTCCACCCATATTGGAGAAAGGCAGGTTTGGTTCTCTACATCGCTTTCCATAGTGTTGGCAAGCCAATTGATTTTCAGATGTGTGAGGCTGAGACAGGCTTTCATTTCTTTCTCAGCTCCGTATGTTGTGGTGTGAGGATTTTGTCCTTGTGCATGTGTATGTGCGGCGGTGAGCCTAAGATCAAAGCAGCATGTTCCTCCATCAGAGAGCTCGGAAATTGCCACTCAGATGCACTAAACATATGGAACGGTATTTGTGAGGATGTGTATATACTGAAAGTGTAATAAAAATCCTCTTATCAAGCCTATCCGCACACCATATCAGCAGATATTCTCCAAGGTACAAATAAATTAGCTCTGCTCCAAAAAGACATTGAAAGCCCACAATTTGCCTAAATGATTGATTGCATCGATAGCTCAAAATTAAAACAGATGATGGTACGTTTTGAAGGATGTTAAGTAATTTAAGTCTTTACTTGACAAAACTCTAGCTTTTTTTATAGACTCACAATAGATACGGAATAATGAACAGAACTTCCTGTAATGATTTTCTAGCCACCCCTCAAAAAAATCAATGTCTAGGATTTTGGAAATGAACTCTTTCATTTACAATCCCGGTTACTTCCAGTTCTCAGTCTGGGGACTCTCTTTCATTAGGACACCGAGTACCCACACTAATAAAGGAACCACAGACCGGCAGGGCTCCACACTGATTTAACTCCCCCATGGAATTCATGAGCATGATTTAGTGACGGTAATTAAATAAACCCATCCCAATTTTGAATCTCAAGTTGCACATGTACTTGTTCTTTTTGCCTTTATTAGCTTGAATATTTATAGGAATACACAGGTGTTGTTGGGTGACAATCCTCTTAACTCCAACTTCAGAGTTTTCATTACAGTGCCGAGGCTTCCAAGAGCCAAATTCAGAAAGTGCAAACACAAATGAGGCACTCGATGTCTATGAAACCGTGGCGTGGTGGTGCAAAAATAAATATATAGCAATCAAGTATTGCACTCTCTGAGCGGTTTCAAAATAACAAATGAATAAAGTATTTGCATGATTGTGAAAATCAAAATATAACTACACATACAAGTTCATATTTTAGCAGATTTATGTGAGGTTATGCACATGTTGATAACATATGCAAAGTTGCCACGGTAACGCCATCATAGGTGGCAAACAAACAGCGAGGAAAAGTTAAATCTGTGCAATTTTACTTCACAAACAGATTTAGATGGACTAGACAGAGACGTTTTTGGAGATTACTGAAGAGAAGCAACACGAAGCGATACAGGCCAAAGACAACCAAAATATCCATTGAAGTGCTAGTGACTTTGATCAGGCTGACAAATCTTGCTTGAAAGTAAGACCGGGTGTCTATATGCCTTCAGGCTTTGTTGGGTGTAACGTTACGTCCCCAGAATTGAGCTACATAAATATATACATACATATGTCAGGAAACTCCATTTCTGGCCACAGTTCAATTCTCAAACACCGACTGTCGGATACGTCTGATACAGTGACTGCGATGGCCCTAGTGAGGGCCGAGTGCAACAACCCATTCACAGAGGCCACCTGTTGGTAGATTTGTTAACTAAGTAGTCGTACAGGGTGGGGTAGCACATGAAAAAGTGACATCAATTCATAACCTGCTGCATGTAAATAAAATGTATTTCTGGCTTCTTTATTTACTAGTTTATCGCTCATATTTGTGTGAGGTAGTCATTATTTATGACTTATTATTCATAATTAAATCATGTATAGTGATTGAGTCCATATGCTGTTCATGATCAAAAATTATATAATGAATGTGATTAAATCTTTAAGTATGCACATGTCAGTAAATTAATATATCATTACAAATTGTCAGTGATTGTCAGCGTTATATAGTAACAGACATCCTCTCTCCTTACCCGTGACTTTTCCTCCAGTCTGGTCATCATGACGATGGTGTTGGATCTTTGCTCCCACACCATCCTCCAGAAGTCGCTCAGTGTCTCCGGCAGTGGCCCCTGTGTGGCAATGTAGGCATTCTGCTTCCTATAGCCGTCGATGTAGTTGGAGTTGATGTAGTCACTGCCTGGAACGGCTTTAAGAACGACAAGAAGTAGGGGTGTAACTGACACATTACACAGTGGGGTTTATCTTTTATCTAATAAACTCGCTTAGAAACACAGATCAGATTATCATCAGAATGCTTTTCATCAAAACACGTGACTAATCACTTAAGATGCCTGGTATTTTCCAATCTATTATTATGACTGACAGTCTATATTGAAGCAAAAAGGGTACATGGGTTTTGTGGTTAAACAGGGGATTTCTAAAGCAGCTGGCATACACAATGTCCTTGGTACTTGTGAAGGAGGTCTCAATCGATGGCAGCCTCTGTCAATGGCTGTCTGAGGGGTTGAGTGGAAACATGAGCTCTTACCGTCAACAGAGGTGAGCACCACTCTGGAGTGGTCATAGGCAATGACGTTTGCATAGCGATTCTTTGGCTTGTTGACCTCCATGTTGGAGTTCTCCCAGGTAAACTGCTGGCCTGGATCAATGGACTGTGAGTAAGGGCAGGAAATAAAAGAAACAGAAGACAGATAGAGAGAGAGAGAGAGAGAGAGAGAGAGAGAAAGAGAGAGAGAGAGAGAGTGGACAGAGATACACAAGGAAAGAAAGAAACAAAGAAAAATAGAAGCACAAAATGAGTGTTAAATGGATGAAATGGAGCAAGACAGGAGGGTAAGGGAAAGGGCACAATTACCCTGCTGTCACCCAACTGCAGAACACCGTTGACAACAAAGCCTTTAAATGGAACATATACCAACATCGTGTACCTACCTACAAAAGCCATAGTGGAGTGCTACAGGTGAGTGGTGTTATACTGTGAAGGAGATTGTGCCGACTCAAGCTATCAGTTGACAAAGTACCATGTGGCTGGCTCCACTGCATCTGCTGATGCTACATTAATATGACAATGTGCATGACATGTGACGCCTTAAATGCTAATGAAGCAGAAATATAAAGGCACCTGCTTTGGTGATTTAAATCAACAACCACAACAACAACAAACCCATCGTCCATGGATTGAGCCAACAGAGCAAACATATTCCTCCTATTTCTGAACCCAACACGATAAAAATGGTAATTTTTAGCTGGCGAATCAGTAAGAGTTATGCTGAAGCTTGCTGGCAACCACAACCACAAACACTCATCCTCTCCCTTTAGGATGGTCCTATTGAGTTACCTAATTCTGAGAAGTCACATGCATGACTTCTTACGGTCACCATGATTCTTCCCATCCTCCCTCTTTCTGTCTTTTCTCATCTTCTATTTCTGTTCCCCTTTCCTATCTTTCATTTGTGTTTCACCCTCTCCCTTTAATCCTTTCTGTTTCCAACCCTTGCCTACTTACGTCATTTGTCTCCCGGGCTAAGACGACAACAGACTGCATACATATTGATCTGAGGAGATATGTGACGGCCTCCCATCCCTTGGCTCGATAATGTCACAGAGTCTCTTGTTATGCCGAATCGATCCCCTGAAACCATGTCCACTAATTCCCCAGACCTTTCGCCTCGCAAATCCAGCAGGAGTCGACACCTTCGAGATACCTGGACTTACTTAACATGGCTGTCGCGCTAATTTATTAATCGGGGTGATCTAGTGTCAAAGCATGGCACCTTGAACCTAATAATAATAATGATTGGATAATGGATAAAATAAAGGGCACAAGGTGAGGCCTGGTGAGTGTGGAGATTAGGATCCAGGGCCACACAGTGGTGTCCTGGTGTATAGAGTCCTAAACTGAGGCAGGTGTGGTTTGTCTTACTATCACAATAAAGATACATGTCATTTAATTTGTAAATTGTAAAAATTGCTCTCCTACCACAAGAGTAAGGTTCTAGCGCTCACTTTGTTTTCCTATGGAGTAAAGTGGCACCTACATAGGTAAAAAATATGGCATAAAAGTTATATACAACCTATTATAATCTCAAAGTTTTTTCCCCAGAGAAAGCCATGATTGTGTTCTGAAAAAGATATGAAAAATGTGGAGTGCTCATATTGCAAGAAGTCTTCCACTACAGCTCCAAATTGCAAAGAGTCATGTGGGTAGAGGCCTATTGCTGCTGATGAGCTCAGCACTGCCAATTTCTCTGTCCATGCCCACCATTACGAAGAGAAAGATTTCATTTGCAGTCAAAACATGTCATATCCATTTGAGAGCTCACTGAACACAGCAGGCACACAAGCTTGATGACAACTAGCAGTTAGGTAGAAATGGTAGAGCGAGGTGAGAAGGAAAACGCCCAAGGTTTTCTCGCTGACACACTGGAAATGCTTTCAAATGAACATAATGATGCCATGACGGCAGCATCGTAATAATGCCTCCTGCGATAAGAAAAGACTGTCAGGGGGAGCTGCAGCATGCCTGATTGTCAAATTCTGCTCATTACCCAGTGTGCTCATTGCTCAGTGTGATGTGGACTGGCGTTAGTGGTAAAGTGTCATGCCGCCTAAAACATCCAGGGGAGAAAGTAGTGATGCTTCTACAAATTCTGTGCCTTGGGGTAAGGAGCAACGGGAACAGTCGGCGAACGTGACTGTGACAAAGCGCCGTGATCTCTGCCATAGCGCCTCAGTTGGCACAGAGATGGTCGGCCATCTGCTGGGCCATGGAGGGGGTCTTCCCTGGCTTGGAATGACTGGGGCGGAGAGGGCCGGGCTGGTTGCCTGCAGTCATACGAGCCACTCCCGGGCTTGATTCGTTTACACTAACTCAACAGGCCGGGAGGGTGATGTGCTGGAGAAGCACTGAGCAACATAGGAACGATATTTACCAAGGCCTAATTATCTCCCCAGTTAGCTATTTATTTCATGGTGAATAATATATATATATGTTTGAGTACATTTATATCATACTATGTATGTATTTTGTCATGGCTCCTGCTTACATATTTCATACAAGACTACACTGCATCTACAGTGTGTTGAATCAACACCACACCTAAAAAAAGTGTAGGATCTTTTACATGGTTTTTAGATACTGGGGATAAGAATGCAATGATTTCAGCTATGAGTACTAAAGTTTTGAAAAACTCATGTAAGAAATGTGAATAAATCCAAGGATTCAACTTACTCATGCAGGACAAAATACACAAACAGTGTGTGTAAATGTAAGCATCATATGGTTCTAAATGTTTTGGTTTGCCACTGGGTATATGGAAGAGTGGACATGTAGGTATATAAAATGCTATTTCTCAGTAAACACTGGCCAGGCCAGATAACAGGACAGTTAAACCTGGCCAAACAAACAAAGTTTGGCCTTGTGGTGATGAACGGGGAAAGGCCATGAGTTCACCAAAATCAGTTTTCTTGGGGTTGTGAAATTGCAACAGACAGACGAGATCACATAACTTTTTAGGTGAAAAAAAGACAAGCCAAATGGATCCATCTATGTGAGAAATAGAGCTGATTAGACAAAACAAATCAAACAATTCGAACAAATAACTAAAAGAAGGCTCTTGTTTTTCTGTATTCAAGGATGCTTTCTCTCTTCATCTGGCCTTGCTTCATCCCCAAACCAACTATGTGCCACTTTAAATGCAAATTCGCTCCCTTTTTTTTGAGGAAGAACACTGACAGAGATAATCCCTCACCAAGTTGCATTGAGGAGACCGCCTGCAAAATAACATTCTTTGGGGAAAACATCAAGATGCACACAGATTGCTTAAGCAACTCGCCACCTGCTAGTTTTGAGAAAAAGCATCTCGCGGCATTCAATGTAAGTGTTGGTTTCCTGGTGGGATTGGTAATAGAGTTGTAAAGATGACTGAAGAATGTCTGTGAAAGAAGTAGTCCATAATCCTCTTAGAATACATGCATATGGGATCAAAGAGGCATAAACACAAAACTTCCTCCCAGACACGATAACAAAGAAGCACATTTACAAGCTTGAAAGAGAGGGAGACAGTGATACAGCATAAGTGCATGGCTCTTACCTCGTACTCCTGGGAAAAGCGGAGGCCGTCATTGGCCTTCAGTCGCTCTATGTGGTCAGCCAGGTCCATGACTGGAATGGGAGGGTGCTCCCTCATTCCTGCAAGAGGAAGAGGAGGAAGAGGAAGAGGGGAAAAAACAAAGAAAAGAGTGAGATCTAGCTGGTCCTACATCAAACATGCGCATGGACTTAGACAAACACTGGTTGGACCATAGGGTGAGTGAGACTGCCAGTGGGACCATGAGGTGGCTGTGTAACGGTGAGTCGAGTGCACTTTGTTCAACAATGCATGAAGAGCAGGAGAGAGAGAGAGCGAGAGAGAGAGAGAGAGAGAGAGAGAGCACAAGTTAAAACAGGCTGGTGACATTTGGTGATATCGTCATGCTAAGTGAGGAGCACAGAGGTGGGGTTGGCACGGTGATGCACATGAGTGACTGGGTGAGCATGCTCCTGGAGGGAAGCAGGAGGCAGACATCGCTCTGACTCCACAACGCTCATTTGGTGGCAGAGGTGGGATCAGAGCAA
The DNA here is from genome assembly GCF_910589615.1 of Taurulus bubalis. Taxonomy (NCBI): domain Eukaryota; kingdom Metazoa; phylum Chordata; class Actinopteri; order Perciformes; family Cottidae; genus Taurulus; species Taurulus bubalis. The sequence continues at coordinate 25,758,128 of NC_136589.1, forward strand.
GAACCCACAAGTCTCTACAAATCAGTCACACTGTCACTTCCCGGAGAAGGGGGAAAAAAACCTGACTGGTCACCAGCCAAAACTCATTTCTTTGAAAATCTCTCTCCTTACAATAGACTATCTTTCGGCCCAGCCTGGAGGGCTTGGGCTGGATTAATTTCAACCAACCCCCCTGCCTGTCTCTAGATTTCTCATCGCAGAGTTATTGGATGATTTATTGCTAATCTACCGACACAAATTCCCCCTGTGCCTCTGAACTTGGCAAGGCTCTGTGCTTAAACGGATTGCTGGGAACTTGCCTCATCTGTTAAAAGTTAACTGTATCTGACGCATGACGAGGCTCTAAAGTTATAAACGGAGCATCATTAACCTTATATATATATATATATATATATATATATATATATATATATATATACCTCGTAGTCAAATGCTTAAGGTATACATATTAACATCCGACCTTTAGCTGAGTGCATCTGTAAGGTCATGGGTCATGCTTTCAGATGAATGACTACTGCATGTTAATTTTTGCTGTAATGCTAATGGCTGGTAACTATGGCTACTGCACGAGAGGAGACCTGACCAATTACACTAATTTAATACTATAGCACCATGAGACCTATGATTACATTAACATCGGTGTGTATGTGTTTGTGCGTGTTCACCCAGGTCTTTTACAGCCACGTTGTTGGGTAAATGGAGAGTGAAGCCAGAGTTAACGAGGCTAATGCAAAGTAAGAGTAACTGTCCGCACTGCTCAACTACCCATGAAACCATCTAGTCCTCTGTTTCCGCACCAAAATGGTGTTGTGGGAGGTTCACAGCCAAAGAGAGGACATCGCTGCATCCTTGGAGCGCCAGAGGCTACAAGCTTGTGGGCTTGTGATGTCTGTCAGGATTGAAACGGGGGAATGGAATCAGGAGCGAGTGAGAGAGGAAGAGACTGCATGTGTGGGAAATACACAGTAGGTGAGAGAGCAGACTAACTTGGAGTGTTGGGGCAGCGATGAGAGCTGGGACCTGTGGAGAGAGGAGAGTGAAGGAGGGAGGAAGAAGAACACTCAATCAATGGGGATGGCTCAGGATCAGACCAGGGCCAAACAGTATCTGCAAATAACCTTTCAAGCTGGTTGGATTGTGCAGCGGGTGGTGTTTGCTCTCTCAGGACAATTCAAGTAGTGTAGTTTAGGCTGTTAAACAGAAGTGCAGACAAAGCCCGACTTTAAAGCACCTCCCTGTGACTGCTCGGTCTGAACTGCTACACCGAGTACAGGGCACTACATGTTCAGGAAATCTTCACTCTATTAGAACTTGTGTGCGCTTTCATTGTTTTGGCCATCATGTCTGTGAAGTTATTACTGATAACATGAAATGTGAGTGGTCATACGAGGTTGTAAACAAGTTTGGACAGATGGGCGTCTCCACTTTATTTGGAGGTAAATGAAAAGTGAGGTCAACCGAAATGTTGGTGAAATCCCCTCATTGCACATTAAAATACTCCTCTGTAAATGGTACTACATGCTTTATCGTAGGTGTCAAACACAAGGGTTCTCAGTTGGTAGTTGCAAATACTATCTGAACCAGGTCTGCTGAGGATAGGTCAGTTTCAATAGAACTGCACGCCTGCTGCTTAAGTGCCAAAAGGTGTCACCTAAGTCAGTCTAACAAACCAACATGCTGGAGAAATGAGCTGCAATCGCCTAGACCACTTTACAACAATCAGAATCAGAGCAGGAATGTTCACCTTCTGTGGGGGAATCAAAGCAAGAGAGAGCTAGAGGACAGAGGAGAGGACTGTTTATATTATAATATTCGCTCAGCTCAACCTTGGAGTCACACACGTTTTCACGAGCTAGACGCAGCCGTGGAGATTTTTGATAATCATCACTCTTGAAGCAAAACACCGAGGTGGAAAGGGAGAAAAAGAAAGAGACATTTTGATGTAGAGAGAGAGGTGAGAGCGGTAGAAAGAGAGAGAGAGATTACTCTACAGGGGGAAATGGAAGACAAAAGAGAAAAGAGGTGGAGTGGGAGGACGGGAGAACAGGGCTCATTCAGAGCGGCAGCGCTGCTTAATTCCTCTGCAGGGGTTCAAAGGGGCTGTGTGTGTATCTGTGTGTACGGCAAATGGGATCTTTAATAACCCGTGAGAAGGGATACACACACAGAGAAAAAACACAGAAACAAGCACAAACGCGCGTGTACCGGGTTTGACATTTTCTCTCAGCTCCATTGTTCCCTCCGCCTGGCTCACCTTGACATCAGAGGCAGCAGGACTCATTACCAGCTAAGGGGAATGAAAGGAGCTTGTGGAGGGAGGAGTGAGGACCGGGGGAGGAAGGAGGAGATCAGGAAGAAAAGGAAGAAGGCTGGCACCCTGACACCCCTACCCACCCTCACTCCACTGGGCGTGGATGGAATGTGAATTCACTCGTTCAGAGCTGGATACGATGGTGAGCATGATTTGTTTTTACTGACCATTTTTTTCTTTTTTGAGAACTGGTCTGGTTTAAAGCCTCAGGATCAATAACAAAATAAGCAAGACACATGAATTTAAAATGGCAACATGTGCCACAAAGCCCTAATATACAAGAGATCCATCAAAAGAGCAGGAAGGCAGGCTTTCGTTGCAGAAGTAGAAGTAGTAGCTGGAAAAAGAAAAATCATTCCAAAATGCAATATCCACCATGTGAGAAAAACAACAACATGAAAATACACAATATTAAGAAACACTATTAAAGGTTTGAGTCCCCTTAAGATATTTTCTTTCAGCGTAGAAGATTGAGGAATTTCAGAGAGGAATTTTTATTTTGAAATGAAGCCCTTTCAGGCAGAATACATATACACAAGCATTGACTGAACCTGCACACTTGATTAAAATGCACACACTTACTTATGTACAGCCATTCACACAGTGTAGACAAAATATAAGAATACAGCAAACTTTTCAAATTTTCCAAAGTTTCTGACTAATAAATAACGTTCACGTCAAGATCCAATTCGTAATTACGATAAATACGATATTATAGTAATTTCACCGTATTAAATTCCTCACAACTAACAAATTGTTGACATGAACCCAGATGTTCTTTTTAGGGCAGTTGCTGAGGGAAAGCAGAACAAAGACAGTCGTTTATTACCTGGGGTCTGGTAGTTGAGTCTTCTCATCTCCACGGGGTCGGAGGAGTTGGCCAGCAGGGAGTCTTTCACCCCACCGGAGTGGTCATCTTTGGGTAGGGGCGATGCCCGCTTCCTGAGGTAGCAAAAACAGACAGTATGGTGTCAACCACATCATACCAACACCACCTACATGCTTAATGCAGGAGATGTAACTTAGTCGACAACTGTTCAAAATAACTGGAGTGGAAATGACAAGATGATCAAGAATTACATAAATGTTTCCTCTATATGTTTAAAAACAAAGGACTGAAGGAAACACTTATTGTCACTGTGTGGCACCCTTGATGAGGTTAATGGCATAGTTAATGGTTCTCAAAACTAGTTCAGAGGACCAGTAATTCAAGAGACACTATGGACCAGGGCATTACCCCCATTAGTTTGCCAACTGGATTGTAATGTGTTTGAAGAAATGCCATTATTTTCCTGGAGTGGGCCAGGTTGAATTTGTTTGCTGCTGGATAGGTGACAGCTGCTGTGTGGGAATATGTACATGAGCTTGTGTTTGAGTGTAGCAAAGATTTTAATGTGTGATTTTTGCTGCTGTGTGTGTGTGCTAACAACACATTGTGTTTACTGGCTTTCCAGATTGAGAGGAAAACAGGCGGATGCTGTAATTAGCTCATCAGCTGGGTGGCACAACACTGGGTAATTAGACCAGTTCTGCAGCACCTGCACTGCCAGGCCCGGCCTAGCTGAGTCTAGCACAGCGCAGAACAGCACAGCACAGCTCGTACTGGCTCAGCTCAGTCGACCGTGGCTTTGTCCATCAGGCGGAGAGAGGAACAGAAAACGCAGCCTGCCTGTATTCTAATGTTCAGACAGTCAACATCTGTTGACATACACACACAAACAGGCGCACAGATGTATACTTTCACAACTACACACACACAGATACAGCTGCAGAGTCACACGCCTTCTGACTGCAAATGGAAATGGACGGAAGGAAGCATCAGGGCGCCCTGTGGAAATTTCACATCTCATTGCACTCCATTTGTAAGTGGTGAGCGTGGGTTTTAGGCAGGAGCAGGGCCTTCTGTTGAAGCCAGGCGTGGAGGGAATACATAAAGCTGGTGGTGCACACACAGTCTTAACCCGGTCCACCTCGGCCGCTGGGGCTTGGGCCCCACCGCCACCTGTTATCTTATGCTGCGGGAGCTTAAGCTAATGCTAGCAGCGTGACGGCTAATCTATGACAAGCATCTTTTCCTCTCCAGCCAGGAGCTGAGCCAGACCGTATCCGGTTTTCCCAGACACCACTGCCGGTGCTGGGCTGGACTGGGGTGGGGTAGGGGTGGACGAGTTGGGCATCTGCAAATCTGTTCTCCACATCCCTCATCTCTCCCTCTGACCAAATCAGATGCCAATCTACATCACACTTTGGTTCTGGGCTAAAGTAAACATGGCAGCAATCTCAATGGGGTTATTCATCTTAGACTAAAAGTGAGAGTTAAGACGTGTGAGAATGTAAGTACACACACACACACACACACACACACACACACACACACACACACACACACACACACACACACACACACACACACACACACACACACCCACACACACAGTGCGAGTGTGTGTGCAGTACAGGGTGTGCTTAATGAGGGTAGAACAGGGCCCTTTGTTAAGACTCCTGCCACGAAGAAGCAGGGAGAGGGGGAAAAGGGCTAAAAGTGGAGGAATGGGTCTCAGAGGAAAATGTCAGCTTAAAAGATGGGAACATTTCTTTTTCAGCAGTTTCCCCATCTGGCATTTCCTTCACAATGGCCCATTCAGTAGCAGGTGATGCCTTGGCGTATTCAGATGAGGCCACTCCTGAAGGGGCGCGCTGACACTGGCTGGATAATGAAACACAGCACGGAGACAAACCAGGGCAGACAGGCTGATCTGAGGAGGAACACTGGCACTAGACGTGGAGCATGCACCGACACACAGACGTGACCTGGGGGTTCCTTTGACCCCAGTTATAAAGGGCTGCAGAGTCAGCTGCTTCTCATGTCTTGTAAAACGAACAAATCAGATTAAATATGTTTCCTTTTATTTCTATTTGAGTGAATTTTTTTTGTGCAATGACAGAGCTGAGAGGAAGCTGACCCTGCAACCCTCAAATGCTGATGAATACCACCAATTTCACAACACAAATGAAATGGACTTGGGTGGTGAAGGATGATTTGTGTCTGCTGTAACAGTGACAGTACCCACCTTTCCTGTTTGCTGCTTTCACAGAGAGCAAGAAGAGAGAGGGGAATATTAATATGTAATTGGTATCAATATGGACCTTTCTTCATCTAAATGTATTTTCTGAGAGCTAAAACCAGTTCTTCCAAAAATGTACAAGACATCTTGAGAGCACAGCGTAAAAAGTCATCTTAACACTCGCAGGGTGACTTTTATAAATAACCTCATCGTTGTTCACTGCTCGTATTAGTCTTGGCAAATATGCAGGTACCAATAACAACCTGAGCTCGAGTGTTATTATTCCTTTGCACATTTACTGCCAGTCCTCAGTGAAAAGGGCACACAGCCACCTCCCCACAGTCCTTCCTGTCGATATGTGTCTACATGGAGAAAGAGCTTCCAGACAGAGGATGTGCTACTCAGCAGTGAGCTGTCTCAAGGCCTATTATTAACCAGTTCCTTTGTCAGTCTGGCAGAGATGGCGGCCACACAGCAGTCTGCAAGGCAGTGGATGGCAGGTTGGAGAATAGCTGCTGTATGATGTGAAAGGGAGAATCTGTAATGGAGCCATCGGGAGAAGGTAGGGAGGTTGGACTCAATCAGTCAAATAATGAATTCCCATTTTGATAGTATTTCTAGGCTGTCTAAACCAGACTGTTGTTCCTATTGTCTCCTTTGTTGTTTAATACTAAATCACCTAAAGACTATGGACGGGCATTGAAAACTAGCAGCAGCTAAAATTGATGTGATACATTACGTTGGAAAATGGTTGTGCAATTCTCTCTGTACATGTCTCTCCCAGATAAGCATGACAAGGGCTGCAGCTAAAGACTTTTTTTAGAATGCTGTAACAATTCATTCATATTTATTTAATCAACAGAAAATAAATCAGCAACTATTTATTTGATCAATTCATAATTTTTAAAGGGGAAAAAAACTTCCGGCAGGAGTTTGCTGCTAATCTTGTTCCTTTCATTATTGTAAAACGCTTGTTTTTTGGACAAAAACAAGACATTTGATGTAATCACCTTTGTGACGGAAATTTTCTACAGTTTTCTAATTATTAAAAAAACATTACTGTTTTTAAGAGCGCAACGCTGAGCAAAAGTCCAAAACCCAAAGATATCAAATTTTCAGGGATATAAAAAGTAGAAAAGTAGCCAATCTACCCAGTTTAGTAGTAGTAGAAGTTTGTCTGTATGTTTTTATTTGATGAATAAAACTAATCAACAAATCGTTTTGGCTCTAGTTCTATCATTATCCATTCATCCGTACCTCCCCAGTACCTTATTGCCCTGCGTGAATCCACAGAGTGCTTCACAGTGGCAGTTGAAGGGCTTTTAAGAGATATTGACTGAGCTTTTAGTTAAGCCTTCTGTTGCCTTCTGTTTCTTATTTGAAATGACCAATGATGTTGGTCAAAACACATTTCTCACTCCTAACTAAGGGTTTTTGACAGCCAAGCTGTGCTTTTCATTAGGGAGGCAATGTCAGCTGCCATTTCAACTGACACTTCACATAGTGCTGTTAAAAATGACCAACTGGGCAAAAAGCTTTTGGGAGAAATGAGGATTTTCTGAAAGACAAATCAATCCGCCATTGGTTCCTATCCCGTCACACTGTATATTATAGTAAGGAAATTCAATGTTACAGTTTGGAGTGTGAGCAGCATGGTGCAAGTGGCAGAGGGGAGCATGTCTCATTACCATTCCTGATGCAACCAAAAGAAACCTACAACCACAAGTGTCCCTGCAGTATAACCTGACACAAACACAGTGGAGAATAACTGAGAACAGCTTCTTACTTCTTAAAGAGCAGGATGGCGATGACGATGATGATGATGAGGACCACGGCCAGAACTGGGCCCATAACCCACAACATTTCGGGTTGCTCCATCCCCTGAGACATAGTTGTTGTGACTTGGATTGGGTCCGAGTAGGGACTAGCTGAAAATGTCATCTGTAGGAGAAAAGAAAAAGACTTCAGAGCTATAAGATGCATGCAAGGTTTAAATGTAAGGGGGTTACGACTTCCTTAAAAGCCCAAAACAGTCCGGAAAATTAAATGACATTTAAATAACCATATTAGCATGATGTCAAAGTAAATTCATTATGAGAATTTTTTATGATAGAGTCTCAGATGATATGTACTCAGTTTGTCTCAAACTGCTTTTGAATTTAAAACATTTTTTAGTTGGCTTTCAAAAAGTATACTAGCTAGGTGAAGAACTGCGGGTGTGGCAAACTCAAAGCTAACAGGCAGCCTATTATATTCTTAAATTAAGAAACAAATAAGAGAAATAATCAAACAAGGGAAATAACAGACTTTTATTATAGAGTATTTTCTGTAGCTGATGTAACAATGTTGGAAGTAAATGAAACAGAGCAAAATATAAATAGCACTATGTTTACTTTGATAAGGAAAGGGAATCACAAGATTTGACAGCAGATTCTTTGGGTTTCTGGCGCCTTGAGAACCATGTTATTTGATGCTAGTAATAGGTCACAGTTCAAGGATGAAGCAGAAAAAAAACTCTCCCAAAAACAATAACCATCTTGGCTAACGAAGTGTTGTTTCCATTAAAGCTTTGCATCACGTTACAGATGACAGAGCAAGTGTGAGGCAGGAGAGTGAGAGAGGCAGAGACAGAAAGGCGGGGATGAGTGTGCATGTCCCCTGGCCGCTGAGATAAATGGGGGCATGAGAGAGGACTCATCTCTTCTTCATTAGTGTTCACACCGTGACGGAAGAGAGGGAGGAGGAGGAGGAGGTGACGGTGAGGGTGTGTTTCCACCTTGGTTGTAAATGAGATATCTCCATGCTCCTTCGTCTTCAAATGAAGGAGGGGAGGGGGAAGAGATGGGTGGAGGTGTGTGTGTCTTTGTGTGTGTGTGTGTGTGTGTGTGTGTGTGTGTGTGTGTGTGTGTGTGTGTGTGTGTGTGAGAGTCTGGTGACGCAGTATGGTGTTTTAAAAAGTGTCTAAAAGAGGAGGGAGGCCAACTGCACAAGAGCAAGGTGACAGATGAGAAAGAGGGAGGAGCCAGGCATCTGTCATTAATGCTCAGCATGCCTCCTATTGAATGACGATGGGAGGTGCAGGTCCTGGAGGGGGGTGTGCGGAGGGGCATGGGTGACAGATCGCAGCCCTTGAAAGGAATTGGGCTCCCAGCATGCGGAGGGAGTGGCAGGGCGGCAGGCAGCAGTAATCCGGATCATTAGCAGCACAGCAGCCTGCTCTTCGGCGCCCAGGCAGATATTAATTGGAAAGATAAGCCGAGTTTAGCTCAAAGAGTCCTGCTTTCTGTCATATAGTTCCATTATCTCTCATACTCTTGGGCAACTGCCGGGAAAAATGCACAGTCGGGGTGTGCGAGTGTTACAGCATGTCTCAGTCGTGTGCGTGCAAACCAGCGTGCTCTAATATTAGGCACAGGCTCAAGATAACTCCAGTAGAAAATTCACATAAATATATTACAGCGGCCATGTTGTTCATTAGTCTTTGTCTTTACCTTTATTCACACAGATACCCACAACAGCCCGGTTCTCTCCTGTTCTGTGTGCCTTTGGGAGGAACCTATTATCTACAAACAAAGAGAAACGGCACAGCAGTGGCACACTGCTGATGTGACAACGCCACACGGCTTCCTGTTCCTTCGGGAGGGCCCAAAAAAGGCTGTAGGATGTGGCCCTGCAGGGAATCCTGGGAAAAAAACTTTTTTCCCCCCATAGTGTAACAAATGATTGCAGCTGTGCTTTCAGTGAAGGATAAGGGAGGAAGAGCGAGAGGAGAGGGATGAACAAAAAGAGAGGGCTTTTTGTCTGTTGGTCACGGCGAAGTACTGGGATCATCCATTTGAACGGACCTAATATCTGATAAAAGCTCAGTCACGCAGCTCCTAATGCCTCGCAGAGTGGTATCACAATAGAGCGATGGTGCAGAAGGAATGTGTGAGCCTGAGAGTGAGTGAGTCAGAGACAGTGAGAGACATAAAAGCCACTGAATGTGTATGTGTCTTTCCACTCAGTGAATATGTGTGCGCACAAAACGGGCATGTAAGAGGTAGGGTCTGCTCTATGTTGATAAAGTACCAACGTAGATAATATTCAGGTGGCAGACTTTGAATTTTTAACGTCAGCCGACAATTAATTAACTACTTAACCCCAATTACATAAGATGCTTGCATTACAGCCAAAGGGACACGTTTGGGCCTTTTTCTGCTTAAGCTGGTGTCTGTATAGAAGCTGAAGATAAGTAGACGTAGAAACGCCTCTCTCACATGTAATCTGCCACTCAAAACTCAAGCTCTGTCAGATCTCAATGGATCTTTTTAGTAACTTAAGCTGCGTTCAAATGTTGAGAGCCAAACCTAAATAGATTTCATGATCAAATTCACAAAGTGAATAAGATATTGAATTTAGATTTGACAACATTTTATTTCACCCCGTCCCGACTGAGAAGAGACACATGAGAGTAAATGACTGTGATTGTTAAAACTGCAGATGAGTATTACTGTACTGCAGATACTGTACACAGTCTACAACTGGAAGCATTATGAGTGAATGAATGTATTTGCTTGTGACGGTACACGTGTGCATCCACCAGGGAGAGAAAGAGAAAGTGTTTGATTGTGTGCCAAGACAAATGTGTGTAAAAGCGCGAGTGCCCGTGTTTGTCAAGGTAGCAACCGCTGAGATAGTGTATGTATGAGTGTAAGTGTTTATCTGAGACAGAGTAAGAGAACAAGAAAGAGAGAGAGAGAGAGAGAGAGAGAGAGATGAGACGGAGAGAGACTACACTACGTGTTATGTAGTAGCAGTATATCGAGTCAGCTATCTGGCCCGTGGGCTGCACAGCTTCCGCAGTCAGGCGCTGCTCCACCATCCCCTGAGTGCGGCACAGCCACATCTATTTCAACTCGTCGTTGACCCTGCAAACTCCATGTTTTTCAAAAAGTGGCTTAAATAAGCCGCAGGGGCGAGCGCCAGACAAACAAACAAACATGCAAAGATGCCATTATTTGTCTGCCACTCTCTCCGACTCCCCGGGAAGGCCGAGGAGCCCACTCTCTCCTCATCGTTGCATGACACAGGGAACGACAAAGAGATGGGGAAGAAGGAGGGCAAGAGAAAGAAAACAAAAACATGAGAGGGAAAGAGTAGGTGTGAGTATGCCTTTATCTATAAAGGAGATGGAATGCGGCTGCAGGGCCTAGCCTACCCTGTATGATGACCCTCCTCCTTTGTACTGTAGTTCTCCCTTCCTATTTTTTTCCTCCACTCCATCTCCCCTCACATGCCCTCTTTCAGCACCAGAAACCGCTCTTTTCCCTCTCTAGCTGAATACCAAACATCCAGATATCAAGAGGGATCGCTCGAGGGAGACGCCTCTAGGAGTATAAGTGACAGAGCGCAGTTGAACAGAGAATCCCATCATGTTGTCTGCATTCCTACAACACTTGGAGAAAACTTGGGCTTGAATGTGCTTATACTTTCTGCGGAAAATAAAAATCTTGTTTCCATAATTCTTTCTTGATATTGTTCGTCAAAGCTTTTTACATTTTGAAAGAATCCAGTGTTCCATGTTAAGGGTGTTTTGAGCCCAGAGCACCAACAGAATTAGTGCTACAAAGCCAATTCTTGTTGAGTGAGTAGAATATAAATGCCTGAATAACACTGCAAACAGAAAACTGTGGTAAACACATTTGAACACTCCATTCTTTCTATGCTATAAGCTCACCTCTTGCTTATCAAAAGAAAAGCACACATTAGCACAATCTCCTCCTCTTCCACCAGTTCTCTCTCTCTCTCTCTCTCTCTCTCTCTCTCTTACCAGGCTGGACGGGACACAAGACAAAAATGTTGCTTTCCTCTTTTCCTCTCTCCAACACCACCACTCCTCCCTGCCTCCCATCACATAATATTTCATGCTACCTCCCCCCCCCACACTCTCTTCTTGAATTAAATGATACTGTTTATACACACCCAGCATCTATCATCCCATTTCACACTTCCCCCGGCTTGTTTATCTGCCCTGGGTGCTGGGGAGACATGAAGGCACACTCTCGTCTTCTTTCTCTCTCTCATACCCCCTTTGCCTTCCTTCCTTCTCTTTTTCCCTCCAACCACTGCTGGCTGCTCGTGGCCATTGATATACGAGGGCTTATTAAGCCCTGACGGTCCTGTTTGATCTACGCTGAGGGAGTTTGGGTGGCAGCGAGGAAGTGTAGTAAAGACACAAGTCATTTACTTCAGTACTTGTTGTCTTATTCTCCTGGGTCTGGTGAAGATCCTGCTTGAGGCAGCTTCTGCCAACTGCTCGCTCTCGCTGCGCGCTTTACCTTCTGTAGCCGTTTGTGTTTGGTAATAAACGTTTGCAAGTGCCGCATTGGGGGTGACAAAAACAAACACTGCTGTGGTATCTGAGTTTCCCAAAGAGTGCGGTTAGGGGACTTGTGCGGCGATCAATGACAGTCTGCTTTTAGTCACCTTCTCAGAATTCAGTACGTTTTCATTCACACAAGAAAGCAGGTTACAGGGAGAAATGAGGTTCACATGCAGTGCAGTAATCTTGTTACTGTAAATCTTGTGCCTACTATATGTATCAGGTCAGTTATTGGATTTCATTCCTATCCCCTACTGTATTTTTTAATCAAGGATGGCTTCTTTTGAGAGAAGAATGTTTTTCCTTTCTATGTGCGCACGTCAGATTTTTTTCAAACCAGAGTCTTCTTTCTGTTCAGCTACAAATTTAGATGTCGTAGTAGACTTTTTTCAGTCTAGTAAATCTGACTATATCCAATTATTTGCAGGATGCACTGTAGTGAGTAACGATCTTTTCTTGAATCCCTTTCAGAGTGACACACTAGAACACACTAGGAGTTCATACATGTTCAATAAAAGGTTTCTCAAAAGCAACGTAGCCCTGAAGTTCCTGTACACCTTTACCCCAGGTAAGGGAAGGAAGGAATTCAGATGTCTGGTTTGCATGAAGTTTAAAAAATGAGATTATTGCCTGGTCTCAATAACCAGGTTACTGAAGAGGGTAAGCACACTGATTGACTCACCGTGTGAGTGAAGCCTGATTAATCCAAGCGATTTAGTTTAAAGGTGGGAGGGTGCTACACAGTTTAAGGAGGGGGAGTACACAGAAAAAGACAAATCTTGAGCGCCACTGATCCAAGCTGGTGTGTCTGGCAGGTGCAGTGAGAGTGTTGTGCAGCGATGGGGTTTAAGCATTTCCTTTGAAGTCAACTGTATCATGGCTGCCCATTGTAGCCTCCTTTGCACCCCCTTGCCCTTCTCAGAGCGGAGTGGGGGATTACTGGGGTGTGGGGGGCTTTAGGGAAAGAAAAAAATGTAAAGCAGCATTTCAAGGGAATCAGGCCTGCTTTAGAGACTCCCTAGGCCATGTGACCAGGCTTTCGTCTCCCTCTTAACTCCAGCCACACTAATCAATCTCCTCTGCTCTCTTCACGGTCAAGAAAGATAGGGAGAGGGAGAGAGACACATCGAGTGCACTAAAGAAAAAGAGCCGAGAGAGAAGAGAAATAAATAGGTGAAAAGTCTGGGATTTGGTTTCGGACATCGCTTGCTCACTCTCCCTCTGTGGTTGCCCATGGCCCAGCTCTGAATATGCATGTCCCGGGAAGTGGAGGAGCCCAGAGCAATCCCAGACTCTCATCCTTCCTGCAGTGAAGTTTACCCCTGACCATCCCATGGAGAGCAGGGCCTCCGCGTTAGTGCTGTTTGACAACTGTATGGGGCCTCCACTTAAAAAGCCCAAAGTCTTGTATAAGCATTGTTAAGAGATCTGCGTGAGGCCCTGCTGGCTGCCGAAATGACAAAGCTGGATCTCTGATGTCATTGTCGACTGATCAAGGAGTTGTCAAGACAAGCTGCAAGGACTTTTCGAGGCGGCCGTATTATAGGACAAGTGGTAATAAAAACAACAACAGTTTGGCTTGCCTCTGCCATTTTGGAAACATTTTGGGGGCAGAGGAAGGGTAATTAACATCCAAAAGGTGACACATGTACAAATATACAGAACAGGCTCAGGCAATTTCAAAACCTTAACCATGATCTATGCTGTCAATCCTTAATCAGTGAATGGAAATATCAATGCATGTATGTGTGTGTCTCTTACATAATTCGCAGTGCTGTCTGTTCCTTCGTATCGGAGCACAGCCAGGACAAAGCAGAGGTACTCCTGGGAACTGGTGAGCGGCTTGTTGTAGAAGCCGGTGTACCTCTTCTCATCACCCACGGTAAAGGTGGTCGGCAGTGAGGCCAGCTTGGCAGCAATGTAAGGCTTGGAGGAATCCAGGTGACGTCGGCGCCTCAGGGCAGGGCCTTCACTTGACTTGAACAGCTGTGTGAACATAGAGAGCAAAGGTTAGGGTCATGTTTGGCAACAAAGAGCAACAAAGAGTCAAAGTGAGTCAAAAATAATAATTAGTAAAGGCACTAGCAAACTACCAAACATTCATACTATATATCCAGGTCTGGTTCTTAGTATGCTCCCAAATAAGAGATAATGAATCCACAAGGAAATGCCCTTTGCTCAGTGATATAACTTTGCAAACAATGCAGCCAAGTTACGAAGTGAGCAATTAGCGCTTGCTACAGCACACAATCTCAGCATGACTGCCAGCTAGCTGAATAAATGAGCAGGAGCACACGTGACTGGGGCATTGTGTTTTCAGCAGCATTTTGTTTTCTGTCAGTGATGTCTCATGTGCTTCTCCAGATGTAGCTTTATTAAATCATTATGTCGGAGGGAGGAGACAATGGCCTGCTTAATGTTTAATGACTCAGGGAGTCCCATCTCTCTCCCTCTCTTGGTCTCTTCTGCTATTTCTTCAGGGAGCTTGAACAATAGCAATCCAAACCAACGAGCCTTGCAGTTTATTTAAAAATGATGATATTAATACTTAGGCATGTCATTTAGCTTCTATTCTCTTGGGGACAAGGAAGACCTTTATTCAATAGAATAATAAGGCAGTCATAAATCTGTATCCTCATTTGAATACCTTGTGTAAAACTTTGTTTGCAGTTGCCAAACCTTGACTATTAGGACTAGAGAGAAAAATGTACGTAGAGCAGTTATTCACAATTACTGTTTGGAAATATGCTACTTGCTTAACATTTACATTAATAGCTAAATAAGATTAAGATTATTCTATTTGTTTCTGAGCACTTATTCAGCAGATGGGTACTGACAGACCTGGCATCCAATCACTATATTCCCTACCTGCCCGAGTGAGTCATTGTTTAAAAATCTCTCTGCCCGGCCACCCCTCCCTGAGCAGGAGCGTCGCGCTAATTAGCTACAACCAGTGACTTCCTACCCAGTTGGAACGGGAGATGCTATTGGTGACCCGTGACCTGGCACATTAGCATATCAGCCACCGGCTGGCACTTACCTCGTCCAGGTCCATCTCGTCTGGATTCTTCCACCGCCGGGTTGACTGAGACACCGGCACCACCACGATGTAGTACCACCTGCCAAGAAAAATAAAGCTTGTGTAAAGAGAGACTGACTGAAGCACATACACGCTGAGATCAAAGCGGGCCAAGCGCATTAATAACACAGTCAAAACATTTAGTAAGACATACTTTCACTGTGAGGCTTGCTGGGCTCAATTCAAAACTTGAGTGGTACACAAGCGGGTCCCACCAAGGTCGAACACCAGCAGATTGGCACTGCATTCTCCAATTAATGGCTAATCACTAAGAACATCTGCCATGTAGACTGGAACAAACACTATTCCAGTGAGACGAGCCTTCAGCTTACAGAGATCCCCTTAGGATTCCCTAGGTTAATAGGACCAGCTATGTGACAACTTGTGTGTGTTCTTTTACTGGAATCATTAAAAAGACCAAAAATAGAAGGAGAAGAAAGACATCAGTCAGACATTTAGGAGGTGAGGGTCAAACTAAGGAGTAAGGTAACTAATGAAGGAACGCGCTTGTGGGTACACAATGTACAAGCATCTGTGTCTGTGTTTATTTGTGTGCTGGCTCTCTCTCGTGATCTCCCCCAGTCTCTTTTCTCTCAGCTCAAAGTTTTCCCCCCACTGCGGCATTCAACCACTTGTAAAATCAGCTGCTGCTGGCAGGGAAAGCAGCTGCTTCTTTCCCCTCTCTAGGCCTTGACTCTGTGATTCAACAGGCAGTCAAGTCTGGGAGTTTGAGAAGACATGTATAACAAGACTCCTCAACCGCCCTCTCTCACCTCCACACACAGACCCCCACTCTCCCATCCCCAATCGCATGCGCTCTTTGCCTGTCAATCTGAGCTGGAGCTTGGCCAGCCCTGACAGCCCAGTAATCTTTTTACCAATCAACCCTGTGCACTCCTCTACTCACATGTGTCTGTAAGTGTGTGTCTGGAGGAAAGACTATACTCGTCGGGGTCAGGCACAATTCTGCTCTCAACAATTTGAGTCAAAAGATAATACAACTCCACCTGATGTTAAAAGCCTCGATTATCATCAGCCGCTGTGTCATGAAGTTGGCTCGGATTAAAAGTTTAAGTTTTAAGTTTCAAAATAAATTTTGATTAGATACAAGTGTGCCACTTGTGCTGCTGTTGCTGCAAGTAAGGTTGATCAGTGTTGCAATTGCATTAGCGCCCAAAAGAGGACAAAGTGTCCGTTTAGGGGCCCATGGTCACAAACAAGCCCCAAAATATTTACATTTCAGTAAAAATTCAGGTGTTTTCTTTCTTGTCTTGTTTTATTAGTGTTTATATATTTGAACTTTTTATCAAATGCAATTGTAAATGCAGATTTTTTTAATCAACAATGAAATGAATCAGTGATTTAACTACTGCATGATTGTTGTTTAGCATATTTGCACAAATGAATGGCCAAACAGTGTTGCCTAATCTAAATGCCACTATTTGCTATTTGGTCTTACAATTAACTGGTACAATTAACTGGTAATAATGTATGGGTCCCTTAAAGGGCTTTACAAGACACTTAATTGGATTGCTCACTGTATCAGCCAAGAATCAAACTTAAGCTACATTATTGCTTATGCTAATGCAGGAAAACTGAGCCTACAGGCTGACAACAACCATCATCTATGAAGCTAGTCTGTGCGCACAGTTGCAAGTGTACTGACCTGACACGTGTAGTGGTCTGGACCTTGGGCAGGTTGATGGTCATTTTGCCACCCTGAGCCTGATGTGTGCTGGGCTTAGTCTTGATCAGGTCTGGAGCAGTGCGAATGGACACCTGCTGCTGCAGACCCCCAGCAATGTTGCCCCTGCTTGTCAGCACAAAAGAGTAGTCTGTGTCTGGCTGCAGCTGCGCGATCAGCTTCCTCTTCAGGTTTCCCTGCACCTCCACGCTTTGCTGGTTGTACAAAATCTACGAGCACACAAAGGGAAACTTGGGGTTATGGTTTAAGTTAACATTCAATTCACAAAATGTTTATCCTTCAAACAAATGTAGTACTCTATTCTAACTCCCTCCAACACACAGAGATGCACACATGGACAAAAGCCGTATAGTCCTAAGGGAGGCACCCATCTCATCTGACACCTCATCTCATGTGCTCCAGTGTCACTTTTGCCCATTGGTGCATACCCAATAGTTCTTTACACTTCAAATTGTCTTTGCTCCATTACTGTGGGGTGGGAATTGATATAATATAATTCTGACAGATTACATCTCATAAAATGAGCCTGTTCTGGCTTTTCAGATTTTTCAGTGCAAAGTCAATGGATCACACCCTGGTGAAAGTGTTAACAGCTAACAGTGTGTCACTGCAATCAAATTATGTTACAATTATATGTAAAGTGCATGTTACACATTGTGTAAAAATTACAGTAATACATTTCCAATGAACAAAATCCTGTTACCATTGTTGTCTTATATTTTGGTGTTTGAAAATTAGGGATTTTACAGGGATACATAGTTAGTGCAATCATTTCAAAGTCATCATTAAGGAAAAGTCTATGTCTTTGCAAATTGTGAACAGTGAAATGTTTCACCAAATCAAATTAGGATTGATGAAATCTCGATACTGACCTTGAAAGGCACTTGGGATTTGTAGTTTGATGGCAAATCCCAGGTGAGGAGGACAGAAGTTTTCATGACTGCTTTGACACCAAAATTCAGGGTGGGAAAATCTAGAGTGGGAAAATTGTTCGATTAAAATCTCAAGTAAAACATCTCTTACACCACAAATTGTAATCTCTGCGATTAATAGAATTTCACACTACTGTACAGAATATTCCACGGCAATACCTTATGACCAAACTTGACAAGCCACAGGGGGTAGAAAGAACATCAACAATCTCATTCACGCTTGGTTATACATCACACAAAAATAGCCTTTATTTCCCGAAGCCTCTTTAACTTAATACACCCTGTTCACGACAAGACATGCGCAACAGGCAGAGATCTTTGTGATCATCAACCAATGGACAGTATATGGCAGTTGGAGTGGCAATATGTGTCTTAAATTAG
The DNA here is from genome assembly GCF_910589615.1 of Taurulus bubalis. Taxonomy (NCBI): domain Eukaryota; kingdom Metazoa; phylum Chordata; class Actinopteri; order Perciformes; family Cottidae; genus Taurulus; species Taurulus bubalis. The sequence goes on from NC_136589.1 coordinate 25,775,965, forward strand.
ACGTCTCTCACAACTATAATTAAGAAATCTTACATTTAGAAGATTATAAAATGCATGAGAAGGTGCACGCTGGATATGCAGCAGATTTGTGTCTAATGGGTGGGAGGATGAGGAGGCATGGTAATGTGACTGTAGCGTGTAATGAGATTAGTACTCTATAAATCAATAAACACAGTGCCGTACTGTACTGAGTAGTAGATGAGAAAGACGGGGCACTGATAAAGACAGAAAAACAGCCAGCTATAGTGTTCAAATCACAAGCAGGTGATATAATCTCCCTGCGTATGCTCACTTATGTTGTGCAAGTGTAACGATTATTTGCGCCTGTATTAAAGCATGATTCTATGTTTTCAAATCAAACATCTTTGGCATGTTTATGTATTTATTTCAGCCATGTGTCCTACCATTGGACATGGTCCTGCTCTGAATGCTGGGGCTGAGGGGTCCTCCGCCCTTATTGGTGAACGCCTGGACCCGGATGTCATAGGTGGTGTCAGGATTGAGGCCCTGGATAGTCATGCGCGTGTCGGCCGTGCGGTTTGTGCTGTTCTGCTGACTGTTGATGTCCCTGTACACAACCATGTAGTATACGATCTTCCCGTTCCTTTCGGCTATCAGCGGGGGCTCCCATGTCAGTTGGGTGCTGGACTGGGTCAGTCCTGTGACTTGAAGGTTGAATGGGAAGCCCGAGGGCACGTCTTCAGTGGTGCTGATCTCCTTCACGTAGGCCTCGCCGCTGCCTGCACGGTTACGCGCGCTGAGACGGAAGATGTAGGTGGCGCCTTTGTGCAGCCCAGTGACAGTGTAATGGTCGTCGGTCTTTCTTAGCTCGCGTGGGGTGAAGTTTTCCTCATCAGTGCGTTTGTACTGCAACTGATAGCCCATCAGCTCACCCACCATTTCCTTAGGGGGTTGCCATTGGATCAGGGCTGTGTTGCCCATGGTGGTGCTGATCATCATAGTGGGCTTGCCTGGCACTGAAAAGAAGATTGAAGTAGAAACAAAATAATAAGTAAGTTTTTATTTTAAACAACCCTCACATTACATTTGAAGAGTTCAACATTTTGGGAAACATGCTTAATAAAAGAGTTAGATAAGAAAATGGATATCATTCACATATCTGTCTGTTGAATATAAAGCTAGAGCCAGCAGCAGGTTAGCTTAGCTTGCCACTGAAACTGGAAACAGCTAGTTTGGCTCTATCAAAAAACAAAATCAGCACCTCTAAAGCTCAGTAATTAACTCAATATGAAGGTTACCGGCCTTGCTCATACCCCTTCAACAGCAGTTATGGTAACTAACTAGTCTGGGTGTTGAAGCTAACATACATGTACCATCCTACTAACACGAACACCAAATGCCCGTCACGTCTTCTAATCATACAACAACGGTAAAGAGGTTATCAGTTTTAAGACTTGAAGATAATAGCACAGTATTCTCTGTAAACACATATTCTTTGTTGTACCTTGTTCATAACCTTGATAAAACCAACTCTGACCTGCACCAGTAGTGGTGATGACTTTAGCTTTGCTACGAGCTCCGTCTCCCTTGGTGGTGTAGGCTGCTACAGTGACAGAGTAGGTGGTTTCAGAGTGCAGTCCACCAATAATGGCCTCCTGCAAAATGGAAAAATCACAAGGTCAGAGTTTAAAAGGAATCAGTGAGTCTGAGTGGGACCGCCTCAATGGCAAAACAAAATTAAAACCAAAACCAAAAGCAAACCCCTCTCACACAAGCTCCTATCCCTTCACAGATCACACCAAAATAAACCAATATGAGATTTAACCCTCTGCTGTGTCCACTTGTAGTTTCTTGAACAATTTGCCTATAACATGAAACTAAATGTGAGCATTTCACAGAAAAAGGTTTTCAAGGCACACAAACAGGACCGGGAACTTTTCTTATTCAAGAAAAGCTCCCGGACCCGATCGCAAGGCACACTCTGAACCCAATAACCAACCAACCAAATGAACATCACTAGTGTATCAGTGTTCATGTCCGCTGCATTGAAAAGCATGACATTACACCCAGAGGAGCTTCGGATCATCACTACACTGCAGACTATAAAAACCCACAAATTGTACTGTTCTGACTGTGGGAATTATTGTAAAAACCCGTAATAAATCTGAAAGATAAACAGACATCAGACAGATGTTACACGTTTCATTTTCTTATTCATTAAGGTAAATTCTTGGTGTTTATTGTCCTCTGGATTCCCATGTAAGTTGGGTTGAACAGTCTCAAGAACACAGACACACTAAGGTGGTCAAACAAATTAATAACTCAACAGCAAGGAACAAACAGACAGCAGTAAAAAAAAAAAAAACACACAACAAGCAACACACTGTTATTGGTAACCTGCTGGAGTGCTGGCACTTACTTCACCAGACTGCATCCGTCTGAATAAAAAAACACACCCACACACGCTGGAATTAAACACTTTGAGCTTGAACAAAGCCCATATGTAAACAGACATATGTGAATTCACATACTCACTGATGCATATACACTGTATATAAAACACACACTAACGTCTGCATGCATGGACAAAGAAAACATGAATGTTCACGCAAACAATGATAAACGGAGACACGCGCACACACTCGATACCAAGAACAAATTAGTGCCTGCGGCTTGAACAAACATTCTGGAGTTGTCTGTTTGTGACGGGGGCCACTGAGAGGACGATTACACCAATGCCTACAAGCCTTCCTGCACACTTCTCATACTCAGAATTATTATACGGCTTTGCCCTTATGCTGTATCTCTAACTAATGAAGTTTTAATTTCCTAACCATAGAAGAACCTTCAATAGTGTATATAAGCCAGCTCTCTAAGACTATGCGTTTTACTGCCCCTCTCTTTAAGGGACATTTGGTGCTCCCATACTAGCCTTTAAAGGGAGACAGGGGAGAAATGCTAAATTACTGCATCATAAAACCATTTTAACTTTATGGAAGAAGTCCCATTACTTTAATCACACAAAATGGCTTTAACAGTCTCAGCAGTGGCAGCCGAAGAGATCTTTTTCCCTATTCTGGCAAGGTCAAATCAGGTCTAGTAACACTTTTAAAACTCAGCAGAAACAGAAAAGGCAAGGCTTTAAAGTTTCCTTCAGAGCAAATGCTTGGAGCAGCACCAAAGGGCATTACAGAGATTATCAAGTCTACTAGTTATAGAAATGGATTCTGGGACTACTATCTTCACTTGGGCAGCATTATTTAAGCAAATATATATGCTTATGTTTTTGTTGTTGTTTTGTGCATAATTATCTGAAATCCTACTCTCTGTGAACATGCCATGGGTCAATAAGAAATGCTAATGTTTTTGCTGTTGACATCTGTCTGTGGCGAGTCACACTACATTAGTTACCTGGCACACAGACTGCTGTCGCCAAAGCATGGCTGCTCAAGAAAAATAAAGATGTATGAGCAGATGTCTTCCTCTGACAGCGTCTAGCTCTGTGTCTGTCAGGTGCTAATCAACACATTAGGAGGAGAGGGAGAGGAGGCAAGCCTGACTCATGCCATGTGGGTGTAGCTGATGGAATCTGGCCATGTGTGCTGTGCAAAGAGATTTCGGTTTAACAGGCTGTTACAAAATAAATAAAATGATCTGCTCGCATCCCGCTTTTGTCAAGAAAGAAAACATCCAGTGTTTATGCATAAACAGGTGACCCAAAAAAACTCAGCATCCGTCAACATTTGCAGGTGGTCACTGGATTGATTAACCACCTTTCTATGTTTTCTGTGAGAGAGGGAACTAGAACCTCAACTTGCTTCAAATAATTGTTTAAAAACATTTTTATTTTATTTTTTTACTTATTTGCCCTTGCTTGAATGCTAACTACATTATGTGTTATTCTGGTAGGTTTTTATTGAATTTCTGACTAGGAACAGCAAGTGGTTCTGCATTTTTGCTCGTGCGATACGACATCTAGGTGGTAATAAGACATAACAAAGGGCTGCGTGACAGCCATGGAACAGTGAGCTGCCATCCAAGAAAATGAAAAGAACATGAAAGGCTGGTGGCAATCTTGGAGATGTGTGGCGCTGATAAAACACACAGCTCCTCTACTCAGATATACATGTCATCTGGAACAGTAGGGGAGACAACAGGTTAGGCGAGCCTGATTAATGTCAGCGTCACACTGGGATGGTGACACACAGCCTTTGACTGCACTGTACACTCAGAGATGGGAGGAAAGAGCTGCATGCTCACTGCAGTAAGTGCTTCAGATCCGAGTGAATGCCCAGCTGTTCCTACGAGTTTGTCTTCAGGTAAAATGTTGAAATATAAGACGTCTTCGCGCTAATCATTGGACATAATCCTCATGCTGTGTGGTTGGAGAACATCCCTTTTTATGAATATATAAATCAGGAATCATTCAGACACACATCTCTTGCTGTGGTTATGATGGGGTTATGATCTTTCAGGAGGATTCACACAGAGTGGATTATAAGCATTACACATAAATAAACACACACAACTCAAAACACACCAAGCACACACAGCACCCCCAAATTGCAGAGTGGAGAGGAGCCTGCCCTGCAAGACAACCCAGCAGCACACATGAGGGTTACTCACATGCTCCGTGGACTCCTCAATATTCCACTGATGGGAGAGAAAACACGGGACACAGGATGGGGAGAGAAATGAGTCAGAGACAACACAACAGGAAAAAAAGCACTAGTCTTTTTTTCACTCAAAGACTGATGATTGTTGGTGTCAACATGCAGGAGAAAAAACACAGAGGGAGAGATTGTGATGGAAGTGAAGGGGTGAAAGAAAAAGAAATGAAGACAAGTTGAGTGGCATTAAACAAATTTGAGCAATGGTTGTGAAATTCATTATTGTTTATAATGCACTGCCTTGTTACTCACCCCCCCCCAAAAAAAACCCTGCTCTCTTCCATAATCACAGAAAAATCTATTCAGTATGATAACTATCTCACGGTGGATATGAAGCATAACATATGCAGAATCTCTGAAGCATTTCCTCTTTTCAGAAATGGAGGTAGGGCCTTTTATTCATTATATTTCAATATGTTTTCAAAATGTTCTCCTTGCTCACTGCGCTTGGCCAAGTGATTCCCGAGGGAAGTGAAAGCCCATTTTGTGCCGCGGGGCTTCGTCGGTGCCGAGCGTGAAATCCTATTACCAGTGCTGCTATGCTAGCCCTGTGACATCAAACCCCATCGATGCAGAACGCAACCGCTGGTGTTTACCAGCAACTCCAAACACAGTTCAGCTCCTGCAGAGGAATTCACTGATGGGTGGTTTGGCTGACAAGGGGCAGGCAGGATGACACTGGTGACACTGACGTGGAACAAAATGGAGAGGAAGCTGTGATGAGGTGGGTGAGGGTGGTGGTGGCAAGCAATTAATTACATTTAAACATTCGGGTGCGTAACTACAACAAGAGCTGCTGGTGACGCTGGGCACACTGGGAAAGATGGAGGAGACTGGCAAGCAGTGATGGGACATGAGGGGGTTAGGAGTCAAATGAACCATCAAGATATGCAGTTAAAGGTTTGGTTCACTTAAATTAAAAAAATATATTGGTATCAATCTGTGCAGAGTTTGGATTGTATTTGTCCAGATTAGAGATATCCATGTTTGAGAGTTTCATAGGTTGCCCTGATATAATACAATGGAGGTGAATGGATTTCCATTGGTTTTGCACCTAATTGAAAAAAATCTACAGCTATGTACCCTTTTCGTCTATGAAGTTAACTCCAGACAACATTAGGAGTCCTCATTCAAATATCAAAGCATTAAAGATGAGACTAACCAGCTGTTCGCTACGTTTACTGGTAAGTTGTCTCTTCTGCAGCTGAACGTTTTAAAAGAAGAGGACCCTGGGAGGCCCTTAACAACATGTTTTCTTGGAGAAATGTTATTATGCGTATGCTTAGTTTACTGTAGACCACCAATAAAGGCCTGGACAATTAAATTTCACTCGCAATATTGGCAACCAAAATTGCATTGAGATGTATTGTTCAGCCCTTGAGGCAGATATGTTTCATAAAAATATAGCAAATAAAAACAAATATATATATATGTTTTAGCTAGCATCTAGACACCATTCAAAAAGGGAAAATGTCTATTTTGTAATTTAGGTGGCCTGGTCATTTAAGAAGAAGAACATTAAGTGTATACATTAGAATAAAGATTTCAGGACAAAAGTCAGTAGAGTTTCCTGTCTTCCTGCTTGTCCATCTTTCCCTTGTTGCCTCTCTCAAAACAAAAGGAGCGAGCCTCACACACCGCTGATTCATTGTGCACTGGAGAGACGTGTTCATCATCCTCCATTGACCGCTGGCATATGAAAAGACAAAAGACCAAAGTTCTCCGCCCGCCTCCCCTGCATATGGGTCTCCATCAACAACCTGCTCACTGAAGCGTAAGCAAAACCTTTGTATGGTCCCAGTTGCAACTGGTCGAGACACTTGCATCAGAAAATGCTGCCTCATGCTTCCCTGATGTAGCGGGGCACTAAAGAGGACCATTTAAGAACAGCTGCTACTTAACTCCATGAACAACGGTTTGCGGCGTGCCTAATTGCTTAATTTGTTTACCGTCGACTCCACTCAGTATGTCAACAGAGCAGCGAACACATTAAGGTTCGCAAGAGTTCCTATCTCATCTTGGGCTTAATCCCTTTCTATCTCAACTGCTTTTGCTTTCTGCTTAAATCCATGGGAGAATTATAAATTATACCCCATTTTTATTTTGAATGCTAACGCAAGCTGAAAACACATCATTGCTGATAAGCGTCGTTTGTGAAAACGAAGCGGTATAATTTGCAGGCGAGTGAATGCAAATGTGATGACATGGGCTGAGATGTGTGGCTATAAAAATGGGAACGAGGGGGGGAACGAGTGATGTGGAAGAGAAGGAGCTGTCATGATTGATGGAGTGAAACGGGCTGAGGTGCTTCTTTTCTCTTTTTTTTTCAGATTCACATTCAACTTCAATCTGAGGCAGTGAAGGCCGTAGATGCAGTGAGGCATTGCCTCGCTCGCTCCGACACACAAACGCACACACACACACCACAAAAACGCATGAGTGGTCAAACAAAATGAACCTGGAAAAGTAGTGCTGAATAAATGCAAACTTGTGCAAAACAAATTATAGAAACACAGACAGTGGCTAATGGCTTCAAAATCAATCAATCAATTGATATATATATTTTTTTCTCTAACAGATGGCTATATAAAACACATAGGCCTATAGGTTGCTGCGAGTGCAGAATGATGGAGCACTCTATGTGGTGTGGAGTTGCCCACTCAGGTTCAGGCCAACTTCTCAATAGAAACATGGCTAGAACGGGGTTGATAACATCACACTGTTAACATGGCCTGTGGTTTAAATTTAGCAGGGAAATGAGGGCGCTGTGTGGGCTCCTGCTTGAAAAGAAAAGAGGCGCTTTAACCACCCACGCACACGCAGGCTCTCCTAGTTCTCCTCCCAGCGTTTCAGCTAACCCTGAGAGAGGGTGAAGAGGAGAGGAGCCAGAAACAGAGAGACAAGATGAGAGGTCATCGCGATTTTGACAGAATCTGCAGTCCAAAGAAATCTGCTTAGATTTGTGATTGAAGCCTAAGGTCATAGCCTTGTGCTATGTTGTGAGAGCTCTGGAAAATGTTGTTTTGTCCCTCCTCACAGGCTTACTGTGCATTCAATGCAGGTGAAGGGGTGGATATGGAACTGATTTCACAACACATTTGGTAAATTCTTGAGAGAAACACTAGAAGAAAATTGTTTTTTTCCTGTTATTCATCATCAATTACAGGTGAGCATTTGTGGGATTTGCATGAGTCTAGGATGAGTCATGAACTCTTTTCAGCCAGCTGGAATGCCTCCTGCAAGGTTGATCTAACAGTGAGCATGTCTGCTCATGTTATCTGCGCGTTTTTTTCCACTTGTTGTTGGTTTACGGGAATGAAAAAATATGTGAGAAAAGGAGGGATTGTTCTAAAACCAGTTGAGCGGACGTGGACAAGGGAACGTCGGCTGACTGTGTGGTCTTTAATGACGTCTGGGCAGGTCCTTGCAGGTTGGCTACTCGGCGCTGTCTCATAGAAAACAATCCGTTGAGATGACTCAATCAAGGGTAACCAACCTGCACGCAAGCCTCTGGTAATTTAACAACCGGCTTCTCAGGCAGGAAGGGTGCAAAAGGAGGCCACGAGAGAAAGGGAGGGGAGGAAAGGAAACAATAGGAGAAGGGTGGATAAATGCAGGTTTCTGCCAGGGAGGAAAAGGTGAGTTTAAGAGGTGTCCTGGAGATCAAACTGGAACATGAGAGCCATCCTGAGCGTCAAATTGCAGCGTGTCTTAGTGTTTATTGTGTGAACCTGGCACAAATGAGACATGGCAGGGAGCATTGTTTGCAAAACAAGTAGGGTCGTGTTCAGTTTGGTTTTCATAACGCAAAACAAAGTCACGCTACACATGTCCCAAAACACTTCCAGGAAGACGAGAAGCCACCGTGTTTTTGTCTTCTTTCAGATCAAAGGATGCGGCCCTGGCTGTCAAGAACTCTATTTCACAGTCACATAAAAGTGACCTGTCAGTAGCAGCTGCCAGAAAATACGGCAGTGAAACAAAGGTGTTGGGCTGTGTTTTGGAGTAGAAGGTGGACCATTTAGCCAGATGTAGAGACATGGACAACCAGAGCCTCACTTGCACAGTTATTTTCAGCTCTATCTGGCCAAATTTACCGTAATGTTAATTCTATAATATAAAGTTGCATGAGAGATGTGCTTGGGTCGCTTGACAAACACATTATGTATTTATCACTGAATGCCTGGTTACACTACTGGGATCAACAAGCTCCTACTTAGCCTCACTTGGCATGTAGCACATCTGACATGTCATTTCAAGGTGACTTTGACAGTGCTTCCTCTTCTGTAATGATCAGACTGAAGACAGCGGAGTGTTTGCCAGAGCAAATGAGGGTTAATACTTCACTCAGGGGAATCGCAGTTTGCACTGCCTGGGAACTAAACCAGCAACCTGTTGGTCTCCCTAAATACGTCTGCAAAGCATTTATTGACAAATGCTGCTCAGAGACCTACTTTTTTTGTAGTGTTCCTGCGGCCAGGGAGCGCTTACTTGTTCAAATGAGATGTTCATATGTTAGGCCATCGGGGGTGCGAGTGAATGCGTGTTCGTGCAAATGTTACTCCCGGCAAACAATCAGAAGGAGGCTCTTAAGCTGGTCTCTCCTCTCCCGAAGAGAGGGAAGAAGTAAGACTGGGGTTTTTGGTTTTAAAATATTCATGAATCTCTGAATCCCTCTTAAGGATTACAATCTCTCATTCATCTCATGGTGTCACATAGCTTTGGGCGATTCGGAGCAGCCTGCATTAATGTGTTCAGGGCGGTGTCAGGAAAATAACTCTAATTTATAAACATGGTAACAAGGCAGTGCATATGTATTACTGCTAAAACCCGCAAAGAGAGGTGCATTGATTCCACTAAGCCCCATCCTGATGTAACACATATAAAATATTTAATAGCTATTACTGTAGAATTAGAATGGATCTTGTTACGACAGCTAATCCAAAGCTCTGTGAGCGGGGTACCAATTTAGAGTCAAATGTCACATGTGGAAAAAGATGAAAAAGAGAGGGGGGGACACTGCAGTCGACAGAAAGACAATTCCATGTGTGTCACCGGGTATGGGGGAAATGAAGTGTGAACTCAGAAAATGGAAGGGAAAACGGGAGCGGTGGAGAATGAAAATAATGGGAAATGAACATAAGACAGCTATCGACAGTGAAAGGGAGACAGAGAGAGACTGAACAAGAGTAAGACATCTCCCAGTACCTGTGCCTCTGGCAAAGCAACGTCCATGATGTTAGGCTGGCCTCTCGGTTCGCCGTTTTCAAGCCGAGAGAAAATGACTTGGTAGCCTCGGATTTGGCCGTGCTGCTTCCCCTGCATGGGCGGCTTCCAGGTAACCCGGATTGCAGTGGAGTTTATGGCCTCAACCTCGAGCTTCCTGGGTGGTGCTCCAGGCACTGGAAATTAGAGGGGAGGGGAGTTGCAAGAGGTAGACAGAAAGAGAGAGACAGGACAGGGTGAAAGATGGAGAGAGTCATGAGTCAAAATATGCTGAGTTGGTGATTTTCCTCACTCGACTGTGTTTTGTTGTGAGGAGTCAAAAGCTATCACAATAACGACTTCTGAGTAATTTTTTATCGACTTGAGTGCTCTGTGGAAGGAAGTGATACTAGATTTGGTCAAGAATCAAAATGATCTGCACTCAGTTTAGACCGTCTATAACTACCATGTCCCCAAAACACCCTACAGCGGACTGCATGTGGTCTAGCGGTGTCTGTAATGCCCTTTATTTCGGTATGAAATTAGCTGTGTTGCAACATACTTCAAACACATTAATTATAAAGGACTCTCTTACGAAAAGCCACTTTCTATCACAGTGCAAACAAAACGAGGAACAAGTGAGAAAAAGAGGCAAGAGCTGCTCCACTTCTATTCCTCCACCAGAAGACAAGAAAACTAGAAGAAATTTAAACAGTGAAAACACAGGAATGAGGTGCAGAGCTTGGTCCCATGGGTGATGAGCCTTAATCTGCCATAGATGTAGACATCTTGAAAGAGAAGGTGACCCACTGGCATACCACTATTGTCTCATTAACTCAAAATGTATCAACAAGACAGAGAGAAATGTGCACAAGAGGTTGAAGAAGAAGTGAAGGGAAATAGTGACAGGCAGCCCCAAGCAAAAGAGTGTGAGAGCACTCTGCTAAAGGGGAGGTGTCAACCTACCATCTTCTTTAGTCCTCATCCTCACTGGGGCACTCTCAGGGCCCGGGCCCACATCAGTGTGTGCCCTCACCCACACCTGATACTCAGTCCACTTCTCCAGGCCCTCCAGCAAATAGCTGTTGGCGTCGGCACCGATGCCCATCACCTCATGCCGCTCCATGTCCTCCCCGGCCAGGGCCTGGTAGCTGACTGTGTAGCGCACGATGGCGCCGTGGCGGCTAGCCGCGGGCGGGGCCACCCAACTCACCTTGAGGCTGGTGGAGCTCAAGCTGACCAGATGTACATCCTGAGGGGGGGCGGATGGGGCTGTAGGGAGGGGAGCACAACTACATGGACGGGGGGCACGGATCAAGCAAACAAAAAAACTAAACAAAAACACAAGCAAACATAAGGCAAAAACTATGGAAGCTTTTTGCACAGAAGAGAATAAGAAAATGACAATGTAATATTCAAAGTGTAATATATTTGAGTTTCACCACCTATAGACCTAAAGTGTGCATGAAAAAATAAGCTACATATTAAAAGTGAAACTATAATTTTCTGGCTCCTCTGACACTATCGAGTAGATTTCTGTTTTATTTTATTACACTGCATATGCATGCATTTTTTTCATGAAAGCCTAAACAGAGGCAGACATCACACATTAAGTGTTGATCAGGGTCCAGCCATGTTTTGTATATGTCATCTACCTTGTAATGAAAGTCTATTTCTGAGCTGGTGGAATCACAAATAATTGTCCCTCATACTGTCGGCGATACTTTTATTACAAGTTTGAATGTTACATTTTTATTTTGTATTATACTGAAAACAAAAAAGCTTCCATACTAAACAGGATGCTGCCTCTGGACTGAGAGATTGGCTGCAAAAACACATTACCAGGCGAATGCTGAAGCTGTGTTTGGAACTGCATTTACGTGAGAGGCCATGAAACTACAGGGTGGGATGAACCGAATATAAAATGTGCCAAATTTGTACAAGGTTATGTTTTTGTAAAGATGTAATTTGTCCCAAACTGCCCTCTCTGCTGCCTCTCGCAGCATGCAGAGGGAGCAATAAACTGTCCAGAGATGTGCGAGTGTGTGAACAAGTGCTTGACAGTGTTGACTGGTGTTCACAGATGCAGAAGCTCTGGGCTTCAAAGTGTTTGTGAGACACTGCTCAGTGCTGCAGCAGAGATACACTGGGCTGTCAACAAAGTCATACATAAATCTATCATTTTATGACATCCTGGCTATTGTCAACATCTGGTTGGTAGCCACAACAATGGAAAACAATATTGATATGATTTCTGCTCTGTCATTAACCCCTTGGATTTCAATGACTGCAAACAAACAATGTAGCAATGTTGTAGCGATACGGTTTTGGTTTTAAAAATACTGTCCAAAAGGACATCAATGTGTTTTTTAATGTCAGGCATAATATTCAGATTCAATTCTATTTGGTCCACCTCACCCTGCTATGTTTTATAATCAATAACTCCTCTGGCCCGTCCCAGTATGTGTAGAATCGGAAATAACAGAGTTAGAGTTAAGATTTGTTCTATAATAATAAGATTACTGCAATAAATATGACTATTTACAACAGCCACAGCCTAGAATATATGTAAGCTCACAAGTCCAGAGGTAAAAAAAAATAAAAAAAATAAACTATTTAAAAATAGGGAACAAGAACAATGAAACCAAACACAATAGCATTCATACATTTCATGCATCTAACTCAATCACAGAAAAAGAAAATTCAAACCAAGGTGTTCTTACAAAGCATGCCCATGACGTTTCCTTATTTTTAATAAGCAGAGCAATGAACAGTTCCCCTTAAGTATGAATCCAATAAACTAATGCCAAACCTTTCCAAAACATTGAAGCAGAACAGAAGAGGACTGTGTCTCCTCAGGCGGTCCCTGATCAACAAGGGAGTGGACAGGAAGCTACAGGGACCGAACAACACCGCGTGTACTACAACGAAGGTGACAGACGGAATCAAAGTAATGATAATGATCTGCAGAATAAATTGTGGTATTGAGGTCCTGATGAAAATTCTGCTAGTTTAAAGTCAAATTGGACGAGAGGAGGACAACAGCAAAGGAAACACATGACTTCAAAGCAAGACAAAGAGTTGGGCTTTAAATAGAGATTGAATTATAGATGAACACAATAAAAAAAAACCTTCCTCCAAATGATGAAGCTCAATATCAAATATTTTTAATGTGGTCTTCCAGATGGTTTCCATCCCGTGTCTGTTTTTTGCCGTTGGAGATAACCTTTTGTTTAAAAATCTGATTATGAATTGCACCTTGAACTATTGAATTTTAATTACCTGAACCGCTGTAAATGAGATAATTCCATGTTCCGTTGTCGGTAAAGCATCATGCAACTTTCACAAGTCCTAAACTGAGTAGCAGAGTTGAAGTGTTTCATCATATATTTAAACAGCCGAGTTATGTTCATTGCTCTGAATCTTAAAAAAAAAAAATACTAACCATTTAAATGCAGCACTAGAAAATGTCACACTTTTCTTCTGCCATTTCCCTCAGAACCCTCTGAAGGCTGCTGCTTATTTCATGCACACCAGCCTCCTGCTGCATGAAATCCAAATTCTGTTCTCCAAATGATGTGTCCTTGTGACTCCTGCTGTCAAGAGGCCCAAGGACAGACTCATCACCACTCGTGATCTCAATTGACAGTTATATAACTCTGTGGTTGTCAGAGGTGTGAGCTCCTCAATGATTGTCTCTGTTCTAATAGGGAAAGATTTCACAAGGACATATCATTACATTCTTTTCTTTTCAAGACTATTGCTGGGTGAAACGTTACACATCCATGTTAGCTCAAATGAAGTCAAAATCTGAACTTCCTTTACTGTTCTCCACAGTTTTTTTTTGTCTACAACAGCCAGATAGTGTTGCAAAGCTCTACCGTGCAGCATTTTGCAGCATATGTGAGTGTGTGAAATCAGCTGTTACTAATGAACGTTAATTCTATGAGAAACATGAAGGCAGACTAAAACCAAACATGTCTGTTGTAGGATTTGTGTGCTCTCTGCAAGCTAGTGTCTGTATCAAAGCCTGTATATAAGAAGGCCTGGACTCCTAAAAGATCAAAGATATTTTGTGAGGACAGAAGCTCCACTCTGTTCTACCTCTGAACAACGGCAGTGTTTTTGTAGTTCCAACAACTCCAACCGAGTGATATGTCTTCTCTCTAGCAGATCAGGTCATATCAGTTTCGTGATTCCCTTTTTTTTCCAGTTAAACTTAATTTATTTCATAGATACAACTTAATAATTAACCACCATTACAACCATGTGGACCTTTTGTTTTCAATTAAATGCAGTTCTGCATAGTGGCACAATTGTACTGAATATGTGTGTGAGGTGGTACACGCATGGTGCCACAACAGCAAAACTCAGCTGGCATAGAGTGACATTTTGAGTGCTGGCACTAGTAATGCACATAATGATATAAGGCAAGAAATGACAGCACACCTCACAAATGTGGGAACAAGACACATTTAACGTACCTTTGACACTGAACTCAGGGCCTGCCCTCAGATAGATGGACAGGAGGGTTAGTGTTGGTGACAGGGGGGAGGTGGTGGAAGCGTGAGGCTGACCGGGTTGGCTCCACTGTCAGCATTTTATGTTGTGTTGAAATTGACTTGACATTCAAGTTGCCAATGCAGTCTGATTTTAGCTCTATTAAACTCAACTTTCTCTTGTCTAACCTGCTTCAGTCGGCTGTCGGTGACCGTTGCTTTGCAAAATCGCTGGTTAGTGGACAACAAGGAGGTAAGACAATGGAGAGAAATCATAGACTTACTGGACTGGGCGGTGCGAGCCTCGACGGGCTGAGTATAGACGCCTAAACCCATCTCAGAACGGGCTGCCAGCGAGAAGCGGTACAAGGTGTCAGGCTTTAGACCTTCAACAGCATAGGAACCAGCTGGGTTGAAGGTCACATGTATCTGGAGGGTTAGATGTTAAACAGAAAGATGCCACTCAATTAAAGTCAAAGTCAATTACACAAGTCTTTTCACGTGTTGAGCCACTGGGGTAGTATTTGTTGTATCGTTAAAGCCTCTCCTTCCTACATGCCTACCAAGTAAAGAATGCAGCCAAATTTAAGAGCAGCTTGTTCCAAAAACAAATTGTCCTCTTTACAACTGGTGCAGTAGTCCAGCAGAGTGAACGAAGGGCCGCAACACAGAGAGACAGAACAGAACAACTTTGCTGTCTGTTACTATAGTAGATCTTTCTCATCGCGAGTTGCATTACTACAACAACATTGCTTCAGCCAAGGCTTCCCATTCAGATAAATTGCATCATAAAGAGAAAACTAGTTCATACAATAGTTATAACTTCACGTTGTTTTTCTAACCTTGTTCTCCGAGCCAGTCTCCCAGTACTGCAGCTCATACTTAGTGATGGGGTCCTGTACGGGCCACAGCCACGTTAGCATAATGCGGCTGTCCAGCTCGGCTTCGGCCTCAAAGCTGGATGGCTGGGCAGGAACTGGGTACACAGGGGTGAGAGCACAGAGGTCGAAGAATTAAAGAACAAAAAAGGCACATTACTAAAGCTTAATGTTCTCCAGTGTCTGGGAAGGCGTTTGCATAGCAATAGCCTTATGAGCCCTTTCACACAAGCTGTAGGTGCATACATGTATTTATTATTATTGCTGATTGCTATTGTAATTAATACCTTTTACGATTTTGGAAAAAAAGGCAAATTTAATTCAATGTAGTCTCAATTATGAAGGTTGGTCTGGAGTTCTTCACCCAGTGGACGTTGACTTGAATATTTCTTACACACACAAACCACATGATCACGTTCTTTATAAATTAAATGTGTATTGAACTACTAAACTACTAAATTACTCAACGGACAAATACATTAATAAATGGGGATACTGAATACAATGTCTCGACCAGGTGTATGATAGCCAATTACATTATTTATTATTTATTAATTAATATATTATTTGCACCGTTCAACAGCTGAGAGTTTAATAAGAAGCACCAGGGTTGATTGTGAAGCAATTCCATATTAATTCTAATTTTAGACGTGTATCCTCTCCTCAACTCTTTGTTGTGAAAGCTTTTAACAGACTTTGGTCAATTCAGAGAGTATTTTCAAAGTCTCTTTTCTTTCAATAGTTGCTGGAAGCCTGCATGGTCTTTATGGTTTTATAGACTTCTGCCCAGGGGTCCAATGTCACTGGAGCAAAACGCTAACCACTCCCATCAATAAAACTCTTTTCTTTTTATAGAATTAGAAGATAGAAGATAGTGGCAATAAAAAAGTAGGATGGGGTCCTAAATTGGCCAGTTTGTCCCCAAGTATTCTTCTTTGAGTTTCTGTTCGTCTGTCTTGAGCCAGAAATCACAATTCTTTGTCAACATAGGTCAAATAAAACACGTAAGCTAACTATAGATACCCTACTTAAACTGCTACCTTATCTAATATTACATGTTAGCATACTAGGTGGTGGTAACACAACTGGCACAGGCAAAATGAAACATTGCACACGTGCACATGAACATATACACGTTAATAAACACAGAGACGATCGTAGTGGTTGGCTGCTCACCTCCCTGCTGGGTTTTGACTTGCAGGATGTCAGAAGGTGGCCCGTCACCTACCGAGGTGAAGCCCAGCACCCTGAGGCTGTAGGTGATATCAGGAGTCAGGCCTGAGATGGTAGTCAGACTGCTGTCATCGGTGTTGTGTTTCTGCCACGCGCTGAGCGGAGCCGTCATGTCTGAGCTGTAGTAGACCCGGTAGCCTCTGATTTGGCCGTTTGGTTCCTCAGGTGGTTCCCACTGTACCAGCATTGTGCTGGCACTCAGCATGCGCGCTTGGACGTGCAGAGGAGGTGAGGAGGGGGCCTGTTCACCGGTGCGCGTCTCCACAGGGTCGCTGTGCGGCCCGCGGCCAATGTTGTTGACAGCCATGACACGAAACTCATACTCAGAGTAGGGGCTAAGTCCACCAATGCTGTATCGGGTAGTGGCCACACCTTCCACTTCCTGGAAGCCATTGTCTGAGGACTTGGCTCTGTACTGGATCATGTAGTAGGAGACGGGTTCTGGGTTTCCAGAGTCCCAGGTGAGAGTCACACTGGTAGCTGTGGTCTCAGTCACAATGAGGGAGGTGGGGGGCTTTGGCAAGGCTGAGGAGAGAGAAGCGGGGTATTAGCTTTGATATCAAGAATGGACTTTTAGGACGTGTGGCTAATTTGAGAGAAATTGGATGTCTGACACAGACATGGCTTGGCTGGTCATGTAATTCTCTGTTCTGTAACTCATAGCACTGAAATGATAGTTTCATAAGCTAATCCTTATAGTGCTGTCAGCAGCCATTATCCACAAATGAATAGAAAAGCAAGACTGAAATCCCAATTTTGTGTTTTATAACCGGCCCGGTCACGACTGACAATTCAAGAAAATTGCAAGTGGTTCCTGCTGTGACTGTATAACAAATATAAACAAAACAGAGTCTTCATTGTGGCTTCCTTGAAGAAGGGGGTTTGCTGTGGTCTTCCTAAGTGACTGTGTATCGATCAGTTGAGTGGAAATTGGGATCAATACAGAGAACAAATTATAAGAGCGGCTGCGACAGGTAGATACACACAGGTGGGTAAGGCCACACTGACGCAAACACTTAGATACAGAAAAAAAGGATTCAACAAACACAAAGAAAGAAACATACCAGCCCTGAAATTAACGGTCATTAGACTGCAACAGACTTTAATTTGGACCTCACAGGATCAACAATGGGGCAGCGATGGCTATGTGCAACGGTTTCCGAGGCCCTTTGAAAGTAGTTTCTTATATTTCAAAATATTTCATTATCAGATCAGTGGGTGACTCGAATGAACAGCAAAAGCAACACAGGTCGTCACAACAACAACCTCCAACATAGATACAGCAGCAGAAAGAGCAACTCGTCTGAACTGATCTGATCAACGGTCCTTACCTTTGACAGTGACCTGAGCAGTGGCTTCTATCATGCCCAGAGAGGAGATGGCCACACAGGTGTAGTTGGCTGACTCGCGGATGTTGGTGACCTCCAGCACGTTGCGTCCCAAAGGCATCTCTTCCTCCTTCGTCAGCTCCACCTGACCCATCGTCCACTTAACGTAGGGCATCGGCGAGCCCACTGCCACACATGTCAGGTTGACGCTGCCGCCCGGCATCACCTCTTGATTGGTGGGTGGAATTGAGAATCTGGGTGGGACTCTTCGCACTAAAGGGATGAAGAGAGGCAAACAATGGTGAATAGGTAGGATAATGTCAGATGAATATGATAGATTTGTGTTATTTCATGAATGGTCTGGCCCCATGACAAGGCTAAAATTTAACTCAGGAAAGCTAATCAAATGGAGGGCTGATCGCTTTTGTCCTAATGTGCAAGCAAGCACAATGGGAATAATAGGCTTGTTACAAAATGGCTCTGGAAATTCAGAATAAAACTTTGAGGGGGTGTTTTATCCTTGAGCCTACAAAAGGGGATATAATAAAAAAATAGCCCTGAGACGACGTCTGGCCCTCTTTTGTCAGAGTGTCAAATGGCAGCGAGAGTTGCATCATTGAGAGACCCCGTGGAGATGGCATTGTTTGATTTCTCCTCCCGCTCCCTCTCTCTGGCTCCTTCTGCTCAACCTGTCTTTCTCCCTCTCTTTGTGCAGTTCTGATATGCAGATAGGCTGACATTAAAAAGGGTTCCCATGGAGACTAGAAGGGCCCGTTGACGTCGCCAGGGACAAGGCAAACATCGATGCAGCATCTCCATGCAATGCTGAAAAGCTGGCCCAGAATAAACAGGCAGCCAGCATTTACATATGACTTGTTTTCCGTCTAAATAAAGACACACAAGAAATGCTCGCCGTATTTACACTCTTCAGATCTTTTTCTGGTAAACTTTGGCAACCATAACAAATTTATCCGCTTGACATGGCAAAGAAAACTTAACTTCACAGTGTTCTGTAAACATACATCAGTGTCAGACCTGTTAAAGTTACGAGACGCTGAACATTGTCATAGTAAGTGCTGAATGTTGGAAGGAGGAGCAGTGACTTCTTCAACCTTGATTATGGAGAAACTGAAGCCAAGCCAAACACTCAGCTCCCTCGTGAGGACCAATTATTGCTATCCCACGACTGCTGGTCGCATGTATTCAAAATACTACAGCATGAAACTGTCCCTGCAGAATTTATACTGCCTGTTTCCCCTAATGGACTACAACATCTCTGTGTCTCACTGGGAGAAAAAACCCTTGACTGTAATTGCTCTTTTGCACCGGTCTCCATGAAAATGGATTTTCAAATGTGAGCCTCCCTCCACTTTTCCCATTCCCGCAATCCTTCAGCCCCCCAATCTAATTTGAACCAGAACTTTGTTATAGCTATGCTTGTTATTCCCCTCATTATCTGGTGAAATGGGAAAAACACAAAAGCACTTTTTGAGATTCCAGTCAGGAGAAGGCTAGTTCTCTGGACTGCACCATAATAAGGAGAGCCTGGTTCGCACTCATTTGAATTTTCTCAAAATAATTGAGGTACCGTACCAGCTGCTATTTTTATTTATATATATATTTTTGGTAATCAATACAATCATGTGGGCTTGAACTACTTGGCTCAATATCTCATAGAAATAATAATATCCCAATTCTTGTTTGTTTTTGTTTCATACCAATACCCAGATACATCAAAACATTGCAGTTTGTTTTATAAGAAATAACCTTTTCACGAGGTGTGTGGCAAACAACGAAAATCAATTCAACACAAGAAACAGTTAAGAGGTCAGTAATGGTCGAGGAAAGAGTAATGATGACCCTTTCATATTAATAATCAGGTGAAGTTTTAAAAAAATTAATGAGTTTCTACATTAGGAAGGTTTCATGCAGGAAAAAAGTGACACATATGACAGTCCAGAAAGATTTACATCAGCCGTGACATCTGCTTTCTGAGGTTCACAAGCATGTGGCCGATTTTTGTTACTGAAAACACGGGATATGCTTAGGAGTGTTACCGGCCTGGGAACAGGACAGGGACGACATTCTCAAGCAAAGCATGCACGGGAGCTGAGGAAAGATACGGGATGGGATCACAAGCCTGAATACACTGGGAGAGGAAGATAAAGGAAGGTATGACTAATGCACAAGAGACCTACGTTATAGTATTTAGAGAGACGAGTGTGAGTATTCCACTTTTGTTGGTCACCACCTGTGTCTTCTCACACAACTGTAACATTCTTACGAGATATGCGTCTAAAAAGAGAAACATAAGAGGAGCCGTCCAAATGTAAGACCATTAAGCTCAAAGTATCTGTTATTCTTTCATGATTCCATAGACTAAACCGTGCTAAGAGCAGTCAGTCAATGGGGCCTGTGTATATTGAACACTTAATGTTTGTGAATAATTCATGGCGTGCGGTTGAGTTTGGAGAGGTGCTGTGGAACAAAATGACTCGAGGGCAGGTAATTGTTATCGATTCCCCTGAAGCCTCTCTCCTGTTGAGAGCGGCGTGGAGAGACGGGCTCTGGGACTCTATCAAAACCACAAAATAAGCCCTGTCTCCACTCTGCATGCCTACTTGCTGGATACCTATAAATTTAACTGCCTTGACAAAGTGCCCAAGGATAGCAGAACCTGTCCAGTCAATCAATATCTGAGCAAACTGGCACAGAGTCAGCAGGCTCCCGGGCTTCCTGGCAGCAGCACTGGGCTATGCTGCTTCCATAATGGCTGATCATCCCCCCTGTCAGCACACTGCCAGCTCATTCTTAAATATTCTATAGGTCAGCTCTTTGAGCAGCAATGTATTGCAGATGGTACAAGTGAAGAGATAATTTCCAAAACATTAACTCCTCTCTCTTGGACAACGTCACTGTCATCATCCATTAACTCTAAATCAGAGGTTCCGTCTATAAATGTGTGGACAACAGAATAAACGTATTAATAACTCGTTTGCTCCAGGGCCTCCTGCTACAATACCACACAAAGGAGAGCTGGAGGTCCGTCTTCTCATTTGGCGAACGTGTTCCTCCTATCACACCCTTCAGTCTCTGGGAGAGGATGCCCATGGCTGTAAAATAGACATAATCCCCTGAGAATGAATTTGTCAGCTCTGATACCCATGTCCCTCAGTTGGAGAGGAGGGGTGCTGCTGCCTAAATACCTGACAAATCCGGTTGCCACCTGAATACCGGTGTAATCCATCACACACCTCTAATGGGCCTACAGAGGCGAATAGAAAGTCTGAAGGTGAAAGGAGCTATAATTTTTGGTGGATAGGGTTGACATTAACAATACGGGTGAGGTTGGGAAGAATGGCTGCTACATTACACAACAGAGATCTAATAATGACTGAAGCAAACTTCACAGGGACTCCTTGTCTTGGCAAGGCTAATTACAACACGGTTTGGGGGAGTGGCGCTGGAAGTCATGCAATAACTATTCAGGGATTCATGCAGTCGAGGAGACGAAATGACACATTTACAGTGGATGGATAAAGGAGAGCTATAATTAATATTTTGGGTTTTCATTTTTTGGGTTCATCAGAGGGCCTGGAAAGGATGGTTTACCTCCCCTAAAATCTGTATCAAATTGAAGGGATGGGATTAAAAGTGAAAATGACCAACCTTCACGCTGATCTGTTTGCGGATGAAGTGATTTGATGGAGGTGAGCGATGGAATGAAAAGATACAAAGTGGAGAGGAAGACAACACAGTGAAACAGAACAGTGTTTCCGCAGACACAGTGGAGGTTAGTGACATGGTACAGAGAGGCAAAGTAATGCATACATACAGGAACATGGAGGGAAACTCTTACAAATGATTTAGTATTCAGCATTTATCAAATGACATTGTTAAATCTATAATTTTAAATCAAACTCAAACAGATAAGGTGTAAAACATTTAAAGAAATATGACTTTGGTGTTACACACTTAGTGTTACATTATTTTGGAGTCAAATCTATTTGATTTTGTATCATTAAGGATAGACTGAAAGGACAGTACTTGCTGAAGTATAGGGGCACTGGATGTGCTCCTGTCCCCACTCTTTTTCTTTGTAAAATTGACCTGAATTTATCATTTTGTAAGTTACTCTCCGTGACACACATACACACACACACACACACACACACACAGACACACACACACACACACACGCACACACACACACACACACACACACACACACACACACACACACACACACACACACACATTGAACAGTATGAAGATATTTTGCTTAAAGAAAAGCCAGACTGCAGCACTTTATCCTCTGTGACATATTGACGTTTCACATGGATATATGAAGGAGTGCCGACAGACAGGAGCTGACATCCCTCCTCCATTGTGGGATAAACACTTGACAAACGAGCGCTCATGCACAATCACATGACACTTGTCATTCTGCACACGTTGAACGAGTCCACCTTTAGAGGAGGGTCACTAAAAATGACCCACAGCAAACAAGGTGCACACGCACACGCACGCACACACACACACACACACACACACACACACACACACACACACACACACACACTCTGACTGAATGATAAGTGGACGGACATAAACAGATGCACAGAAAGGAAAGGAAATAACATTCACGAGTAGATCCCCCCCTGCTCCACCTTCAGTCTTAACCCTGCCCCCAAGGGAGAAATACGAGGACACCGTTCTCTTTTGGCTCTAAAATGTCGAAACAAGGGAGTTGACAGTGTTGCTGGCAGTATGTTTGTGTACCTGGAGACATGAATTGGATCAGGTAGCTACAGTGCGTGGAAAAAACAGAAACACATTCGCAGACACAAAAGACTAAAAAGCTAAAAACTAACCCATGACAAGCCATTTAATGCGAGTCTGACAGGTGTGTGTGTGTGTGTGTGTGGTATATAAATCATTCTCCCTTGGTAATCTTTTCATGTCACCTTATGTACGGTTATTACGCTACTGACATTTCAAGGCTACAAATTACTCTTCTAACAAGGGAGGATTGAATTCTTAGCAGGCTGTGAAAGTTAATCACGTGATAAATTCTTATTATTTACTCAAAAGCTTATTCAAAGTATCATTTTAATTTTGTGATGAAAGTTTGGAACGTTTTTACAGCCTACTGCTGCTACACATCAGCACTGTAAAATGTAACAGTTGTCAAATTACATTTTTGCTCCAAAAGATTCTTATGTTTACATGTTTTAAAGTGTGTTGTAAGCCCCTCGATCTCCCCTCTGGTGTCTGGAAATAAAAGAAACAAACATATAACAACAGGAAAGGAAGAGAGACATGTCAGAGGCCACATGTCTTGAGTCCCTCAAGTTATAAACCCAATCAAGCAGCCCTGTGATAGCACCGCCCGGGTCGCGTCTCCTCATTCTTGCTGCAGTAACAAAGACGGAGTGAAAACATGACGAGAGCCTTTGTTCTCCATTCCAGACAAGTACACTTTTAAAAGGTTACGGTTGGTTTGATTTCTATCTCCTCACTAGTGTCGCGAGGCTGGCGGAAAAGTTAGTGTCGGGGCCAACGGGTTGACAGCTACCTGGGTGCTGTTACAGACAAGCTGGGCCCGGGGCCCCTGCTGGCGCCACACAACTACTGTAATTACCTCTGTGGGGGAAAAAAAGCTGCGTTTGCACCCGTGACAGACATGCCCTGATTAATAGACGAGACTTGGGTCCCTTCCTCACCTTTGCTGTTTGGCTGACACCTTCCCCCTGTCAGGATTTACTATAAGATCTAAACCTTCTGAAGCCCACAGGGTTTATTTAATCTGTACATTTGATGCTGCTGTGGTCCTTAAGGATGGTTTTACAAGTGATTCCTGTAATCCAGGAGGAGGTTCTGTCTGTTGGGAAAAACATTTTTCTTGGATTTCTGATTCTCAACATTATCTTCACATCTTAATGAGATCACTTCTTGTTTAGAAAATAGTACTCTAATTTCAATTTAACACTTCCCAAGCAGTGGTTTGTAATTTTTTTGCCTTGAATACAAGGAAAATAATAATTTACTTATTTTATCTTGATGGATGAAAAGAGACAATATAATCAATCACTCATAACATAGCCTGTATGATCCACTACTGTATATGCTTTTAACACAATTAGGAAGTGTGTCTCTTTCTAACCCTGACACTTTCTCTCCCTCCCTCTTCCACCCACACTAACAACTAGAGCAGCTATTCTGTTTCATGTACATCAGACATGGTGGTGTTATTCCCAGGGGCTGACCTAGACGACTCTCTCCTATACCCGCTCTTTCCAGGATGGGCACAATGCTGCTCTCGCCCTGCATTAGTCTGCTCACGGAGACGCCACAACAAAAACAAACCCTGAAACTCCAGACCGCTCCATGCCTTTCGGAGCTCTGGGCTGTGCGGGGGGAATAATGGAGCCTTTCGATACAGTCAAAATAAAAAAAGAAAGGAGGTCTGGCATGGCTTTCAATGCCAGCAGAGGAAATGGTTTCAATGCAGCTGTTTTCACAGAAGCTGCACCTGGTCGGATTTGCAGCCAAACAGGAGGTTGAGGTTAGTTCATTGCTATGGGAGGAATAGCAAGGCAAGGATAATGGTGAGAGAAGTGGTTGAAGAAAATACAAACATAGAAATAGTGGTATAAATGTGGTCATCAAATGTGGAAATTACACGACAATCAAAGATGTTTCCAACAGGTGTTTTCACTTATCTCACTAATTAGAACTCTGCTCAGTTTAAAGGTGGACAGAATATGCTGAAAATGATTTCATGCATCAATAAGAATTACAAAATAGGTGTGATTTGTCCCACCGTGACAGGTGCAACCAAACTGATAGGAGAGTGAAAAAGATGCTCATCACTCGCACCCTCTTATACCCTCCTGAGAGGAGTTCTAATCACGCACAATAACTGAAATCCCCTGTGTGGCTATGCCATTGGATACATGGTGTTGGGAACACCATGTAGGACAGACAGAAATATAAAACATAAAGATGCATGGTCACTCGTGGGTGAACATTTAGAATGAAACAGACAAGTGTTTAAAGGGGTTCATGGCTGTTTGTGGTTTGCAAATGCTTGAGACAACAGAAAAGACAGATGAATTCAAGAATTAAAAGAGACGTTTGACTTTACCTCGTACGTAGAGATTGGCAGGAGCGGAGTAACGGGTCCCGGCACTGTTCATGGCAACGCATTCATATTTCCCTTGGTCCGACTCCTCGCTGTTCTCAATTTGCAGTGCTCCTGCGTAGAGGATTAACAAATTTAGCCGTCTTGACAGTTGTGGAATATAAAATGTAATTTGGCATGAACCCACAGCAGATATCTGTACAGTGACTCGCTAGAGAGCCTAAAGTCAACTTGTCTAGCCCAGTTCATGCGTAATTAAGTGCCTCAGACATGGGCGCAGCTTTGTTAAGAAAATGCTTACAACAACGTAAGCATTGAGCTGGATTGGCAATTTTAATGAAACTGCTAACAGAATATTTGCCTCGTCGTGTTAAGTAGAAAAAAAGACCATGACTGAGGGTCAATTAAACATCTGAATAACATGTCACAACCATCCAAGTCTGATAAGGCCTTCTGCTTCTGGAAATAATTCAATTTAATAATAAAGCGTTTTGAGTCATGGAGGGATATCTACAGATTTTTGGTTGAGGCTAAGCTAACCTGCTAACATCTGAAGAAGTAATCAACCTACTGCTTAATATCAACAACTGCACAATTATCTGTGTGTTACGCAATTTTACCCCAAGGATTTGGTTAAAATAGAGTTTGGGGCATCAAGAGGAATGCTAGTCTGATGACCTACTCTGAGTTTTGAGCTGAGAGTAGCCGATATAATGTAAAGCTTTTAGAGGACATTCTTATTTAATGCAACCAGATTGAACTAAATTGGGTGAGTAAAAGGTAAACTGATGACATAACTGTCTCAGCCATTATTTTCTTGATGGCGTACAGTTTTGCTGCAAAGCAACTGCCAGTAACTTTTCTTCAATCTTAGTTGAGTACGCATTTAGCTGTAAGGTCATAATTGTGTTCTTTCATTACCAACTATTTCACCATGTCTCCCCGCAGCCCTCGAGGGAAACGCTCCTCTGCCAGATGGCTCAGATTATTATTCACAATCCCAAGAAGCTGCAGTCATCAGATAGAAGGCCAACATGTTGATCTAACAAAGCATGAAAGCCCAGGACACCTGTCTTTGTGTGGTCATTTTGACAACCCATGTCCTCTCAAATGGCTGACAGATGAGACAAGTTGAAATTGTAACAGCTAAAACTTACCTGCATCCCACAATTTATAAAAATGACATTAAAAACAAAACTACTTCTCTCAGCAGTACATATCCATGTCACAAGCGAGTGATAACATTAATCATGTCTCCAAAACAGCATGGTACTAGCATGAAAGGCAGCCAGCCACCATGCAGTTTGAAACTGACAAAAATACTCAGCATAAGATGATGTCAGGATACATTTTATTTTCACATCATGCAGTATGAGATGAATGCAACAAACAGGTTCACCACCAACCTAAGGGGACTCGGATCGAGACAAGGCCAAAAACAGAGAAGTGAAACAGGGCGGGGCAGTAACATGTAATAATATCTCCTCAGATTTCATGACAACATATCTCTCCAAGGTGTTTGCTCTGCACGCTGAGCTCATCGCTGCCTGATTCAGCACTGACATGCACCTGCATACTAATGCTGGTGTCACCAATCTGTCAATCTGCCCATCCTCCCATGGGAGGAAACAGTGTGACTACTACAGGAATGTAGAAGGTTACTGCTATGGCGGTTGTCAGAGCTGCAGCACTAAACCCCTTCAATTACTTCCAACTACGCAAACAATGGTGGATCTTCTGTAAGCTCATTTCACTGTTTACAAGTGCAGAAATTACATAAGGGGCCACAGCGGCAGGCATTGAGGCCGCCTTAATTCATAAAGAGTTAAACGTCAAATTGAATATAGGTTGTATTAGGAGCCAAGGACGCACAGACAGTGAGACAGACAGCTGATGAATGCAAATGTATTCAGCTTGCCCCAGATGTCCAGCATTTACCCCACTGTTGTTGAACGGAAATCATGCTTTCACTCCGGGGAAAAGCACGTGATTACCATTAAAAAAGGGGTTCAAGCATCCACTTTAACAATCTCAACTAGGCCTCCTTTTCCTATGCTGGGGGGCAATGCTGCATAGGCTGTATGCAAATGCAGCCATTTCAGTTTACGTTGAGGCCGCATAGAGGAGGCAGTTAGATCCTCCTGTGGCCGCAGTGGCCTTTAGTTTAAAATGCAACTCATCAGCCCTTTTCGCTGAAAAGCCAGAAGAGAGGCTGAAGCCAAAAGATTTTTCTGTGTCAGTGTGTGTGTGTGTGCATGTGCGTGCGCGTGTGTGTGTGTGTGTGTGTGTGTGTGTTTGCGTATGTGTGTGTGTGTGTGTGTTTGTGTGTGTGTGTTGAGTGTTCATAAAAGTGGCTCATTTCTAACAGTCTAGAAGGATTTACAAGATAACACCTTGGACTGGCTTTTGCATTTCCGTTCTCCTGACATGTGGGTTGGTGATCATTTGTTTGTTCGGAAGCAGACAGCAGACAGGACATGTTGGGAAGAGACGAGGGGGGAAGTGGAAGAGGGTGGGTTGGCTCGAACACCACGGATGAACCTGGTGATGTGGCGTTTTGGGGGAAATGCAGGGATCTGATGTGAATGTGAGGGTATGGTGTGGACGTGACATTTTCCAACACACTTCATCATCCTTACCTCTAATTGGTGTACCACCTAGGTGGGAGTAATTTTGATGCAAACAGGGTTGAGAGATCAGTTAGTAATCCACTTATTATAGTGGGAGAAAAAAACATGGCTTCTGACAGGGCGCAGATAATAAACGAACAAAAAAAAGATACAGAGTAGAAGCCACTTAGATGCAATGTGATGAAGTTCAATGTACTTAATCAATGCTATGAAGCAAGTATACATTGTGGACTGTACTTGTTGTCTGTAAATGACCACCGCCACAGAAATATCATTCCGCTACTTTTGTATTTGCAAACAACAGCTACAGCCACGTTTTTGTAACATTAAAATACTATTTTTTTAAGCATATTATTTTATTAAGCATTCTAATTTAAGATGGCATTACTCTTTGTAAAGACTGCATTTGTGCAGAAAGCAGTTAGTAGAAAGAGAAATGTTATGAAAGTCATACACAAAAAATAGAATGATGCGCAGCAAAACGTATTCAGGTCAGAGGTATTAAATTAAAAATAAGTTAGTATCTCTACAGAGTGAATTATTTGGATGGTGTGAATAGATAGACCAAATGTGTCTGTGTGCTCACAAGGAATCGAGCAAGTGTAATGCAATAGGAGGAACTGGGTCTCTGCCTTTTCTGTTAAACTGTGGCAGAAAATGAATGTGCTTTTTTTCCACCATCGCAAAGTTGGCCTCATTTCAGGTCATGTGCAGTAAATGTAAATCCTGATACGGCAGCAGATGTCAAGAAAAGGGTGGTGGATAAAAAGAATTGTTGTCTCAGGGCATTACATATCAGCATATTTCCAGGCACTATATATATTTGTGAGAAAGAAAACTAATTAAAAGTTTGTTGCTAGAAGTAATAAATGAATCAATTTAAAAATCATGTTTTTATCCAGTTTTGTCTATGTTATAAAAAACTTTATCGAACAATTAATGAGCTGTATTATTATTTAATTTGTGAGAAATCTGTATCTAATTTTGGTTGTGCTTGTTGGAGGGCCGCATTTTAATATTTCAAGAACATGGACAGTCCAAGTGAACATGCTCCAGTGACCTCTATTCAGCCTCCACTGGGCAGCTCTAGCGCCAGGCTGTTTCTGGAGTAGCTCTCATCTTTAATCTTTGGAGCCTCAGACCTGCAGCCTGGCCCGACACTGTACGTGAGGCAGATTTAGTAAGGAGTCACAAATCTGGTCGAAAGCCACTAATCTTTCCACCTTGCACCTTTTCCATCTGATCCAGGTCAGGCGAGCACTGTTTATTTATCTAGTGGACTACTACTGTGAACAAAGAGGACCTCATACATATTTTATCTTTTGCAAGTTTGAATCTAAGCTAATGCATCCTCGGCTGGCCTCACTGTCACCCAGCTGCATGTTTAAAGGGGGATTAAGGATTATTTAATATTGGGAAAATTCTCTTTCTGAACAAAATTCTCTTTTCTGAAAATTCTCTTTCTGATGGTTAAAAGCTCATGCATCACTGTCAAAAATGGGAGAAACTCCATTCCAATTTCTGTGTAACTTAATAATTGGCTGCAGCTGTGAGGAATAACATTCAGTAAGAACTCAGCTAACCAATCAAGGAGACAAACTTTGAGTCAAACATTCATGTCCTTTGTGATGAAAGAGAATACATGAGGTCATACATCACACCAAAGGCCTTTAGTGTTTTCACATCATCCTCATGTCTTGCATGTCTCGTGGTTGTTGATAGTTGATGTACTTTGCAACTTTGCTATATTTACATTATCAGTATGTCATGGAGAGTAACACCTTGAAGAAATTAAATCAGATAAAATCAAATTGTACCTGAACGAAGCTGTTTAATGCGCCCATTGCTGCTGCTGATGTCCACAGGAAGCATGTCCTTGAACCATGATATCTCTGGGTCCGGGTTTCCGCTGGCAGCACACAGCATGGTGGCAGTTCTGGTCTTTTCAACCACCTTCAGCTGGGGACCCATATCGATGGTGGGGAAGCCATGGGGGACCTGGTTCTCTGGAAATTTGCATAGGCAAATTGTTAGTATACACACACACAGAGCAATCAATAAGGTGTGAAAAAAAAACAACAAGAGGGAAAAAACGTTTCTGACAGATTATAGACTCCCAATTGTTGTGAGAGGCATTGAGTGCATCAAAGCTGTTGAGCTGGAAAGGGCAGAGAAGAGGATGAAAGAGAGCAAATACATTTCAGGTGTTACAGGCCAAACAGTGATCAGCGAGCGCGCACACACACACACACACGCACACAATTTGTGCAATTGCAGAATGTACAACAGCGGAATTGAAAAATCTCGTATGATTTGGATTTCAAATTTGGTTGAATAGAAATAGCTCTGATTGATTATCATAGCAGGCTTATTATCCAGCACAGGGAGTCTTAGGTTTAGACAGAGGAAGGATTGCAATCTGTCTCTGGGCACCCATGCATAAATGATCCGCCTTAGGCTTAGCAAGCTAAACAAATCTATTTGAATAATCCAACTCATCATAATGAATGTAAAAGCATATCCATGACAACACCTAAAGTAAAATCCTTGAAGCAAAATGTGTTCTTCTCAGGTGAAAAGCTGTTCTCAAATATATACTGACATCTCATCATAAGATTAACTAAATAAGAACAATATATAGTCCTGGGCTTTTTTGGACTGAGCCTTGACATATCGGATTCCAATTATCATCAGTAAGTGGTACATCCCAGAATACAGTGTCTACCATTGAAATGTAACATTTACATGCATGTGTTTCAATTGTGCAAAACTTATACTCTGGTCATGAGAGTAAACAGCTACGTTACAGAGGTAAACTAACAAAGAGCATGGGCAATTGTTTACCTCGATGTTTTCTCTGTTATGCAGATTAAACAATGTGATATCCCACCATGTTGAGTTTTGAGGACATTTGTAGGTGGCGAAACAGTAACATAATTATTATTTTAAAATGAAATGACCCAAATTATTGAACTGTTTTGTAATTGTTTTGCGATTCACATTTGGTGTTTTTGATTATTCACTGTCACTGACGTAGCCTAATTGTGCTGCATATCCTGAATCAGACCCACTTCCCACCTGCCCTCCTAATAAATCCTAATTTAACCTCTGGACAGCGTTAATAAAGAGGAAACACAATAGCCCTTGAGAGGTCTTATTATCAGCTTGCTCTTAAACTTGTAATCTCTTTTATCTTTTTCCCTCATATGTAGATGTGTCCCCGGGGCCGAAGTGCTAAAATGGAATCCTTTGCACAGTGTTAATGATTGTTACTCCTGCCTTTGGTTCACCATGAGAAGATACCTAACTGCAGGTTAATACTAAGCAAACAATAGTTGGTCTGGAGGGACAAAAATTAATACTTGTCAAGAGATATGGCTTTAACGGGAAGTTGAAGACATAGTGTCCAGAACAGGATTACCATGTCCCAGAAGTAAAACTGAATGGCCCACTAAACAACAAAGAACAAAAACAAGGTGTCTTGTGCACAGTATTTAATCTCTAACTACCGCTCTGGACTGGTCAACCATGTACGACTGTGATTGCAACAGTGTGCATGTACGAGAGAAAGAAGGGGGGGGGGGGGAAGAGAGAGAGAGAGAGAGAGAGAGAGAGAGAGAGCATTCTCTGTAGACTTCCCTAATTAATTGAGACATGTACATTTTGATGTTCAATCTATAGTCTGACACAAAACAAATATCTTCTGTGAAATGTCCACTGTGAGCTGTGTGACAAGAGACACACGGTTGTCTCATATCAGTCTTCAGCTGTGACAAGAACAATATGCAGTACAATCTCTCTACGCAGGAATACCCAAACTTATAGTTTGGGTATTCCTGCCTATTCCTTGGCAAGAAGTGATTCTCCAAATGCACCTTTGAACTCCACTTACTCCACTCAAAGTGTTATTGGTGGAATTGGTCGACCCTCTTAAACTCATTTATAACGTGGATTATGTTTTGATTTGATTGTTTCTAAGATTACATCAGCAAGAAGGCTGTCCAACTTAAGATAGAGCTGAAGGGAGGCACTGAATAGGAGCTTTCCACTTCACTTGGCTTGTCTGAATCAAACATCTATATGTAAACTTATATTGCTGGAGCATGAATAGGTGCATGGATGTTGTACTTTGTTCTGATCCCCAGTAGAGCAGTTGTTCCTTCTTTCACCCTTGTGTTTGGCCTAGAGCCTGGATCGTCTCAAATTCAGATGTAGTTGACTCTGCATGGCCTCAGCTCTGTGTGGTGAGGCTTACTTCCTGTCTAACGATATAGGATTTGTTTTCGGACCTCCCAACCGAAATCAGGATACCTCTACAAAACAGACAACTACAGCACACTGAAATAATACTGAACAATTTGTCATTGTATGAATAATGGTAACAGTAGCACCCTGTGTTCCTTTGTGGTTTGCTCTCTCTAACCTTCAAAAAGAAAGAGAGGGATCTAGACTTGTATATATGTACACACCATAATGTTGAAGTTTAAAATGGACAGTTCGGTGGCTAAAAATGGACAAAATAATACTCCTTTGCTATTGCCCTTGCCTTCTTACAGTGGCTGCATGTTAGCGACAGAATTAAGTTCAAAATCCTGATGTGTGTGTATACATTTGTAAATCCATTAATTTAGAGAAGTTATTAAACGTCTCAATAGATTTCAGGTTGTTGGTTGATCTTTAATCAAGCGTGAACATGTACTGTCTTCAATCCACTGATTCCAAATCTTCATGTGTTCATATTGTACATGCAACACATGGTTGGACCCCCCCAAATCACTGCACCTCTCGGCCAAAATATTATGAAGCTTCCCTCGAGGTCTGGTATAACGTAAATATATGGTGGAAACCAATCGATTCAATGAGGCATGACACTGATCCTTTCAATCACACCGAGCAGTTACCCCAGGGATACTACTGAGGAGGATTGAGAAGTCTGTCATACCATATTGTGAGGTGAAGATTTGTTCTATTCCATCCAAAATATACCTACAGTAACTTCAAGATTTGTAAAATTTCCCACAGAAAGAAGTGTCTTGCCTTACCAGGGAGTAAAGCTATATATACTATAGTGCTTTGTGGAACTACGCTTTTCACTGAAGAAACGTGAATATCATCATTAAATATTTTCCACCAAACGCTCTTGCATAGATTCCTGTAGAATATTTATGATTAAGATTATTGGCAAAGGTTCCTGGGTTGTGAAACACTGACCGGCATTGTCCGATCAGGGAGCACAAATAGGCAACACTTTAAAAGGATGAGTGCTGCTGCAAAGTTAGGTCTGTGTACTGTTATGGGAGCAGGAGATATCCAAGTTTAGTTCCTTCTTGGAGAAGAGTAACCAGATAGAATACAGAAAAAAAACACAATCCCCAGCCAATTTAAACTGTAAACACAAAGGACAATAAAAACATGGCTTGTTTAAACCATGTCAAAAGAAAAGATAGTACATGTCTGTAATATTTATATTTGAGCAGGACAGAACACGTTCAGGTTTTAGGTTGTGCCACTAAAGAGAGGGGGTAAAGCTTCACTTCATATGCTGCATTTCAAGCTATCTGCTCCATGTGCTGCAGAATGAAGCTGATTGAGTCTCTGACATGCACTCAGATCTTTAACACCCTGCCTCAGGAGCCTATTCTTCTGATTCTACTCGTAAAAGGCACTTTAATTCATATACATATATTACTTCATATACCATACATTGTATCATTGTATTTTTAAATGTCATGGAAGGCTTAGTTAAGCTGAGTATCCTTAAATTAACCATGAATAACTTTGTAATGTTGTTAAACCACCGAGCTCGCATCTAATATAGCTTTCTAAGGTTGTCTTTAGGAATAAATAATAATAATAATAATAATAAATGAAAGTTTTATCGATACACGTACTTATAGACACGTTCTTGAGATTTGAGCTTTGGCTAGCCTTGTCATCCAGGGAGGACAAAGAGATACCTTTTGATCACTCCTTTTTAATTTGAAAGGAGGGGGAATATGGAGAGAATCCAATAAATTAATGCAGGTTGATGTTTGTCAAGAGGACATTTTTAATAAAAAGGCCCTGGCAGGAAAACACAAGAAAGGCAAAGATAATGCGATAATGTCCTGCAAGGCTGATTTATAGCTGTATGCACATTTATTCTACTGCTGGTGTGTCTGCGTCACACTACAATTACTCTGCCAACCAGCCATGTTGCATTTAATCCATGTCTGTCCAAAATGTCATCAGGTCATAATTTTATCCTTATAAACATTTGTGTCAAATGATGTTGTGTCTTAGTTAGCATTTGCATTCTTGAGTTATGGCCAAACAAAAATGTTTTCGTGAGGTCACAGTGACCTTTGACCACCACATTCTAATCAGTCCATCCTTGAGCTCAAGTGGATGTTTGTGCCAAATTTGAAGAAATTCCCTCAAGGTGTTCTTGACAAATCGCGTTAACAAGAGCGGTACGGACGGACGAACATACAGACAGACGGCGGGCAACATAATGCCTTCAGGGAGGCAATGTGTGGCACTCCATTATTCATTCTGCTTGTTTCCAAACTTAACAGTAAAAAATGATGCAGTGTTTCCCATACTGTATGAAAAAACCCCAAACCACTGTTATCCAAATTGTTGTACTGCTGCTATATGATATACTGTTGTAGATGTCGCAATCCAATCTATTTTAGCACAGTAGTTTCTATTAGGACGTATTTTTAAATTGCTTCGGTGATACAGTTGTTGGAACAAAAAGTAGTAGAAACGCCTTGGATTTGCAAATGAGTAAGGCCAGAGGCTGATACGCGTGAACTGGTTCTGTCATGATGTGAAAAACAAGGAGCATTGTTTCTTCCACAGCTGTTTATCTCGCACAGAGTCACACTGCAAAACGAGCAGCTTAGCAGATGAGCTTGTTTACAGTGGTTATAGCAGTACGCTGGAAAAGCAGGAGGGGCGGTGTTATGTGGTTTTCTGTACTATACTCAATTAGGATAGCAGTGGGGGCCTTGACTATACACAAAAAGGCACTGGGAAACATTAGTAATACCATTTATGAAGAGAAAATGGTAATTAGTTAAATTAAGAAAACATGATACAGTCATCATGAGCTACTGTGTCGAGGAGGTGTGCCTCTGCTGTTTTACATAGGCAGGTGAGGTAAGCTTCAGATGAGAGAGGAGGGAGGAAAAAAGTAAAGAGGAGAAAGGGACGGGGGAGAAGTGGAGGAGGGGTGCATGCCAACCTCCTGCCAGCTCCAATTACCAGTGTGAGTGGAGCGTGGCAGCTAGGGCGATGGGTCTAATCAGAGCCCTGCTGAAAGAGACTCGTCCCTGTCTTCCTGTCCCACTGGGAGCTGCTGGAGCTCAATCCCACACTAACATCAGCTCGCGTTTTCCCCTCAACCAAAACATACTCATCTCAATGGGGGAAAACACTCCAGACACCCCAGTTCCTCCTTAACAGGGGAGCCCTGACACAGTGGCATCGGGTACAATAGTTCTGCATTAATAAGCGCCTGCCTCGTTTCCTCTTCAGTATGTCCTTGTGTCTCCTTCCTACTTATACTCTCATGTGCTGCTATGCATGTTTCAAGGGAGAGTTACATCAGACCAAAGTCCCTTCCGAAAACATGCAGTCATGAAACATATGGCGAGGAATATTCATGCGAAAACATTGCTACAACATGAACAGGAGTTGTGTGCATACCTGCAAGCTACCCACACCATCTTGCTTCATTCTGTATCAATCGTTAATCTAATTCAGCAACAACGTGCGCCATCAAAAATGAAGGTGATACGGTGAGACTTTCTTAAGTTCCTTCGCTGATACATCTGAGCTGATCTCAACTCGAGCAAGAAATAAAAGGCCTTGTGATCCCCATCGTGTGCCTTTTGCCAAGTGATGGATGACAACAATTAAAGGTGATGTCTCCTTTGATAGTGCGAACCAAAGGACCACAGTGACAGCAACACAGCCACTTGTCTCATGAAATATTACTGCTCTAAAATCTACCCCTTTAAACATACATCAGTGCACTGTCTTTATAGGTAGAAAAAAAGGGGTTTATGCACTTCTATGTAGGCCGGTTGGGTATTTCAATGGCCTGTGTGTGGGAATGTGAAGCATTAAGCTCTTCACTGATAGGTACTGTAAATGTTTGAAAGAGGTTATATTTGTTGGAAAACTACTAACTTTACAGTCTTTATTATTCACCTTTATGTGAGCCCAACCTGTGAGGAAAACTAAATATAGTACAATAAGTGTTGTCAGCTGGTCTCGAGTCAATATGGCAGTGGAAAGCCCACGAGTCTGATGCAGAAACAAAGCACACGGCCCGCGGCTGTTTCGAGCCAAGAACATCGTCGAGACAGACATTTGCATCTGCCGGAGACACAGAAGTGTGTGAGGCATGTCGGCGGCGGCAGGAGGTGCAAACGGAGAGCCGAGAGTTCAACTGAAAGAGCTCTGTGAACAGTTGAATCGCTGATGGTGCTCAAAACATTCAGGAGGTTCATTTGGAAAATGTGACAAGTGCAAAGGATTTATGACCAGCTGCACAGTGGAGCACTGTCGTCTCACCGCAGGTTGCTGGGTTCAGACCTGTCGACATGCTTTCTGTGTGGAGTCTGCATGTTTCGCCATGCCTGTGTGGGCTTCTCCTAGCCTGCCCCCCCTCCCAAATTACATGACACGCCTACGGTCTGGAAGCTGTGTCTGTCTCTATGTGTCAGCCCTGTGATTGACTGGCAACCTGTTAGAATGTACCCCACCTCTAGCCTCAATGTCAGCTGAGACCGGCTCCAGCTTCCTGCAACCTTTAAGGAAAAAAAGGTGATTGGTGGATTTATGAGCAACACAAAAGGTGGTGGTGGTGGTGGAGGTAGCATACTCTGGACAGTGATAAGGGAAGCATTTCCCTTTGCGGTAAGAATGCATTGTTTCAGCTATTGCTAATTAACATTTCCTGTGGTTCAGTCAACTCTCACCCTGTATGTGTCTGATAAGTATAGTAGGACTTGCAGGTGTTTCTCTCTGAAATCTCGTGACATTCAGGCAGCGATTAATAAGGCCCACGGAATAAGGCAGGCAGACAAAACATGCAAAACATCGGAGGGCGAGGAGTTTTTCCTCACATGTTCTGCCACGAGGGGCATGTGAGCAGGACCCTCCTGCTCTTCAGAGAAATACTAGTTGGCAGAGCTCCCACTGCAGAGGTCTCCTTAGAAGGGACGACACGGCACACCCCGAAATCAAAGACCCGGCAAGGGGGTCACTGATGTAATACTGTTGTAATGACATGAAAATGGTATAAAAAAATTAATAAAAATCTCCACGGAACTGGAGGCAAATGTGCAATGTTCACTGAAATGAGCATTGAAATACACCTTAACATCTTGTCACGCCTTGTCTCTTGCACGCTATCGCTTATACCAGGTGTTATGGCAGTTGCTATGGAGATAGTAGTGCATCAAACAAACATTGTTCAGGATTGATGAACTGCACGCACAGACACACCTGCACGCAACGGACCGTGACAGAGACACAGTCACAACAAAAGCCCTGTTAATGCCGCTGTTAGTCCTCTCAGTGCTACATGCTGGCGTTTGCATCACCACGCTGTTATCCTGCGGTTTATCCAAGTGTACTTGTAGTAAAAAGACTCTAATGCATGCCATGACCTTTGGAATAATACACTTTTTTGTCTGGGAGAGCAGAACATTTGGCCGTACTTCCTCGCCTACAGGCAGATAATCAATAACAGTCATCTAATTCTCCCCAACTCCTTTCTTTCCTTCCTTTCCTTCCTCTCCTTTTATCATCTCCCTCTCTCCACTTTCCTATTCATCTCCCCTTTTCTTCGATCTGATATCATACTTCCACTGTTGTCAGTATGATCTACAGCCCTGCCAGATGCCCTACGCCTGTTATTTATGCTGCGGCGCACCAGTTAGTACACAACCGTGGCCTCCAACCATTACTGCAACCCGAGGGTGGTCTTCTGAATTCACATGGTTATGCTGACCAAGTCACCTTGTGGGACAAGCACCGCTGCACAGAATCACATCCTCCATTAACTACGCTGTACGAGTAGCACAGCTGTAGGCCTTCCTTTTGAGATAACAGCTCTACTTCTTGCCTTGTGGTCATAACAACAGGAGTTTGATTGAAGACCCTTGAGATTATAGCATTACGGAGCACACGGTGTGTGGTTTACTACGCATTTTAATGACACTGCCCCTGAAATGGAAAACCCAAGAATTCAAGGCCAATTTCTGTGGTAATACAATGTGGCTAATAAGACAGGCTATTCCTCCAGGTGTCTCTGGGAAAAAAAGAACAAGGACAGGACCAAAAATCAGGAAGTGTGACGGTTAATGAAATCGGTCTACAAAAGGAAGCAGAGCGGCGGTTTGCAAATAAATGAATTAATTGATCCCCTCCACAACTCAAATTAATCATCAGCAGAACTTTATTGTGACATGTTTAGTGTAATTACAGCAGATAGGGATGGCTTTTATGAGTTCTGAGAGAGGCAGTGGATGTAGTGGAATGAGGCAGGTTCTGTTAATTAAATCCTCACTGCCTGGCCTCTTGTGACAGCCTTTACTTATTCTCTCGGTCTGAGATAATGAATAATACACAGTCTGTGAGTCAATGTCAACAGCTTCAACTTTGTTGTGGTTTGCAGAAGTGATTGGTGTTCAGAAAGATCACGCTGTGGCATGATCTATTAACTGCTCAACTCAAAAGAGACAAATGCAATCATTTTCTCTGTGCTGGCCAACAGTAGCAAGGACTTTGATGGCTGGCACGATAGGGATTGAGCTTGCAGCTATGACTGATTTAGGAGATCTACATATTAACAGCTTTAAAGTAAAAACTGACTCTTATATTTCACTGACCATTTTTAGGTACAATCTTGGTTCTAACCTCACCACAATTTCATAAAATATGACAGGAATAAGTAAGTGCCTCAAACTACTTGGTGAACATGCCCTGACACTGTGAGTGTTAAGCAGGGCAGTTCTGAATCTGAGCTCAGTCAACCTCCCCATGCAAAAAAAGGTTAAAAAATATTGATGCTGATGTAATGCATGCTAAATCAACAGTGCCTCTGACAGCTGTAAGCAGACCGATCAACTACAACCTTGAAAAAAGAAGAAAAAAAACGCAGCTTAGCAGCTTAGAGAAAATGGGACTATGCCTCTTAAACATGAGGAAAATGTCAAGCTTAAGGCCAAGCTATAAGGCTGATAGTGAGACTAGCTGTTCTCCACAGCCTTCTATGGCCCAGTGGGTAAGCCAAGAGGGCCTGGTGTGTAAATGTGTGAGGAAAATGGGTCAGGGTGAAAGGACTCCCATTAGCCAGCTCATTGAGTGTAGGTATTAGAACCCCCCTGACATGCAGTGGGCCCATCCATCCATAGCCAGTCAGGGCCCAGGGAGCCGTTGACTCACTGGCCTGCAGAGCTTTAAGGTGGACCTTGCTCTTTACCTGCTGGGATTTAGGCCCAGCCCGTCATTGTTAACAAATAAAGGAATGTCAGGTGGGGCTTTTCTTTTCAACACTGGGTGTTGTTTTTACTTTATTATTTCTGTCCAGAAATAGAAACTTGTGCACAATACGATGCAGCAAACTTAATATAATAAAAGGTCTAACAAGAAATTGTTATACATCACATTTTTGCTGAGATTGTATCAGTTATGTGTTATTATGGTCCTTTTTGAGTGTTGTACTGTGGTGGTGAAACATTAAACAATATTAATTATGAATGCGCTTCAACATATTAACACCACTACTGTGGCCTAAAATGACCATAGTTGTAAATCAATTTGCAGGGCTTTCTCATGAACCAAATTTATTTAGATTAATTGTCTCCCAGGATTTCTGCTTTTCCTGGAATGTTAGCTAATCATACATTTTTTTGCATGAGAATTATCGATACAAAACCAACCAA
Source organism: Taurulus bubalis (assembly GCF_910589615.1). Taxonomy (NCBI): domain Eukaryota; kingdom Metazoa; phylum Chordata; class Actinopteri; order Perciformes; family Cottidae; genus Taurulus; species Taurulus bubalis. The sequence goes on from NC_136589.1 coordinate 25,815,464, forward strand.
AACAATATGCAATACATTGTGAGTCAGGGCTAAAGATATGAAATATATTAAATCAAAAAGTTATTTTACTCTTGGGTCTACAACAAAAGTGATGTCTTCTACTGAGTTCTGCACATTTTTACAGTCATTTCAGTGCACTTCTGATTTACATTGTTATGGTTTTCCTGTACCGTGAAGAGGGAATTAAATGTGATAGACCTATTAACAACTGTTGGATTACAAAAAATGCAGAACAGCTATAAAGGTGGGGAGAGGTTGAAACATGGCTGGGTATAAAACACGTTTAGTCAAAGAAAAGAACAGCATGAAGTTACGAAGAAATTGATTTGCTACACATTTACACTGTAACTGTCTGCAGGGCTCAGGTGGAAGTAATTGTTTGACTTGCGTTTGACCCTTCAATCTATTTGATTCAGGAGCACATGTTTGAGTGACAGTTTGCATCACCCTGTGTGTTCATTCACTGAGGCTGCATATCTTTCCGGGGGAAAATAATATTGGATCTTCACAGTTAGATGCTTGACGATCTCTCCCTGCTCGCCTCTTGTCTGGTTTACTGTGAAACCGATAAAAACGCCAGGCCTCCAATACTCCAATACGCAAAACGTATCAATCTCAGGCAAAACTGACCCCAACACTCTAATGGAGGAAGCAGTGTGTCACTCTAAATGCAATTCATGCATGGTTATATACACTATTGATAATCACTTCGGTCATGCTCTCATAAACAAGTATTCAGTCAAATCTGTAATTGAATAATGAAAGCCTGTTTTAGCTGTTTGTGACAGATATTTAACAGCAGATGTCAATTCCAGGATATCCCTGTCTGTTGGAGACGATGCGCAGATATCAAAGGATGTGCTTGTCTTGTCACATCTCCAATATCTTCTGAAGCCCAGAGACAATATCCAGATAAGGAGTTCAATATGTCCTGACAATCAACATTGGCCATAACTTCCAATTTTAAAACAGTGACAGGTTGCAGCTCTGCTCTCAATAAATGTATGACAGCAGAAGCAAAAATGGACACATCAACCGGAACAACCATGCAATACTACGTGAGCTGTTCCGGGTTTTATTCTCCACTGTGTTTTTTTCAAAAAAACATTGTGGGTAACAGCAGGTGTTACTATTATAATGGCCACCCACCCTGTGTATGTGACTTTACACAAGAGACAACAAAAGATAACTGCACACAATTAATTCATCCATGAATGGCTTTGATGCCTTCCCCAAAAGACTGGCGTTGACATCATCATCAAAGCAACAGATGATACTTGGGAAGAATTTCATATCCATTCATTAAGCAACTATGTTCTTTGCGCTGGAGTGAAAAGCTCCGACACTTTAAAACATTCTTTGAATGCCGCTGGCCCACTTTAAAAAGGATAAATAAGTCCCAGCATTTCCTGAACACCTTTCAGGATGTTGAGTTTCTCCAAAGTGGTTGAAGTTATGGGATAAATTAGAGAAATGTAAATCCGCTACGCGAGTCATTAGGACAGGCTGCAAATGTGTTTTGAGGTTTTAACATCAAATTACATGCTTTCAACAATTCAGAAAGTGGTGGGAAGCAGGCAAAGCTGCAATGATCAAGTGACTTTTAAAGAAACGCTCTAATTCGCCACCAGTGCAAAAAAAAACAACAACACAAAAACACATAGACTCTTACATTTTTAAGTCATCCCTATACAATTAAAGGTATGGCTCTCTTGGTTCTATCAACCACTTTTAAAATGTTATTTTAACTCATTGACCTCTCTCTCTCTATCTCTCTCTCTCTCTCTCTTCCTCCCTTTAGGCAATAGACATGATCAGCACTGGCGGCGCAGACAAACCAGACGCTACAGTCTTTACAGATACGGCTTGCCAAAAGCATGGAGCAATTGATGGACAAGTACAGATGATAAAATGTTTTGCCTCAAAGCAAGAATGACTCCATCCAGATGTCTAGGCTACATGTAAAACAGAAATTTGAGCCTGTTGTCAAACAAATCTCCCGGGAAAGATCAATTCATCGCTGTAAGTAAGTCATTTATAGATCATACCCCATTCATATGAAATAATGTAAGTTAAAACAGAAGATAATGTCTAATAATTATATTAAACAAATTCTATCTATATACAATCTTTTTAGAACTCTGCTTCCTGGTTGTTTTTATTTCTTTTTTTATGATCATGTATTGATCACACACAGAAAGATTAGCAGAAGGTCAGATATACAACAAGCTTGCAGAGATTATAGAGTTAGTGTCCTGCTCAAGGACACTCCAGCAAGGTGGCTGGCTGCTGTTAATTAAAGCCGCGTTCCAACCCCAAAGTCTCTGCTGCATAAAACACATGTTTGATTGGTTAACAAGTGAATTGTATCCGTCAGCGTCAGCATTGGGAGGGCCAGCTACTAAATAATAAAAAAGTCCAAGCAGTAAAACCAGATTTTTTTATTTTTTATTAATCTTAATATTGTTTATTAGGTTTTTACAGCTGAAAACAAGTTAATGTAGGTGCTCTTGTTAATTCTCTGGCGTGGTAAATGGGGACTGCAATACAAGGGCTACAGCCCTGACGAAACTCTCGAAGCTATCTGTCCCCCTTCAAATGCCCGAGTCCTTGAAAGTAAGGATGTGAGGATGCAGATTGGGTGGCCAGGAGGGTGATTCCACTCCGCCATATTGTGTGAGTCCTTGGGAGAAGCATGCATAGACAGATGCAGTTTGTATCTGTCAGGCTGGATATGATCTACGGCGCTAGGCCTCCAGCCAGCAGATGGTGGGAGAAATTAAATCTGTGACACAATGGAGCTCAGAAATACAGTAGGGGGGGGTACACCTGTAGTGTGTGTGTGTGTGTGTGTGTGTGTGTGTGTGTGTGTGGGTCCCTGAATGGCTTTGAGTGCGTGCAAGTGTGTGCTTCTGTATTCAAACAGCATGTTCTGACAAATAACAGCCCTACCCCATAGACAGAAGTCAAACCTGTTCCACTTGAAAAGCAAACGCAAACTTTCACACCCTGCATCATTTGCATAAACAACCGCCGGTACGAAATGGGAAACCCAAACTGACCGCTTACTTTCTTCAACAACACGAGGGACCAGCTATTAAAACTGCAGCTTGAACATTACAGAAACTAACCAGCATTCAAAAAGAGAATCAGAAAGAGAGGGAAAAAGTAATGGGAATAGCGGTTACACAACAGACCTTATTTCGGTCATTGTGGATGATTTGAATAGCGAGAAGGAAAGGATTAAGTTGTCGGAGAAGCGGGGCTCGGTATTAAATCATTCCGATATAGCTTCTGAATTTATCTTGCCTGGGAAGAGGCGCAATGCGATTTCTATGCTGTTCATCCAGTCAGGTTTGTTGTCCGCACTTGCTTGGTTCCTGAGATATTTATTACTGGCATTGTGTCGCAGTCATTTTTTTTTGCCTCTGCACAGGGGACTATAATGCATGTCAAGCAAATAAAGGCCTCTCTAACCAGTGAGGCAGTAATTTGTTTACTGTCACCAAACACAGGGCCGCTAAATACATTCAACACAGTAAAGCTGGGACCCTGTACTGAATTCCATTTTGAAACGTTTTGAACTGCGTGCAGAAACTGATGAGTTTTTAACACTGCTGTATAATTATGGCCTCTTTCCCAATCTCAAAATTAGAGAGGCATGACATGTACTCATAGGCAGAGTTCTATTAATACTACAAGGAACTGTATCCAGAGTTAGATGTTTGACATGTTTTAACCAAGCAAGCAGCAATTTCTTCTCCACTGGAGAGGCTTTGAATGCTTGCATATTTCTCATTTGACCTTTCCAAAACATTTATTTTCTCGACATTTTGTGTTAGAAACGCTCTGCCTGGGAACTTCAAAAAAGGTGTGCAGCTGGTCTGAAGGACAACCTTTCTAATTCTCGCTCTGACAGCGGAGTTTTCCAGTAATGATGGGACTTTTGATCTGGTACCGTTAGATAACGCTTCTTTTCCCCAAGAGACTGGTCCGCTGTCTCCCAAAGGACACAAGAGTGTTCTCCAGCGCAGCAGAAAAGTCACAGAATATACTTCTGTACCATAATTCTGCTCACACTTAAGGAGTTCTCGACTCGCAAGCGGCTCTGCAGATACCCGCTTGACATTTTAATGCTGGTTTTAACTTTTTATTTTAAAGGAATTTTGCTGGAACTATTCAAAATTAGAGGGTGAGCAGATAAGGGTTAAGATTTCCACTTTCCCAGGGCTTGATAGGACATTTGATTCATACAAATGAATACAACCACTTTGGCTGGAGATAAGAGTTACAGCTTTAAGCTTGTTATGGAAATACAGAACTAATGCAGAGCAAACAGAGCCATTTCATTCCCACACCATAAACGGAAATAAGAGCAGCATTCATGTTTTGACAGTATTTTTTCTCTGTGAGATGTGACCTGCTGTTGGATGTTTGTGTTGAACGGTCTTACCAAGTACTTTGCTTTACTTTGTTTTCATTTTTATAATATGTAAAAGTTACAAGTCGGTCGCTGTAGGCCTTTCCCAGGACTTGCCAATGTTGCAATTCCCTGGTTGCTGATAGAAGCTGATTAAAACATGCACCTTTAAGGATTTTGCTCAATAATTTGGCTCTGGTTTTGGGAAAAAAGCTTCCAATTTTGAAAACAGTCACTCTATTCATTGCCCCACAGAGCCTCATCAGTTGTATCATCACCATTAGCATCATGACACGGCTTTGACACCACCTTTGTCATTTCCTGATCTGACTCATTGCATTTTACATTTTACATGCTCATCAAATGTTAACAGCGAGGAAAATATGAAATATTGCCTCGACATGAAGAAGTGGCAGCAGAGTGCATTTAAGACTGATGTTGGGAGCTGAGATGTCTTTTCTGGCCGGCAGTAGTTTATTTCATACATCACCGAGACAAGCACCATTTACCTGAACATTTACTGAGGCGGTTCAATTCAAGAGGGGCGCTCAAGGTCAAAACATTCGGCATCGTTAGCTAAGTAATGAGTCATTGTTCCCTCTAGTCATTTCTTTATACTACCCCACCACGCCAAAGCCACACTGTCCACTATATTATACTGAGATAGAGGGAGGGATAAAGAGATGGAACAAAGATACAAATAAATTACAATTAGGCAGAAACCGAAATGAGAGCAGGGATGAGAATTGGGATCGAGAGACTGACAGCGATAATATTTCTCCAACACACCTCCCCCTCTTGTCTCAGCATTGTCTGCATCGTTATTATTTATCCATACAAGCCAGACCTGCACATGACTTGATCTCTCTTACGCACATACCTTCTAGGCAGGATTGTACTTTAGTAAAGTAATTGTGCATGTCGGCCATTATTCAAAGCATCACAGTGATAAAAAGATGATTACAGCCAAGGATGCTCAGATTTTGTAACAGTGTAACAACTATAAAAGAATACAACTCAGTTTCTCCCACTGTATGTATGTGTGTGTCTCTCTCACACACACACACACACACACACACACACACACACACACACACACATACACACACAATGAAGGATGGCTGAGCTGACTTTGGGCCCATATGTAAGTCTCAGTGGTGTGACCTCTCGGGCGGGGGCGGGCGTGAGAACCTCCACGAACAAAGAGCTGGGCTGTTACAGCGTGACAGAATTACTGAGTGAATCGGGACTCATGACTTCAAAAGTGCTAAAGCCTAACTCGGCTCTGGTCTGAAAACATGCCTTTGCAACTCCCAACAGGTGAGTGGCACGCTAAACATACAGCCACAGCCCCGACTCCCCTTGTCAGCTCAGGTTAAGAAACAATAAAGGGGCCATTGGACTCGAGACATAACGTCCCCTGTGGACAGAAGTCCAAAAACAGAATGCATTTTCATTTCTATACAACTGGCAACATTCATCTTTGTCAATATTTGACCACCTTGTCACTGACTCAGAGAGTGAATTAACAGCCAGTGAAGTCAACTTGAAATGTTGAATGAAAAATAATTGAACACACTTGTGTTTCTATGCAAAAAGAAATCCCTGGAAGGGAATTTGTGAAGACTGCTGGTGTTACCTTCAGTAGAAGTTGGCAGTATTGACATAATATTGTATGCAGACCAAAAAAAAGTGATCGAGACACTATAATGCACTTCTGAACTGAGGTATTTTAATAATACAGCCTACCTTTGAGCAAAGTGAAAGCACGTGCAAAGCTGCACCGATATGACCATATCCAAATCCATATTTTGCAGGATTGGCATAACAAAATAAAGAGCCAGTATATGAAAGAATCATAATTAATGCTCAACCTTCCTTTGCTCTGCTAAAACCTATAATCCAGATCGACTTAGTGGTATAATGACTTCACCATTCTCACTGCCTCTCTGGATGAGGGTGCTCAATGTATTATGACAACTTCATGTGGATGCAAAGTCACATGAACTTTAAGTCAAGTGTAAAGTGTGAGGCTTTTCTTTTGGAAGGCAAAAACAGGAAGTTTATGCTTATGAAGTCAGTTGTTCACCCTTTATTTAGGGCAGGTTTTTAAGCAATGTTGAACTTCAGTTTTCTCGGAGAGCTGCCTAGGACAGCTACACTCCTCTCTTATAGGTCAGTGGGCAGCTTTACTGCTTCTGTGCCTTGCTCAAGGGTACCGCAGCACAACGTCTTTAATTAAATCATTGTAAGTTTACAAAAGCTCAGCTGGTTTCTTTGTCGCTGTCTCCAGATTTTTATCAATTGATTCAAAACAGCAACATTCTTACGTGACACCAAATTCTACAACCTCCAGGCTACCACCGCCCCATTAGGGAGGAGGATCATCAGTCTCCGTCTGTTTGGTGCTGCCCCAGTGTTTCCTTGTGTACTGCTGCTGATATGAACTTGATGTATCGCTAGGCTCCAAACAATAGTCTAAAAATAGAGCCGAGCTGACAACATTGCTCCGTAAGTGTGTGTCTTTGTACCAAGTGTGCTTGTGTAAGTGAATATGCATGATTCTGTATGTATGGCTGTACGTTTCTGTGCTTATGTGCATGTATGAACAGGCTCAGAGTCATCCAGCACCTCCTCAGGGTGCTGAATGAGCGGAGCGGTTATTTTGATTAAATATGATGTGTGATTGTGTTCTTCACCAGCCTCAGTGAAAACACGGAACTGCTTGAGAGGTTATAACTCATTTTACAAAAGCAGAACAACTTATTTAAGGAATATATTCCTTTATTACGTTCAACGATTTCCCTCCATTTCTAATTTGATGTATTTTAATACATCAATAATTAAACTATATGTCTAACCTCATTACATACTTAAATTCCAATTATTTACAGAAAAATCTGTATGAAGATATTTTTTAGACATAAGCTCATGTGTTTATCATTATCAGTTTTGGAATAGATTGCTTCAGCTACTTCCAGCAGATGCAAACCATGTTGGCAACGTTCAATAAATTCCTCATTTGGAAATAAATAGATGTCTCTCTTCACCTTGCTGAATGTTCTCCGAAAGCTTCAGTTTCACCAGCCATTGGTTTACTTTGGCTGTCTGCCACTTGCAGAAGGTCAAGCTTGTAGTCCGAGAGCAGCTGTCCACAGTTTTTATGAACCTCCATTGTTTTGGTTCGTCAGACCAAAACAACGAGCGTAAAGCGGGCTCACCTCTGTGTAGAGGCACACATTAAGGACTTGATAATTCGTGGAATCATCAACACTCGCAAATTCTTTCTAATGTTGTCACTCGATATAATACTATCAAAAATAATATTGATTAACGCTGCTATAATTTGGCGTGTATAAAAAGTAAGCAAGCATTATACAAATATAACACGTCAAATGGTTTTGACTTTAAAGATCGTGTGATAACCGTACTTTCACATGTGTTTCAAGCCAAAACACACACTGGTGGTGATGCGGCCATGGTGCTAGTAAAGCCCAATAGATAAAAGCATCCATCACAAGGTACGTGTCTGAATCCTACTCGACTCTGGGGTGCGCAGCTACAATACTCATCACAGAGAGAAGATGATTTCATGCAAAGCACGTCTGCTGGTGAGAACAGTTGCTCAACGTTGAGTAAGACTGTTGCCGTCTTTCTGTCCCTCGTCATCAGAATTTCATTTCATTCACGTGCAAGTGCAGCATTCCTCAAGATATATGCCAGCATTCCTCACGATATAATGCAAAGGAGAGGTAAAAAGAAACGCTTTCTTTGCGGAGGAGAAAAGTCCCTTCGGGAAGATTACGCAAGCACAGCTGATGATATCATCAAATCAGCATGGACCGAGAAAAAAAAGGAAGATGGGATTCAAACGGGGGGATGGAAAGGCTGTGTTTGAATAACACTTTAATGCCAGTGTAATGGTTATGAACAGCCTCAACCTTCCTGCTGGCGAGCTCTGGAGCGTTTCTTCTTGAGAAAGTTTCTAATAAAATCAACTCCTGCTGTGACTAGCACCCACATGACAAAATTACAATCAATTAAGGAGGAAATTCACGCTCACAGCTCAGTGATAGGGAAGGCTGCAGAACCTCTGTTCACATAAATCACACACATAACTCTGTGGGCGAGGAGAGGAAAGAGATCCATGGAGGTCAAAGTAGCCTGTATGCATCTCTTTATGTGTAAACAAGCTAGAAAATATATATGTATATGTATTTTTCTTAAAGTTATTTGAATAAGCAGGGAAACACTGACATGTGCACATCTATTTAAGTCCGATGTTTTAGCCAGTTATTTTTCACCATAAGGCTTTTGATTTGGCAATTTACAATTTTTTTTATTGATTATGGGGTTACTTTGATGTATTTTGGACAAGACTAAGTAACTCATTGAGATGAGGAGACAAATTAAATATAGTATTGTCGCCAATAAATGGCAAATATTTCTTACGGTATAACTAGATTCAAGGTCAAACAATTGCTGAATTGCTGAGCTGTATGCCATCTTATTTAAAAACGCATTCCTTGCATTTTTTTCTGACTATGTGGAGTTTACATTAAGATAGATCTGCTCCTCCATGACACCAATACCAGGAATCCTCAGCGTTTGCAAACGTTTTTGTATGAATTATTAAAGGTAAACACTCATATTTGCTTTGGGATGTATTGGAATGAAAGCTTTAAAAAGCAGCAGAAGCAGCAGTAAAGGGAGGAGGGGTGAGAGAAAAGAGTTAGAGCAAAAAGTAAGATGGAGAAAGAAACCAAGCAGAAAAAAAAGACTTATCTTACCTTCAAGCACTGTAAGCTTGGCACTGGTGTTGATCTCGCCAGCACTGTTGGAGGCTGTGCACTCGTAAATGGCTTCGTCTCTGTGTGTGCGCAGTGGCTGGATCCGCAGTACGGAGCCCGAGCCGTCATCAAACTCAATCACCTGGGAGAGCCAGAGCAGAGCCAAAGGGCTGGGATTTTATTTTTAGGGACCAAGGATATCACTTCATTGCAACATATATATAGCATTTGTTTGGACAGGTTTTGTTTTGCTGATGTGAGAGAAGAAAACATTCAACATTTGCCAGTTTTGCAGCATTATCAGTTTCTAAAAAGCAAATGTTCGTGTCCTGGCGCAAAACTTAGACTTTTCAGAAGTAGAATATTTCTGTTCTCACAAAAAAAAAGCCAAACTTTCCTCTTAAATCCACTATGATGTTCAGGGAGAAGGATATTATTAAAAGAGAATACAATGTAGTGTACAGCAGCACCACAACAGGTTTAATATCAAGGAATACCAAGCAAGAGTGCAATAGTACCCCCAGCTCCAACAACTCCATTATGCTACGGAGGAAAAACTGGTCAGAAACAGTGTGAGTTCCCACCTACGATACTTCCTTCGAGGGAGGGAAATACATCAAGTAATACATCAAGGGGGTGTAGGGCTAGCAGCGGTGGAGCTGAGGAACAGGAGGGGCAGGATGAGGGTGTAAAAGGACTGAAAGAGATGAAGAAGACTATATAAATCATAGATGGAAGGAGATTAGAGAGAAGGGAGGCCTGTCTGGTCTCGCTTGGAGAAGAGAAGAGTTGGTGTGATGCTCAATAATAGGGCAATTGATTGTGTTTGCAGTGCGAGTGTGTGCTTTGTGTAAACGCTGTGAGTGTGCGTGCGTGTGTGTCTGTGTTAATGAGAGAGGTTTGGAAAGGCAGTCAAAAAGCCCACGCCTGTAATGTTTTGTCATGTGTGTTGTGTTTGTGCCTGATGATGTATGTGTGTGTGTACACGTTATTGTGTACACATGTGGGTGTGTTTGTAAGTGTTCAAGGATCTGAGAGTCATGCATGAGTGCTCACCTCAAAGCGCTGGGAGCTGACTTTCTTGCCTTTCTTCAGCCAGGTGATTCTGGGTTTGGGCTCCCCGGTGCCCTGGCACACAAACGACGCAACTCCTCCCGAGATGCCCGTCTGGTCCTCTGGGGATTTGATGAAACTTAGCAAGGCTGAGGAAGCCGGAGCAAAGAGGGTAGAGGGAGACGGAAAGTGATAATAAAAAAAAGAGGGAGAGAGGCAAGGGAGAAGGGAGGGGGAGAGATAAAGGTGATGTTAGTGCCAGTCACATTTCCATGTGAAACTTATGCTTATTTATGGGTATCATTTTCCCAGCTAAAACAACAAAAACCCACACTGTTGCCGTGAACACCTGCAGCTCAGTCACAGGAGAAACATCCAGTCTTTGTGTGCCTGCCTGTCACGCTATCATGTGCAGTTTCTCACCTCTGCTGTGACATGCCATTTGAAACTGGAAAGTGTGTCAACCAAAAACAATGAAATTGCAGTTCTAGCTCTGAGGGATTGCATAAAACCCGATTGATAAAACAAGATAAGCGGACTAACTCCTCCTATTCCACATGCACAACGAAAAATTACAGAGAAAGAAGAGCAATATGTTTGTAAATTAGACACTGTTTTTTTTTCAGCATTCAAACTATTTTCGTTTTATGACGCGTTAAAACATTTTTCATGTCTTAAAGTCCAAACCAGGTTAATACTATGTTGTGATTCTGAAACCTCAGTGTGACTTCCTAGATAACGTGTGTTTACAACAACATGGTTGACTACCTTGGTGAACACGTATTGACTTCCCCTGTTTGCCTTCAGGGTGTTTTTTACCAAGCACCGCACCCAACGTCATTGTGCGCAGGACAATGGATTGTGTGTGTCAGCGACAGCCTGTCGAAGTTGACATGACGCTAAAAAGAGCGCACCGTAGCTCCATGCTATCACTGCCATGCTTTATGCTTTATTTGCGGCCTCAGATGTGCATAATACGAGCCCGTCCTCAATACCAGCCCCATCAGCTCATGGTTCATCTACCGAGTCATTGAAGAGGGAGGTGGGGAACACCTAAACCGCAGTGGTGACGAGCAGACCGCCCCGCGGAGACGGGCACAATGGGGTGAATCATTATGCTGTATACACAGAGGAGACGGCAGCCTTCTCCCTCTGAGCAGACACTGGGGAACATCCAGCAGTGGCTGCCACCATTCCTATCGGTTTTACGTGTTCTAATATAATGTTGGTGGGAGAAGGGGAAGTGGGGCGACATAACATATAACATTAACATGACATTGAATCTTTCTGATATGAATATGGCCTTCGGTGAGCATATTCTCCAGGTCGACCTGTTGTATTGTGTACCTTTGACCTGACTTGGCCAGAGAGAGAGGTGGTGGCGCTTTCTTCAAGCAATACAGCAGTATACAATCAAATATGTACAGAAAGCTTGCAGGCAGAGAAGTGTGCGTACACACAACATGTTTATGTGAGACAAATTTAAACATTCAAATGCGAATGGATGGAGGTACTAGCAGCTGTCTCAATGCTTGTACTATCTGACAAGGTTGGGTGTCACAAGGGATTTAAGATGGCCTACGAGAGATAATGCAGTTGCACTAGTAGACATTTATATATCAGTCAAACAGAAGTCAATACCTTAAAACTGCTCTCTACACTTCACATGGGAAAGAGAAACCGCTTCTTCACCGCTTATGAAAGTAATTGCAGGAATCTCTCTGAATGTTATTTACTCTGGAAATAATACATTTTATGACCAAAGCAAATCACTGTCAAATAACTGTCACATTAGCAAAAGAGATTAAAGATAACAATCACGATAAGGCAGCGATGACAAAAACACAATCAAATCCACAGCCTTTTACATAACACTGATAGGCTGAAGTGTGCTGTAGTGCAGTGAGAGTAGTGGGTGAGGAGGCAGTTATGCATGCTTGGCGATACACCGTAATCCAAAACAAGCACACATCCATATGTGACCTGTGACACTTTCATAGTAGCTAAACCCACCTGACATTTGAATGGTATTTTGGTCCTCCCAGGGACGAGACTGAGACTGCAACAGCGCAGTACTAAACCGTTTTCAATAGCATCAGAATGTGACTGTGACACACGCAGGCAGCAGCAGGAGAGTTGTGCTAATGATTCAAACCTGATAAGCTTTTAAGAGTCTATGCCCGAGCGTGCATCTGTGTGTGCTTGCGTGGTCAGTTGGAATCCTCTAGGCCTGATTATCACCATTCTGACTTCCAAGAGTTCCTGCTTACGTCTGTCCATAGCGGCCCCATTTGAGTTGTGAGGGCTTTCCACGGCGTTGCCGAGATGGAGGATAAGGCTGCATTATACAGTTCTCGGAAAATGCCCCAAAATAAAAAAGATGTAAGCTCATGTGTTGCCACAAAACATTTAAGTGAGGAACCACTGGATCTGAGAAATCATAAGGAGTTTTAGGGATACGTATGTGGAAGAAAAGGGAAAACTGGCCCTCGCTGGGCTTCTCCTGTATTAAGCTTCTTAAAAACGCTTCCCTTGAATTGCGATAGTTAACCTTTCACTAAAAGGTGGAACAATGCAACATTTGAAGCTGTCCATCATTAATCCAGATCTCACCACGCATTCAATCACACAATCTCAAATAGGTATATGATGACCCTAAACCCTGGCCTTACAGACAGGGTTAAACAGTGGTTCTAATACTCTCAAAAGGGCACAAGCATTTATTTTTGGACTAAGCCCAATTTCTCCATCACTCTGCCACTACTGGCGGGTGAGGATATCAAACTGCTGGGTTTGTCAGTTCTTTTCTTAGAGAAACAAAATCCAGACTCAACCCTTTTTTTCTCTGCCTGTCCCATTTTCCTGGCTGTCAGGCAGTTGTTGGATGAGAACAATGGTAGGGACGAGGTGGAAAACACAGAAACCTACCTATGCAAATCCTTCTCTCAGCCAGTGACAAGAAGCTTTGAACTGCACTTTTTCTATGCTTTTATACGTCACATTCAAAACTCCTATCTTGACACTCAAAGCCTTAACGCATGCTCTCTTCTCGCTGGCATGTGTAGGAAGTGCTGCCACAACTGTCAGGACCGGTGTTGGTTGCAAGGTGCCAGAATTTCAGGGTTGAGGTTATCGACTCATAAATACTTCCTATTTACCACATTTAGTTTTCTCGCGCTAACAAGATTAATGCACTGCTCTAATTACTCAGGCAATCATGTAAACACCTAAACTGGGTTATACAAATCAAAGCAGATAAACATATCTGTCAATCATTCAATATTTTTGTTATAGTTAACAAATTAATGCATCAGAAAGATCAAACAGTGAGCCACATACAAAACAGTGTCGCTGTACACAACAGCAGCATGGCTGGTGTGTTGGGGGGAAAACATTGTTAGAGAAAAAAGGCTTTCATGTTACTACTAATGAATGGAATAAGTTAATCAAAGCAAAAAATAGCCTACACAAGGAAAAACCTTATTTTGTGGGACTAATAAGGTGTTTCTTGTATGCTACCACACATCCACACACACAGACATAATTATCAAAGAAATCATATTAAGGAAATTAATGCAAACCCTTTTAATGCCTAATGTTCTAAAAACGTCATACAAAGTGCGAGCTTAGTCTCGCACTAGTGGTTAGGAATACACTATAGCGTTTAGCAAATGTACTGTTGTGTGTACACAAACCTGTATTTGTGTATTCTCACTTTTAATCACAACCGTGCATATCTGTGCTCGATTGACTTAAAATATAAATGTGAGGGCCGGCTATTAACAGTATCTGCATAGATATCTGGTTGAGACTGTACTGAATGCTGATTGCTCTGTGCAGGGGGATTAAACAGCTTCTCTCAGTAAAGTAAACATAATGCCTGCAGCACTATTTGTGAGGTCTGAGGTCATTAGAGAGATAAAAAGGGTATGGGGGGTTCTCAAACTCAAGTATTGCCACAGGTGTTTTCATTTTCACAAGATAGATCTGAAAGTTTTGGGAAGGGTAATCCGGAACACCTGCAAATGTACAGCAGACAACCATCTCAAGGACAGCACAATGCATTGTGTTGGATGAATAAACTAATATGGGTCATATTTCAGCACAAGAACCGAGACTGGATACAATGAAAAGTGGTGTTTTTCTGTTCTGACCCATTCACAGCAGCATGGTATATTTCCCGAGCAGAGTTTACAATTGTCTCTTTTATCCTTGTCAGGGGCCTCAGCGCAAAGCTTGTAATAAATGCAGAGACGGCAAGGAGAGCTGCGTAAATGGCACTTGTGTGGCTAACAATTAGCCTATTCCCAAGCCTGCCAGAGTGCCCAATGAGAATTACTCTGTGGTGTAGATATCAGGGATCGATACACACGCAGCAGAGGGAAGACCATTAATTCTTATTAATAATGGATTAGCAAGTTATCATTTTCACGAGGCAACACTTAGTAGAAATTTGTCTGATGGCATCAGTACTGGTTGTATTAATGGAACACTTCCATTAAGACCTTTTTTCGGGCCATTAGCAGGCAACTTGTTTGCAATAAATTCCATATGAAGCTGCCTCCCCTGCAAGTTATTTACCTCAATAAAGTCAACTGCACTTCAGGCTGTTTGTTTAAACTAATAAACATCATATTTGCTATGTGCACTTCTGTTTTACAGTTACCCAAATGACCCTTGTACACAGCACGTGAGAGAATTTATGTTGATGGACCTTCAGACTGAATTATATGAAGCAGGGTCGCCCTCCCCTTGGTCCATGTATCTAAGGTCAGCTTGATTTATTTGTATTATCTCAATTTAAAAATGTTATCTCTAATCTGTCAAATTGAGTTCACATTAGAGATAGCAAAGCAGCTGATATTGTGCAATATATATTGCAGCAGTCCACCAGCTCCTCCACTTGTTCTTGCTGTGTCAATCACATCAGTTCCATTCACTGTGGACTAGAAAAACATACAGATTAAGGTGAGGGTGAATGTTTTTAGCTCAGATAATTAGGCCTAAATCTTGAGCATAAACCTTATTAGACACAAAGATTCTGTATTTTCACCTCACACGAGAACATCCTGGTTTCAAACTAGGACCTGTATGAGTGGTTTCCTTTTCCCCCACATGTTTAAACAGGTTTTTACTGGATAGCCCAGTGTTGTTGCACTATACACTCCCACTCATTGACAGTCAGTTCACACTGCTCACTCATCATAACGAAGAAACAAAAAATATATATTCTTTTATTTTTGGAGAATGATAGCGTCGTGGAGGATGATAGCGTAGTGGCAGAAGATTGATGGAGCTTTTAAAGCTTTATCAGAACTTCAGTGGAATCGCAAGAGCAATGCCATTCATCATCCCTGAGATACTGTACTTAAGACAAAATATCTAAACCTATAGAAGAGAAGGGGGAAAAGAAAAGCATCAAGCTTCCAATACCCTCGCGGACCACGGGCTTTCTATCAGGCCTTCCAGGCTTCAGTGAATTATTTAAGACAGCGGAGAAGAACAAGAACTCTAAGTGCAATTACCCTTCGCTCCCCTCTTCCCAGTGAGAGCAACATTAATGTAATGGCTTTCATCTTCTCAAGCCGATTATGAACGAGGGACGCATAGCTCAAGTCTGCTCCCTCTCTCTTTCTTCTCATCTGTCAATCAATATATGACATTTGAAGAAAAAAATAAAAAGTGCTTTGGTGACCAATGCCTGGAGTGGGTATTTAAAAACAGCTGTTTAAAATACATGTGAGGATAAATGCTTCAGTGTGTACTTTTCGATGGTGAGGAGTTGGGTATTTTTTGTTATCACACAATTGAGAATGTGAGGTATTATTACCTGGGGTTATAGATGGAACAATATTGGATTAAATCGCAGGTCACGAAAAAGAAACTCACAAAATGTCGCAATTTTGTATGCATCCCTTATCTATGCAGGGGCACCTGATGATTCATGATTACCTTAACAAAGATTGTATATTTTTCACTAAAATAGGATTTTAACAGACATTAGATAAAGCCAGACACTAATGTATTTGTTATATTTTCGTAAGATTACACTCATTTTGCTGCACTATTGCATAAGGAAACATATGCTATTTTACTGCATATGATGGTTATACAATGAGGCAAACTATACTTTCTGTTTTGCAGTACCTCTCCACAATGCCAACACCCATAACTGCATGCTGGCTGGAGACTGACCATATCCTTATCTAAGTGGATGGTCTGCCACACAATGTCGACAGTGCAAATGTAAAATGCTAAATCCCTCCTTGTCTCCAATGACCAGGATCTTAATACAGTATGTGGCCCTAACGTACAAGACAAGCCTGCTAACGTCTTGGCTGAACTGCACAACTCCTCTGCATAGCCCTGGGGCTACATCATCACTGATGTTCTTTTCATTCACTTGATGAAATATTGTCATTTGCCCTGTCATGAAACTAAGTGTCTTTCCATTCGGAAACTGTGAAGGACTGACTTGACTGTTGCATTTGGAGGCATGTGTGGGTGGGTAACACAATACAATGAAGGAAAAGCATATTTTGAATGCAGCTTGAATATGTAATAAAGCATATAGCATGACAGCTTTGTAATGGAAATCCAAACTACTCTGTAAAGTTGCTGTGGGAATATGAAAGTAGATTCGGGGCTTTGTTAATGTAGCTGGGTAAAGTCCAATGGTCACCTTGGCTCGGACCCTGAAATTAATAGACCGGTGTGGAGAAAATGTTAAGTGTGTTAACTGGTCCTGGGAGGGGGTGGGTTGGGGTGTTCGCTGCTGAGATGGATCTGAGTTTTTCCCATTTTGGGGTTAGCTCATCATCCATCACCACGCACCCCCGTACAACCCCACTAACCTCATTAATTTGCCTCCCCTAGATTAGCCCTCCCTCAGAGACCACAAAGAGCCCCTACCATTGTTCTCATCTTCCCTGAGGTCTTACGTAATTCAACTCTCCACTAAGCAAAATTGAGAGAGAAATTAAATTATGTTACTGTATAGAACAACAAAAACAGGCTTCCCTTATGATTTGGCATCTTCAAAAAGCTACGGTGATCATTTACCCGTGGAATAGCTGTCACTTGAGATCCGCCCATGCTTTATGCCACGACATGTCCATGGGCTGATTGGGTTGAGTTGTCTTTATACATCTTGGAGGATGTTCAAACAGTGAACAATACTTGGGTTTATGGCAATGTGCTTATACATGACTCTTTAGTCATGTATAAGCACATTGCCATAAACCCAAGTATGGCCTATTTAATGTCATCCATCTTGAATTTCCCCAATCTCCACAGTCCAACCAAGAATGTAATACAACAGTTGTATGGGCACAAATCAAATCCTTATCAACCCTTCAAAAGCTCAGGTAATATTGGATCATTTCAATGCAAAGTAGCTAAGCAGTAGGAAGGAGTTTACTTGTCTTTTTCCATTTTCCGGAAGGACACTGGTGGTTCTTGTCGTCCTGTGGCATTGCCGCATCCGGGACACAGCAGAGGATTTGGGTGACTGCCTCTGGCTCTGCCATTGAGCTGCCTAATTAAACTATTAATCTCACATCATTAACCCCCAACAACTCTTTCCTCAATCCGTTCTGACATTGCTGCACTGGTTTATGAAAACAACTTTCCTTCAAATCTCCCCAACCTCTAAATTGCGTTCTTTATCTTGCAGGTGTTTTTTACCCACACTTCTTTCTTGGGGTTGATTTTCTGTTGTTTAGTTCTCCCTCAATCGTATCCTCACTCAATATGTCTGTATGATGTGTGTGGAGCACAGCTGTGTGCTAACTACATTACTCTCCAAGTGGCTCTCCAAGGTGGATATGGTTACTTTTAATTAAAAAAGAATCAATTTCTATCCCTGTCAGTTTTGGAACTGGGTGACCATATGGACACTAAAAAATACAATCCAATTTCCAGCCGCCCAGCCCCCCATCTGGCCACCCCTCTCCGAACCACTTTGGCACTTTAATCACATTAGACCATCGTAGGAACTTTATAAATTGTCGAATCCATCTATGGCGCTTGTCTTGCTGGTTATGCTTTTAAGATATGCCTGGCTATTTTGGGGTATTACCTGGATATTTACCATTGTTTATTCATTGGACAATAAAGAAACACAATAGCTAAAGAAAATCATCCATAAAACTAACAAACTACAATAAATCTAGTGGTGCTACGTGAGGGGACACAAATAAGACACTAAAAGGTTGTGGCATGTGGTTTGATGTAAAAACTCCTTTAAACTTATTAAGTTAATTATGGTCCCATTGTAATCCTCCTGCCACCGGGAGTGAAAAGAGTCGGCTTGGAAACAAAGGCCTCTGTGGTCCTGCCGCGCCTCACATTAAAAGCCACCCAAGATTATAACATGAGAGGCACGAGGAAGAGACACATACATCAAAAGCTTATTAAAGCCAATGAAATAACTCACAATGACAGCACTACAAAAAGAGAACCATTACATTTACGTGGTGGCTATGTATGACTTTGAGGCTGACCTTGAGGGCCAGTGGCCTAGTGTGTACCAGGAGGCTGTATAGAGAGGTGGTTGATTAGGCTGAGCTCCCCAGGGATCGATGAGACGTCGGCGATCAGTACTCAGAGTAATCACCCTGTAGTGCATGCCTACTCAATGACGATAGAATATGAATGATGTTTCAGGCTTAGCACATTGATATTGCTGGTGGGAGGATTTCTTGAACTTATTTGTGCTTCTAAATCATGATGAATTGTGACCATCTTGAGTATTATAAAACAAACATTATAAAGACAACAACAACCTTTGAAATGTAGCCACCCTAAATCAACAAACAATGCACTGTGCATGGAATAACCTATAGCTTTTACGCAAGGCCTAACGTTGCTCACACGCTTGCTGCCTGCATTGCCTGCTGAACTTTTTCAAGGAGAAGACAAGTACACAGACTGAACCCATGTAATCAGAATCTCGCAAGGTCCATAATATCTGCCTGGTGTCTACCCTGTAATACAGGAAATCCAAACCAGAACTATCCAGTTCACATAATTAAGTTGCATAAAAATGACAGGCTAGATCAGATGCACCCAACCCTGCTATTAGCGGTAGGTGTTATTTTTGCCCCCAACTGTCTTATTTTAATTCTATGTCTGTTGGCTTTACAGTCTTGGTAATAGCAGGTCTAGGCATTTCCCGTGTGTGCTTACATTAATCTGCAACCACAGGTTAACCTCGGACCAGAGCCAGGCTTCTCTATGAAGCTATAAGTTTGTTTTATATTTATTTGGGTGTATCGTCAATAAAACCGCTTGTGCCCGCTTGTCACAGGAGAGTATCTTTGTCTCTTAATTAAAATGCTTGGCTCTAGCTTTTTAAATTATATGGTTACCTTCATTTGAGACTAGTGCAATCTTGCTCTCATGGAGACAGAGAGCAAAAAATACTGTGCATTTACAAAAGTAAAGATACTGTAGAACATTGTCCAAATCAACCCATCGTTCACAAAGTTTAACACAAGTTTCTAGCTGTGTGCAATTCTTTAAAATACCTCTGTATTGTTTTGGCTACTGAAGATGGCAAATATAAATATAGGCATAAAATACAAAATATAATCTAAACAATTTAAAATGACTTGTAGCACAATATAGATTAAAAACAGAACAATAGCAGCTTAATACTCACCGGCTCATCCAAACTCTAAGCCGCACGCACATCTGACAGACTCGGAATGCCACAAGCGTTTTTTTTAAATAAATGTAGCTTTTTGTTAAACAAACAGGTGACAAATTATACAGTATCTAATTATTATCTTGGCACCTTTGATGCTCCTGCCATTACCTTTTTTTCCTTTATGATCTCTTCAGAGCATATGCATTTGAATCAATTCTGTGCAACCCCTTGGTGGCAATTCAAATGCAAGAAAAGAGGAGCACAGGTACACAATATATTATGACAATAAACAAGCAATAAATACGTTACTATCACTGCAAATCTTGCTTTGTCAAGAAGAGTGCCATGGCAATAATCCACGGTCTAAAAATAGTCTTCCAGTTATTTACGTAATGTATTTCCTCAAGACAATTAATTATCACCAATTCCTACTTTATTTGAATTCTTAAACAGCTGCTGTTATTCCAAGTTTTTTATTTTATATCAGGATACAATGGAGGAACCAGACATATTGCAACATATTGCAATTGTTTTGGTTGCATAGGAAACACAGCACTAGTAGACTGGGTTCAAACACATTTCAGTGTGTCTAAATCTGGGGGTGGATTCTGTGCAGTGGTTCACATCTTTTAAGTCTGACTTGATTTGGTCCGATCACATTACAGGCTGAGCAAAGACTTGCCAGACCACAAGAAGAAGAAAAAAGAGAGGAGGGCAAAACTTTTCGACAAGGTCAGGTTCACACTGATACAGTGGAAAACTCTAGACACACCGCAAGATGACAACGCAGGGCTGAGTGAGACAAGGCAAAGGGTAAAGAAAAACACATCCCACTGGACCTATGTATGAGAGCACAGGGCTGTTGGCATGTTCAGTTGGGGGAATGGGAGGGGTTGGGGTATAATTGTATTACAGTGACCCCGTGACAGCACTATAGGTAAAGTCATGAGCTGAATTAAATCTGTCCCTGACCTCGTCTTCGGCAGGGCACTGCCTCTTGGCTGCTCCCAAGACCCAAAGGCAGAGCAGTGACGCATCTTTCTGAGCGCCTTCTTCCAGCCATTCAGACTGACAGACAGACACAGAGGTCGATGGAGCATCATTTTGTGCACCGTACGCTTGTTTTTTGCGCAAATGCAAAAGCTCTCTATACATCGGGACATGCATTAGACGCGCTGCTATTTCTGTTTGTTGGAACCCACCAAAGACACCAAATGTATATTGAATCTGTATTCTATTTCAAATGAACTGCACAGCATGAAATTGTGTTCTCTGTGAATGTCCCTCCATTCAATTAATGTACAACAATGTACTGGGTTAAATTCAACTCAACATACTACTGTGAGTCTCTTTAAACGAGGAGAACATCGACAAAATAGCTGCATTTGTTCAACTGATCACTAGGAAATCTAATAAACCGGAAAGTAGTCTAAAAGAAAGTGCTTTTTACCCTCCCATTGTGTTGGATTTTTCACCTAGCGTGGAGCAAATGAGGGCCTCAAATGTTCATAAAATATAATCAGGTTGTGCAGGAAGCAAGGCAGGTCTTCACAGGTGAGTGAGGTTACTTACTGTCTGCCTGCGAGGAGAACACCATGCAGCTGAGTAGAAGCAGGAACGGCAACGCCTCTCTGGGCAGGAGGGGCACTGCCAGGTGACGATTAGGCCCCATGTTCCAAGTTGGCACTGCTCCCTCCTCAGTCCCCTGCTAGACACGTCCCACTCTGACAGGATCAAAGACTAACACCTGGGAGAGAAAACACGAGCAGAACAGGAGCACAGAAACATTAGTATTCAAACCCACTATATATTTGCATATATTTGAATGAGCATAATAGCACAGTAAAGCGGAGATATCAAAAGCAAGTCACAGAGCAGAAACGAAGGAGTTGGAATTGTTGCCTATTTGTAAGAAACCCTAACCCTACGCTTGTAAGACAACAACACTGTCTTTGGTCGCGATCAACAAGGCACCCAATACCCACAACAAAATCCTGCTCGGGGCAGATGAAAATACAAGTGAAGCAGATGTAACACGCAAACTACATCAGCAGAAGGGTTATGAAACAAATGCAGTACAGTGCAACAGAGAGAAATCATGGGAAGAAAGAGCAGGAACAAAAAGAGAGGACAGAGCTCAGTATTAAGCTCCTCAGCTATCCTCTCACAATGGGGATCAGTTAAACCCCAGAGGACCTCCTGAACACTACTCTCTGAGGGCTGACGCCCACTTAATGTTCCCCATCAAGAAATTGAAAACTGTGTCATCCAGATGGGTTCAAATCACACTAAGTGCCATGATCTCATAATATGGCAACATGTATACACATGCATAAACATTTACAGACAACCCACCCCAAGGGGGACATGGTTGGTCTTTGAAACAGCAGCAGGTGTACCACAAATTAACCAAAATTAACAAAGCAATAAAACAGAAAGCATTGCTCATTTGCCTTAAGTAGTGGGTGGAGACACAAAAACAAAGGCTGTCCCTCAAATTAAACTGCAACAGCATTGATTATTTGTCTTTTTAGGATTAGATTTTGTGTAAAAAATGACTTGATAAGATTTGGATGCATGACCTTAAGTTTGTTATAGCCTGCAGTTTCAATGTCTAATGCTATTATAAACAAAGTTATAAACTAACTGTGGATCCCCATAAATTGAGCTAACTAAATTTCTTATCCCTACACTCTTGCCCATGGCCATCTGTGATGAGGAATCATAACGCTGTAAAGCAGACCACAATATGGTAAGGATAGATATCTCTCTTTTGATAGAATTAAAGCAGTATCTCCAGAAGACTTCAGAAAAATTAACTAAAATGAGAAAAGTTTTTAAAGGTTTAAAGTAAGCCTACTTTTGTCTTCAAGGGCTCCTTGACAATGATTCTGTATAAAGCTTTTTACAAGAGGCCTATTGGAATTGAATTGAAAACTTCCTCAGCTCGTCGGCTCAGTCTCACTGTCGAGTTTATAGTGGCAACTAAACAATACTGATTGCTGATATTTGTGAAAAGAGAAAGAGAGGCACTCACAATGTGGAATATCTAGAGGCTTGCTGGGTGGCCAGCCAGCTTTGATTCTATTCAGTTCAGCTAAATAAGTTTGAGTGTCAGGTACACAATGCCTGCAGTTTCCTGTGGTAAAAAAAACTTTCCATTCTTAAGCCTGTGGAGGTGTTGAGCAGGGCATTACTCATGTGGCTATTTCAATGCGTGTGGAAACGCAGGAAAAACTCACACATCAGGCAACTCTTTGACCGCCGTCTTTGTAACAAAACCAAGGAAAACACTGCGAGGCAGAGATCTTAGGAAAGCTGAATTTCAATGGGTTCCTTTTCTTCTTTCCACGTCACTTGGTGAAGGAAAAGACAGGCCTGGCAAAGTAAAATGATGTGAAGGAATGCTATGTGCGAGTCACGGTGCAGGTGCCTCACCTGGGCACGGTTGCAGACAGGTATCATTGACGGCCAGCTTTTCATCACCGTTTGTCACTCATAGGAATGTGCCTCTGGGCATTGACGTCTATTCAACTGAGTTCTGATGGAACCTTGCATCGAAAGAATTTCCAAACACTGTGTGTAGCCAACACCACCTATCGTCAGTGGAAGTTCAAGCTGTATTATACTTCTCCCGGCATGTTGATTTAAAAGAAAAAAACACAAGTAATAAAAAAATGTAACACCTCTGGAAAAAAGAGATTCCTTTGCGTCTTCACCTTCACTGCTAATGAGAAAGCATGCGGCTTGTTGTTGGTGTGTTAAGCTGTGACAGTCTGGAAAAGAAAAAGATACAAATACAACTGCTACGGGTGCCAAAGACCTGAATCCCACCCCAACTCTGCAACCAGGATTAAAGACATTTAGGCCTCATTTCTATATCAACGTAATACCCCAAGTTAGCTTTGCAAAATGAGTGTAATTCACATCAAGTTTGTTGGCTGACAAATGTGTTTTGACACAAATTTTTATTTACGGCAGCGTTGCGTTGGTTTATGTCGGTGGGGAGAGAGTGAGTGAGCCTGATAGAGTTGGCTACTCGCCGTGCTCCAAACCCTTGGCGGTGGAGGGATATCTTTTACAGCAGATGCCAGGGAGAGGCAGATGCTTTTCATCTTCAATGAGACAAATTCCTAGAGCAAGGTTTATTCTTTATTTATATAGCTGCTTATTTATCCCAGTGCAGCTTGGTGCCTCCCAGCTGCACGCAAACACTATGGGAAAACACTTGCCACAATGTGCATTTGTGCTATGGCAGTAG
The DNA here is from genome assembly GCF_910589615.1 of Taurulus bubalis. Classification (NCBI taxonomy): domain Eukaryota; kingdom Metazoa; phylum Chordata; class Actinopteri; order Perciformes; family Cottidae; genus Taurulus; species Taurulus bubalis. The sequence continues at coordinate 25,839,640 of NC_136589.1, forward strand.
TGCTGCTGCAAGAGGGACAGGGCACCGACGTGGAAATGATGCAGTGTGATCCGAAATCTGAGCAAGTGGCTCAGCACACAGGAAACATTGTTTGCAACTATGTGGGAGAGCGAGAGAAAAACAATAAGAACATGGAGGGGTGGATGGCTGCCCTTGTGAGATTGTATGTGAATCCTTCTGTCTTGTTAACAAATTCATTCGGAAGCCTGGTTCGAGTATGAGTAAGAGAGAAAAGTGTGTGACAGAAAAATAGTCAGCTCTGTATAATTGCGGCTAAAATGATCATGCAGATTATTTCAGCACAAATTAACAACCTAATTAATAATCACAATAATTAGTCGGGATGAATTCAAGAGCTTAATTGTTTGACAGCAAGAGTAGGTTTTTCGAAATTAATACAGTTTGAAACTGCAGTTCACAAACTCAATGAATGTTACATCAACCAGTATCTACAATGTACCGAAGTTCCACATATTACTTAGATTGCAAATGGTAAAATTATGGCATTGAAGTGGGAAAAAATATGTATCACTCAAGTCTGTCCGACAATGCCTCCTAGATTTCTGGCACAACTTCACCTTCTTGTGCACCAAGGAGGGGAAAAGCCTGAGGTGGTCAAAACTCCGGAAACACCTGTTTGTTTAACTCTTTTTGTTGCCTTCTTGTGAGTCATTTTATGGAATTTGATTTTGTCCTCAACAATCAGTTCGCACAATTAGGCAGGTTTTATGGAGGACAGAATTTGGTTCACTTCGATCAAGGAAACAATAGACAAGATAAAGTCAAAGCTTTGTTAGTTCCCTCCAGCTCATTATCACTCATAACCTATTGAAGACACAAAAAGGCTGTGTTTATTAAATCCAAGCTAAAAGCCTCCACAGCTCATGATGAGCTAATGTTTAGGAACCGCTGTTTTGAAACACTAAGATGTAGGTAGTGATTCAGGCTACACACAATTTACGGTGCAGCATTGGGTTTTGAGCCAAGATGTTAACATCATGTATCCTATATAGAGAAAGACAATTTTACAGAGGCCCCGTTGTATCTAAACACACAGAAATCATGAAAGAAAACAGGAGGTTAATGACACAGAAGTTGAAATAACTCTCACCGATTAGCCACTCATCGTGGCATCCACTCGTTTAAGTCATTTAGGAAGAGGCTTTGGAGTCTTGAATATCTGAGGAGTTCTCAGTAATGCAGTGTGCGTAACATATACTGCTGCATATATACACACGCTGTAATAAAGGCAGATCACTAAGAGGTTTAGTAATTAACAAGAGAGCAATGGGTTGTGAACATCTTAAACTGTAAACTGTGGAGGACAAAAGCATTTTGGAGTAAGGGAATAAACACCTATCCTGTTTGCTTGCTTGCCACTCACATCAGGTGCCTGTCATTCAAGTTATTAACCCCAGTGTGTGTGTGTGTGTGTGTGTGTGTGTGTGTGTGTGTGTGTGTGTGTGTGTGTGTGTGTGGCAAGGGAGTGCCCACCCATACAGAATTGGTTGTCTACAAGCAGACAATGACGAGATTAAACTCGGCACAGCTGCGCAGAGAGAGCGCAGAAGCTGAGTAAACACTACTATTAAACTAACTACAGGTAGCATCTCTGCTCTCCATCGTTTCCATCCCTCCTACTCATGTTCTCTCTATTGCTTCATCTCTATTCTGGGGGTGGGGGCAGCTGAGATATATGGCTAGCAGTGTGGGGAGCTAATCACGGCCGTCTCTGGAGGTGATAAACCCAGACCAGAGGGGTTTGTGTTGGCGCAGCCTGCAACAGCTCCATAAACACACTTACAAGGTGAATTTCGACAGCAGTGTTTTGGCCCCTGATTAGTTTTCCATGCCCTAGAAGGCTGACCCGCACAAGTCTGTGCTTCTTTTTTTACCTCAGCGTTGAACCCCCACCACAAGACCCCAAGAGAATTACTGCAAGCCAACGAGCCCTGTATTGTAAAATGAAAGTGCAAAGTTACAAAATTAGGTTTTCCCTCCAACTCTGAAAGCCTTTCTATATACACAGACTTGATGGCGCATGTCTTTTTTTACAGGGTTGCGACAAGGCCCTGCATTGAAATTCACCTCACAAAGACTAATGTCCTGTGACCTATCAAGTTTTACAGCGCTTTTGTTTACTAGCTGATTCCACCGAGTTAATTGTTAACACCTTACTGCCGAGAAGAAGACTAAAATGCACTTCCTTAAAGTTGAGCAATAGAAAGTAAGGATCACTTATTATGCTGACCTACAATGAATGCACTCGTGTAATAAATCACAGTTACTTGTCTGCTTGTGTGGATGGCCCAAAGAAATCCATCAAGTAGTTAATTACAGACACCTCAATATTTACGTGTGATAATACTACATCCACGTGAAATGTATGCAGACATTTACAACACATGACACAGCGTCTCCGTGACGCACTGTGATGTAATCCGTGACGCACGAGTGCTGGATTTAATGCACCGGGCGCCTGATGGACTAACTTGCCTCTCAACAGAATGCAGAGACCATAGCGCATTGGCTTCACCCATTTGATACAATGTCGATTGGCATTTAGTCTGGTTGAGTGAACATTTAACAAAACTCAAGCACCTCCATAAATTGCCACTGAAGCGGGGATTTACAATCACCTCTGGGGGGCTACCAATCTTTTCAGCTGCAAATCAATCTTGGAATGAAAGGTGATATGTATTACACTGATATGTATTACACGGAGTAGAAGAGACATACCAGAGTGCCACTTCCATTTGAATTTATTGGAGAGTGATTATTGGCGTTGTCAAGCGGCAGAGCAAGGAGAAAATGGCTTGCACTACAAAGTGCTGGGAAAAGGGCCCGCAATAAATCAAAAAAGCATGCTCAATGTAAAACAGACATTCGTCAAATAACAGCAATGCTCTGCATACCTGGAGCAATAGAGTAGAACCGCTTTCTTTAAAGTAGCAGCGACCTTAGGAGCATCATCTCTTAAATTAACTTGTATTTATTGTTTATTCATTTTATCCCCTTTGTTGACATTCTTTATGTCTGGATCTCACTTTTTTAATTTGATATATATGCTATTAACATTGTAATATTGCTTAAAAATCTAAAATTACTGTTTACCTTTCGCATATTGAAATACCCTTTGCTTTTTTTTATCTCCATCTTGAAAATATTGTCACTGTTTATAAAAAACCTCAATGGTAGGGCTTAAATAATGGAGAATGATAAAATGACAACGCTTTGTATTCAATTCAGGGTCTCTAAAATGTTCACAGCCCTAGTTGCCCTAGTGCAAAGACTGAAACAAGTTAAATATGTTTGTGTTTACAATGTAAAGTTCTACAAATGAATTACTGCACAATTAAGAATGATTCTGTGCTATGGCCAAACATTAAATTAGCAATAGAAACTGAGACACGTTCTCAAAGGCAGATGTGCATATATATATATCAAAAGAAAATTCACACTGTCAAGCAAGAAGGATGGGAAAGACGTCACCACTTGATGGTTTGCTTGCAGACAGATGGTGCCATAAAATGACTAGGCAGGCAGCACAGAAGGCATGGAGAGCCCCCTCCTTCCTAACACCCCGACTTCAACTTCCCCACCCCCACCACCCCCTGGGCAGAAAGCCTCGTCTCCGCCAGTAAAAGATAAACAGAGTGAAGCCTAGTGAGCAGAAAAGACGAGCAAACGCAGAGCTCCGTAAATCAATAGATGACCAAACAGATGCAGTTGTTAAAGCTCAGCTCCAACCAGGGATCCATCATGGTTGGATCTTTAGCAACCAAAAAGAGCAGTCATATTGGAAAAATGAAGCATTGCAGATCTACTGTAGGACATGGGAAGATAGGGAATATAAAACAAACTGAAAACATACGATACAAGCAGGGCTTCTCACTAGTATTGCTCAACAAACCGTCACTTTCTCTTTGTGTATAAGTGTATTAATTTTCAACAGGTGGCACTTTGGCCAGGATATTGGGCCCAACTTGTACATGAGGCTAGGAGGGGGCTTTCGAGGGGTTCATACTATTCAGCAGGTGTCTACACAGTTCTAAATCAATTACCTCTGGTGAGTCAGTGCTTAGGGTAGGGGGGTATTGTAAATCAGCTTGGTGTCAGGCCAGATTAGTGACTGTAACGGGCTAGGAGCGAAGCCCTTTGGCCAACAGGGACCCTCCAGAGGCCTGCATGAGAACCAAGCTGTGGCCTCAGTGCTCAGTGACAGAGCAGCAACTCTGGTAATTGTTTGCAACAATACTTTGTACTACGGTTGGGCTATAGGAGGATGTATACTGTGGGACTGGTAGAGAATCCGCTGTGCCCTTTCCATCTCTTTGGTATGTCTGGTCATCGGAGAATATGATGCAAATAAGTGGGTAGAACAGCTTTAAAGCAATACTGGATTTTCTGGATTTTTTTATCAATTGTTAAATACTTTGATTCGTCTGACATTTAATTCACCAGATTAGCAACAACTAAGATTCCTAGTGGTTGTTTTATCTAGGAGTTTACCCATATTGCACGTCCCAACTTTGTACACACGCTTACAGTTTCACAGTGATTAAGATTTGCCTACTCATACTAGGAAAATTCAAATTACACACATCGTTGGCTAGTAGTCAAAAAAGTGTCCATTCAGTGGCTCATGGGTCCTGGGTGGATGGTTTGTGCTAGTCCAACTGTGCATGAGAGCAGCCCCTTATCTCTATACATCCTTTTTATGCAAATGTAATTGAGGAACCATTATGTCAGCAACGACATCCACTAAGCACGGAGGTGAGGACACGCAACCGTAGCCTACATTCACTTTATAACACACACTGTCTTTTCATACTATACTGGATGGTTTGGGGTTTGTTTGGCTTCAGAGCTAAAAACGCAGATGAAACTGTATATTGACACAATGGTTTTATTATTTCACCCGACAACAGAGCATGTAAAATACACAGAGAAAACACGCCTCTGTGGTCCAAGGTACAGAGTAACAAACCCAGTGTTTACACAGGGAAGGGTTAGACTAACTCGGAGAAGGATGTGAAAAGTACTTCCCGTATAACTGACATTGGTGTCAGTGGCGAAGCACGAGGTTCTTAGAGGGATAAAAAGAAGAAATGAGAAATGTGTTTGCAGGAATCCAAAAGGCAGACATACCACATGTTATTCTGAGAAACAAAAGGAAACCCAAGACTCCTGGTCTACCTGAAACAGTTAAGACCCAACAGATTTAACATGGGTTAGTTGCCTTTGCAAATGAGGGAAAAAGAAGATCCCCAAATCCTAATCCAACTTCTTTCCTGTTTTTTATTCCAGACAGCTATAGTCTCAGCCTATCTAACTAGTGAAAAGAGGCACATTCTAATAAGCCTCTCTCTCTCTCTCCCTCTCTCTCCCTCTCTCTCTCTCTCTCTCTCTCTCTCTCTCTCTCTCTCTCTCTCTCTCTCTCTCTCTCTCTCTCCCTCTCTCTCCCTCTCTCTCTCTCTCTCTGTCTGAGCCACGAGCCAGTCTGTTGGAGCAGATGGAACCATATATCCCCATCGCTGTCCGGAGGCATGGGGATTTAAAATGTAAAAGAGATGAGTCTGGAATATGCAGGGCCGAATCGATAAAGGGCAAGGGAAGTATCCCATGTTCTTCAGAGGCTACATCTTTGTATTGTATTGCTCTACAGCAAAAGCTGTACAGTAAAATACTCTAAACTCACCAAAAACCTGGTATGTCTGTCCCTACTGAGTGTTTAATCCAACATCTTGTCCTTAGCAGAGAAGGGAATAATCCATTGGTAACAATGGTAGACGCCAAAAAACTGACTTGTTTCGACAGATTTAGACAATTAATCCACACCTCATTTACCAACAAACAAAACAAACAAATGAAAATCCCACACTTACATTTGTAGATTAGTGGACAGAAAATGTATCTGCAAAGATTGTAATAATCAACTAGTGTGTCGTACAGTCTGCTTTAATTAGTTTCAGCTATAAAAAAAAGAGTCAAGATCAAAATTGAATAATCCAACTGATGGCTGAATATCTGCCCAAAACAAACAGGAATACATTCTGAAGTTTCTCCTGAGGCTTTCACTGTTCGTTACATTGGACAAAAATACGGTGTCCGACCTGACTTCCCTCCTCACCCCACGGTATCTTTCAGGTAATGAGAAAGTATCTGGACACTGTATCTGTCGTCTGGGAGAAGATTCCGCTTCGTCCTCCTTCTCTGGGTGGCAGGTTGACAGACAGGAAGAGTGAGGAACAACAGGCAGAAGAGGGCGGGAGCAGTACAATCGATTGCCAGCTGACTAGGGCGGCTGTAGCTCAGGGGGATGAGTGGTCGTCCCGCAACCACAAGGTAGCCAGCTCGATCCCCAGTCCCCCCATAGCTCACATGTTCAAGTGTCCCTGAGCAAGACACCCAACCCCCAGCTGCTCCCCGGGTAGCCTCACAGGGCTGCCCACTGCTCCCCAACCAGGGATGGGTCAAATGCAAAGAAGAATTTCCCCAAGGGGATTAATAAAGGATACTTTCTTTCTAGCGAGGTCCATTATACTGACAGGCCAGAGCCACAACACGACGACTTGCAGTCCACTGACGCCCTCATTACTACCTATGAACATCTCACTGGGACCAATCTCTCTATCCCTTCTTGCTCTCCCTGTAGTTCTTTCTACAGTACATCTCCCCGAGCAAAGCATGGGCCTGAATTTCACTCAATCTGATGGAAATGTTTTAAAAGAGGCAAAAGACCCACTTAAGCCTCTGCACTTAGCGTTGTGTGCTAGGCAAGCGGTGGATACAGAACAAAGATGACATGGGGTAATACACTGTTCTTCAGAGCAATGTTCTCAAGAAAAATGCAGCATAAATTTACATTTAAGCTTGTGCAATCTTAAAGAAATTTCAACTGTCTCTGAGGGTAAAACCTCTGCTATACATTTCACCCACTATAACCCTGTCTTTCAGCTACGCTATCTACTCTCCTCGTCCTCTTTCCCACCAACATACCCTCTAGTTATTCTGAAATCCTTAGTCCTTGCAGGACTTATTTATACGCTCTCCCCTACCCCAACCCTCTTCCTCATAGTTTAGCTGCAGATAGGGTTTACCTGCAGCTGAGGCAGCCTCCAGACTATCAATTACCACCAGTGTAGAGTCACTGTTCTGCAGCTTGGCTAACAAGGCATACACGCACTAAACATGCACACACACACACACGCACGCGCACACACACACACACACACACACACACACACACACACACACACACACACACACACACACACACACACACACACACACAGAGTCATGGACACATCCTGTGAGACACATTCTAAATTGACTGGCAGTCACAGGATTTTACAATTAAATAGTAGATTAGGGGATTAGCCATCAAATAGTGAAAATCCAGTTCATAAAAAGTTCGAGACAAAAGATCAATCAAATCCAGCCAACTAGTATTTAGATCAAGCGTTCTATGAAATAATAGAAGAAATCATTTGTGAACATGCCAGAGATGCTATCTTCAGAGAATTAACCGCCATCTATGAAATGAAATCAGTAAAACTTAAGAATTAGGTCACTTCAGGAACTATCACATGTTGAAAAAAGGAATTTAGATCCATAAATAACAGCAGAGCTCGTGCTATGACTAAATAATACATTAGGGCTGTGTATTAGCAAGAATCTGGCAAAAATATTCGCATCATGAAACAGGAGTTATAATTAAATATATATATATATACATATATATACATATATATATCTATATATATATATATATATATATATATATATATATATATATATATATATATATATATATATATATATATATATATATTAGGGATGGGCACGTTGACCCTTTATAAATGCGTTAACGCAGCAATCCATTAATGCCGAGAATGATTTTATCATGTGTTAACAGCATGGTTTTTTTTAGCATTGGGAGGGGCTTAACACTGCTGCAGACTGGTACTGCACTTTTAAATGGACATTTTCATTTTAAATCTCTCCCAGACGACATAGTTGATTAAAGCAAAGTTATTTGTAACCACTGCAAACTGTAATTATCTTATCACAGAGTACTACGAGCCTGAAGTACCTGAAAGGCGTTACACAGCATTGATGCAACCAACCAGCGTCCTTAGAATCGCAACAAACGAGGCACGTTTGAGCCTCAAGACGCACCGTCGTGAGGAGAATACACAAGTTGTATGAAACGGAGCGGAATACGTTACAACATGTACCAACTGTTCTCTCAATGGAGACTACAGTACATCGCATCACATTACTTTAAAATAAAAGCGTGCAAAACACTAGTTTTTCTTTCATTATTGAATTTTGCGCATAATGCGATTAATCACTGTTAATCACAGAAAAATCATGCGATTAATCAGTTAAATTTGTTCATCTTTGCCCAGCACTAACATATATATATATATATATATATATATATATATATATATATATATATATATATATATATATATATATATATATATATATGGATATATAAGGATAATATATATATATATATATATATATATATATATAAAAGAAAAATATATATATATATACACACACATATATATATATATATATATATATATATATATATATATATATATATATATATATATTAAGTTTGGGTGAATGGTTGAAGTACAAAGAGCCACCATGGGCATTTCTTTTAACTTTTTCATGAGATCAGAACAGTGGGATCTGTGTTTGCATTCATCACAGTCTCAGTAATCCCGACTTGCGCAATTTTAGCCACTGTCTCCCACAAATATGTGCATGAAAAAAACCCTGTTAATTTAAACAAAAAGTGTTGCTGAGAATCAATACAGCATCACAAAACAAAACATGGTGATAGTTACTTACGCAGCATGCCTACAAAGCATACTGCTTGCCTTTGCAAATGATCACAGAGTCGAAAAAAGCACAAACACAAAAAATGTGTAGCCCTCAGTGCAATCCATTAGCGTAGTTGTGATGTTTGACTGGTCTGCGATTTGCTGAAAACAGGAATCTCCCCAAATACTTCCTGACATGTCATCTCACTCTCAGACAACGATTGGAGTGAACACCGGGCCATTACACAAATACAAAGACATGAAGGGACAGGACCTGTCACTCACCCCACCAGATCCAGCCTGACACCTAAAGTGCCTCTGTCAGGTCAGCAAATGAAAAGCCATCACAGCCAATGTTGCCGTCATCAAGCTGAAGTCATTCCATATACTGGTTAAAGACTGTGTTGCCAGGTCCTGTTTAACTTTGTTGAGCATGTTTGGGCTCAAGGCGTCAGTTTTGATTCCCGGGCTTAGTGCTTTGCTGATACAGGGAGAAAAACAGAAATCCTGTCGGGGGCATAGGCTAACGTGTCCTAATACAACTCTTATGAGGATCAGAGCCTGCCATCCGACGATGCTCGGTCACGTAGTCAGTCCACACAGCCCCAGTGTAAGCCTGTGAAGAAAGATCTGAGGAATTGAATTCCTTTTAAGTGAGCCATCGTGTCTAGCCGTGGCAGCAGCGAGCGGTGATCATTAGGATAACATAATCGGGTCAAAAGGGTAATGAATGTGCATTAACAATGGACTGTATGGTAGACTAAAACACATTTCCATCTCACCATCAAACCATTAAAACCATTATCCTCATCAGATACTGGCCAAAGGGGATTTTTTTTCCCATGCATTGACCAACGTGCAAACATGTACTATGCATTATTTAACTAGTACATACAATTAGATTGCCTTACCAGTAACCCTAAAGGCATTTCCATGGTGTAACCGTTCATCTTAAAGTGAGTTTCCAGCTATGAAATGCAAAGGGGATTTCCTACTAACTATAATGGAAACTGGTTATCCCTCTACTTCCCCTTTCCTCAACCAGTCCTCTTGTCTGCATGTCAGCCTAGGCAGCCATGTCTCCCATGTTTACTAATGTAGAAGCAACCCCTTTATCAGGGAAGAGATTTGTAGGGAAGAGGCAGGGGATTAGCCATCAAATTACCAGGCAGACAGCGTCCCTGCTCCAGGGTTGTAAAGCGGTAATCTCCGAGGCTGAAGGGGGAGATCCAGATAAAAGTTTGGGATTGGTGCTGTAGAACTCCTAACTCAAAACGGGGCACAAGTCAAATATGAAAGTGTGTTTCTGGGCGGCTATTTGTCCGAAGCAAGTCCCCCTTTCCTGTTTTTGTGGTCACCACTTCATAGCATTGTATAGTTTCTTTCTTCCATGTTGTTGGGCTATTTGGTGTCATAGCCTAACAGACTTTTGATAGGGGAATGCTCTCAAAGAGGAATGCTGTAGCTAGGCAGGGCTTGTGGAATTGGATTTCAGTGGCCTTGCCCATGGTTCTTGCATTGTCACCTTGCTGCCCTCCCTTAAACAAGCAGTGCTCTCCTCAGAGAACACCCCCTGGACACAGGAATGTTTCATCAACACCTCAGCCCCCATCATCCTTACAGGGCCACAGTGGGCCAACAGGCGCTGAACAGGCGGGCTATAAATAAGTCAGGCATTATAATGAAATCAAATGAATCTCCATCCATCTTCCCAAAACAAGCCAGGGATCTCAACGTTCTGCAGGAAGAAGAGCCGTTGCCTGTGTTTGAGGACGAGCCACAAGGTGAACAAAAGCCAAACATTACACTGAGTATGAATACATCCCACTGTGAAACACGCAACACACCTATGTCTCAGTTGCCAGTAGTATGAGTATGTGTCGCCAAAACTGAAAAGACATATGATTCCATTATATGATAACGCATTGATAGCAAGAGGCCGGTCCAACTTGCGGCTATTTGGGATCAGCAGCAGAGGATTGTTGAAAGACAAGTCATAACTTTGGGGGAAGTGGCAGGAAGGCTGATAAAGTAATCAAGAAGAATGTTGAGTCCAAGCCAGGCATTTGTAGAAATTGGGAGGCTGAGCAAACAAGAGCGGTGGTGGAGGCAGAGGGATAAATCAGCCCCATGACCACAATTCCAGAACCAAGCACCAAATAAATCAAACCTGCATTAAATTTTATTAGCTTTATTGCAGTTTAGCATCAGTTATCCCCTCATACCCAGGAGCAAGGGAAAGCTGCAACCTTTAATTCTCTTTAACGTAGGTTCAAAAGCAAACTAATATGATATGTGCAACATATCATACAGTAATTCCATTAAACAACATCAAGGTATCATGCAACAGAGCACTATTGTATATTTGTCATGGCCATTGTATGTCTCCAACCTGCATTACAATTCCATATACAAAAGCATAAGCTTTGGCCTTACTGAGTACAAAAACTGCAGCTGACCCCTGAAAATGGAGGCTGCTTCAATCAATGTGGATTCATAATGCGGTGATGTGGAATTGAAATGAGTTTTGTGCAGGGAGGGAAATGTCCTCTTTGACAAAGTGAATGTGTGTTCCCATTGAGAAACCAATGGCTGTAATGTATAAAGCTAGGTTTGAAATGAAATGTTCAAGGCTATGAGCACAAAACAGACCTCTGGTGGCTTGCTATAACTGGGCATAAATGTAGACGGATACATTTGCAATGCCGAATAGAATATATCATGTAAAGAGCACAGAAAAGCACAGAAGGTAAGAAAAGAGCTGAATCATCTCAGCTGAGCATTATGATCCACTTTAATCTACTTTAAAGAGACAATGAGCTCAAGCTAAACTGCCACAGATGCATTAGGTTTTTACAGGACAATTTCTATTCGTCACTAATTGGCAACGAAAATAACATCCCCTTCTCTAAAATAAAACTGTCTGCCTATTTGGGTATGATCTTGTGTCAAAATCTTAACATTGTGTAGATGTCAAAGAATAGACATAGACCTAACTCAAATGAGTTCTCTGCTTGGGGCAACTTAGGAAAAGCGTTCTTGTCAAAACACTGCTGATTTTAGAGGTAAAGAAGCCCTTCTTTCTAAACCTTCTTCTCAGTACCTGTCACAATCAATGAGCGGCTGTCTGAAAGGAGGAAGTGTCACAACTGAGACAAAAAAAAGGCTATCAGAACGGCTAACACATCACGCAGCCGGTGGCCTCTAATTGACATTGCACATTATACAAGACATATCTGGCACACTCACCCGTAGCTGCATATACATGTTATTTAGCACAGAACAGAAGATTGGCAATTAGGGCTTGTCATCATAGAACAACTACTCACCACCTTGTCAATAACAGGCAACAGTTCTTGACAAAAACAAATGAAAAAACTCCTCTCTGCTGGCATTGTGAAGTCTGAGACCTGATCATTAATAAGTTGACACTTCAGGAACAACATCAAAACTATGAACTTTAATAACCCAACAAAAGCTTGTAGGTTTTCTGTCCATTTATTGTGTGTCATAGACAAATGTCTGGCTCTTGTGACACAATCGCCTTCACAGACATTGATCTGTGATGGTAAGCAACCTCTTTCCTGCCCCAACTGGGACTAGGGTGATTAAGCAAATCCATCATGCGTCAACGGGCCATTACACGTTTCCCAATTCAACGATGATTAGAAATCAAGTTCTATGGAAAAATCCATATGCTCAGCCCATAATTACTTTTGAGGAATGCGATGGGGAGAGAGGTTGAATGATTGACTGTTCCACATAGAGTAATTTATTCACAAGGAAAGATTTCAGCTTCAGCTGAGGTAGTCATTTCAAGTAAGGATATTGTGTATGTTTAGTCAGGGAATCAGAAACAGAGGTAGATAAATGGCCTTAGTTGTTTCCTGGGGTCACTTACTAGACATCCCATAATGTTTCTCCGAAACATTGCTGGTGACAAAGCGACTGAAGCAAAGTCGTAAAAGTGGAATGAAGGGTCAGTGGCCTGCATGGAGGAGGTGAAGGAGGACGACCTCCAGGTCATCCGGTGTGGACGGAGATTGGCTTTGTTTGAACAAATCACCATGGTTGACAGTTTTTTGTCTCGTCTGTTTATGTTACGGAGTAGCTGAACAGACCTTTCAACAAAGTGTCCATCTTGAGTTTTGCCCCAAGGTAATTTTTTTATCAAGTCTGAGTTATCACTCCGATGCAAGACAAACAGGGCTGAGTTGTCGAGTTTGGGTTGCAGTCCTGAGTCATTAACTAAAAAGGAAACAAGTACAAGTTCACATTGCAGTGAAACAGACCCACGGGGAAGTCTAGTCGTTTCAAAGGCCAAACTAAACGTGACAGACATGTTGTCTACACTATGTTCTTTAGAAGCTCAAGACAGCGCTGATGGAAAAGAGCAATTTGCAAATAGGATATTTTTCTCACTGACACCAGGCTCCTTATTGAGCAACACATTTGTTGTGCAACAACTGCCTTTACTGCATTTATTGTGACCAAGAAAAAGATGAACTCAGTCCAAATGTTTCTTATACAAGCATATAAAAGTTGTATGTTGTCCTTAAAAAAAGATACTAAATATCTAAGACATAACTATGGACGAGTGGGGCATTTAGAGCGGTTTCTTTCTATTTCTTTGTTGAAATGTCTTCAGTCGAGTCTTTCCCAGAAACAACTTTTGATAAATAATGTGTATGAAAGAATAAGCTATATATATATATATATAGTATAGCTAATCATCTCAGTAAGAGAAGAACCCACTTTAAACCTTTAAATGACCCTTTCTGACACATGTATTACAGGTTAAACTTTGTTGAAAGCGAGGCCAAATATTTTCCAAATATCTCAATTTGTAACCTCCAAAAGTTCTCCTCTACAATTATCTTGGATTTCAAAGCTTTTCAGTGTCTCCTTCTAAATGGGATTCTTGTTTCTGAAACTTTACCCTCCAGATTGCCAAGGGAGATAAAGACAACTGGAAAAACAGGTTGTTTGGCCTCAGTGTAGGCCTAATGCGGTGGAACGTCAGGGTGCCTCACCTTAGCAGCGGTAGCTAGGAGACATTCTATGGCCCTTCTATTCAAAGTCTACTGAATACGTAGGGGAGGGCTCGCACCAGACAGGGCAATTTGCCAGAGAGCTAGCCAATAGAGCTAAGCCAAGACGAGGTTAAACTATTGTTTTGGCTTAACAAGCAAGAGTGATCATGGACAAAAGAAAAGGGGACAAAAGAATAGTAAGGAAATACCTTACCATTGAAGTGTAACACATCAACTTATTTTGTTACTTTATTGGAAGAGGCAACTTGTAAAAGGTAAATGCTGAGATGAAAAAAAAAGCACATGCTGGAACAGGGATAAATAGACAAACAAAGTTCAGAGTCTAGGACAGCCCATCCAGTTTAAAAAAAACAACAACCTGTGCCTCGTCTGTTTTTAACAAGTTATAACTTTGGTTTTCCAATTCACACTTACCAATGCATCTCAATTAGGTCCACTTATAAATAAATGATTGTATTCCTTATTCCAGAGAGAGCGAGAGAGAACGAGAGAGAACGAGAGTACCCAAATCCTAGAAAAGAAAATCCAGCGGTATCCACGATAGATGATCCCTGTCTTGGGAAAAAGTGTGTGAGCGAAAGTAGTCTCCAGTTCCTGCTCAGTTATTCCATTCACAGTGTTTCATTAAACCAGAGGAACTGTCTTTTGGCTCTCCAGCAATATGTTTCCAGCTGTGGCTATAGAGCAATGTGGCAAGGGGGAGAGATCCTTCTGAGGCAGCGCTTGTTCACACACTGAGAGCGGGTGTGCAGGGACTGCCTGGGAGAAGCCAAACCCACCATGTGATGTCATTGGTGTCAGATTTCAGTGTGAAGAGGGAGGAGGCTGCGGGGCCTTACCTTTTTAAACCTTGTCCAATGAGAAACTATTTTGTAGTGCACCTGCACGTAGAAAGAAATGGTTTGATGTACTAGTACACGTGATGTTATGTATTCTTGCCGCTGAAGGACTCCATTACAGCTTATCTATTGACCAGCTTCCAGGGAGAGAACAAAATAATTTTGCAATGTAGTTATCACTGAAACTAACGGGTTAACAAAGTGTGACATTGAAACATACAAGCATTCCCACGGGACTGTGCCAATGTAACATGTCCAGTAACATTATTTGTGGATAATTTATTTGTTTGAAAAATATAAAATTTCCCTTCTCTTTCAGTCTTTTTCGCACACACACACACACACACACACACACACACACACACACACACACACACACACACACACACACACACACACACACACACACACACACACACACACACACACACACACACACACACACACACAACCCCCAAACACGTTGGTTCTCACTCCCTCCGGTCAAACTCTGCTAGCCGTGGAGCTAATCATCCACAACAGATGTTCAGAAATGTTCAGTTGGATTTATGACAGCTCAGAGGAACAGCCAAGTCAGCCTCTGGTGCTGTTTTTCTCTTCCGTCCTACAAGGACATGGGATTGCACTAAGAGAGGATGTCAGCACAACCGTTCTCTTCCCCAAAAATTCCCTCGCTCTCTGAGATGCACCATCCGAGACGACAGCGCCTTAATAGATCACAGAGCCGCGGGACCTTGGGGAGAAGTTTGCTCATCTATCCCAATAGTACCGTGTGGACTGTAACTTGACTCATCCAGCAATGCTTCACCAATGCTTCGACCCTTAACCTAATGATAGGTTTCTCTATTTATCAGTGGCATTGCTGACGCTGCAAGCTGTGACCAAGTCTGGGACAAATGTTGGCAGATGAAGTCATATATAATATGTTGCATTAATAATTAAATTATACATAACAACTACATCATCATTTGTTAATACTTTCTAAGAGGGAAAATTAACTTGAAGAGCTGCAGTATTGTTGGCTCGTATACTTCCTATGAATATAAACAGGGCAGTACTGCTGCTGATACAGTACAGTCCTCAAAAGAAATATAACAATAGATATTCAAAGTGCGATTCTAAAAGGCACATATGAGGGTTTCCACAAAAAGCAGAGATGTTGAATGTCTTCTATGCTTAAACTCTGCTGAAGGAAATGGTGGCTCGCAATGTGTTCTACATTTCTCTTTGTTGTTAACAATGGGAGACAGTCTTATTTTACTGGAGGCTGTAGATCTGTGCATGCAACTGACTTTTCAGCAAGAGAAAGAATTGTTTTATCTTTAACTTTCTTCTCGTTAAAGACAAATGGGATGTGGGCAATGTGATTTCAAAGTAATTCAATTTGTTTGGCCTTACATACACTATAAATATATTCCATTTTACGGAAAGAAAAAAAAAGGGGATCTCAAGCATGCACCATTTACAAAGACTTCCTCAAATTTAAATCACAACTATCTGCAAAAATGAGAACAACCAATCTGGATTTGTTGGAGGCCTCTTATCCCTTTCAAACACATGAGAGTTTGAGAGAACCGTCTGGAGAATAATTATTACACCCACACACCCCCTGAGGAGAAAAGAAAAAGTATTTTTGTGGGTGTAAAGAGTCTGCGCCAACTGAAATGTCACATTCACCCGAGATCAAATCGCTGAACAAATCACACAGTGGTAGAAGGTAGATGTAAAGATTATTGGTTGGTGGTCTTAACAGCATAGTGGGAGAGAAAATGAATTGTGAGCTAATGTAGTGTAGTGTGTCAGTTCCACAACATGAGCCATTTCATCTCCAGTGTGGGCTTATTTCATTTTAGCGCAAAGGAAAACTGAAAACACAGATGGACAGCAGCAGCCACACTCTCCGCAAGACAAAAAACGTTGTCCCGGATGAGTTTTTGTAGCTTAGTTTTAGGACTTTGTCGTCCCCATCCCACCCCACCCCCCAAGTGCTTGAATAGAATTGGAAACACCCCCTACCAAGTCAGAGAATTTATATTATTGTGACAACCACCCATCCCCCTCTAATTTCATTAGACTGAAAAAAAGATTGACAACCTCTTCAATCTGAAAGAGCCGGCCTCTCCCTGATTTAAGCCTGTCTGCAAACAGTAGCCTTTAATGGATTCGAGTGAACAATTGCTTTTGTAAGATCAATATTTTGGGCTGTTCAGGCTTTATTTTGTGAGTTATTGTATGTACAAAATGTGTTGTGCAGCTCCAGGGTTATCTGCCGGTGAAGAGCACCTGGATCAAGCCAGACACCTCAGCTCCTCTGTTGTAGTGCTGGATGCTGCAGCAGGGGATGAATCACATCGGCCCTGGGCTCTATCAATATAGCTGTCTGCACCATCTAACAAGTCTGCCAAACATTTTAACAAGGTTCAGCTTCAAGGTAAGAAAATAAGTTTCTCGGTCTGGTCATTGACCGAATAAATGATAAGAATCTTGACAATATTATACTGTATCGACTGCATTTTTAAACCATATCTCAGCATATTATTATTTATCATCTAAAATAATAACTGTTTACAATAAAAATCATTTTAATTGCCTCCGAATAAATGTGCTTTATATCCCCATTCAGCAGGGTCACTGACGAACACAATTCTGGCCGCTTGCCAGGGAAGAAATGCTGACCTGTGTTGTAAACACTGAGCTGTGAAAGTCAGCAGGCTGCAGCTGATGGGCTCTTAAGACTGGTCCTGTGTTATTATGACCGAAAGCACAGCTGGGCAACACCTGTTAACTTAGAATTCCCAGTCCAATTCACAATTTACCACGGCTTGGCTCCTGTCGTTGTCCGTTTGTTCGCTAATTTACCTCCAGATTGTGTATGTGTATCACATACATGAATCATATCATAATTTACAAAAATGGGTTAAGGGTACTTAATCAACGAAAGATTTCCTCAGCCTGTGATCGAGGACCAGACGAGCTACACAGCAAGCACGTGAAAGCAATTCATCTAATCAAACTCCATGTCATGTTCTTCATGCAAGCCACAACATTATGTTTATCTCCCATCAGTTAAGAGAATAAAAGAGCAGCATTTGCACAGAGTCGATAGTTAAGCGCAAAGTCTGTATCTTTACAATACGACGTAATCTATCTCTAAGCAGAAACTAAAAGGATTGAAAAAGTCAAACATCGTGTGAGCAATATACTTCTGCAATACAGGCCAAGCACCAAGGGCACACTTTTGGCCCTGAGTTTTTCTCATGACTGTCTGCAGATAACACACTGGCTCCAGCACTGAGAGGGAAGGTGGTGGCACATGGCGTCAGGAGGTGTGAAAAGAAGGACAGTGGGAAACAGAGCACACGAAAACAGAGATAAGATTGGCTTCTCGTGCTGACCTTCAGTGAGCCCCTGTGTGTGTGTGTGTGTGTGTGTGTGTGTGTGTGTGTGTGTGTGTGTGTGTGTGTGTGTGTGTCACTGCAGATCTGTCTCTGTGTGTAGAGCATGTGAAATTGTGTGTGCACGTGTCCTTGTGGCTCTGTGTCTGTGTCCATATAGGTGGCTGCATGTGGCTGCATGCCGACATCGACCTGTTAGTTACCAACAGAATAAGAGCAAGGAATGAAGAGGAAAGCACATATTTTCCTGCTCCTCTTGGAAAATTAAAAAACAACGAGCCTTCTCCCATTACACTCTGCTACCGACAACTGGCGGGGACGCTCTCTGAGGGGAACAGCAGAGCATGCCGCCGAATGCATGAGACAAATCATTTTTATCTGGGACCCTGGCGGGTATTGACAAACTGGGGGTGCATTTAGATAGCCCAATTAAAATGGGGAAATGAAGCGTCATTGAGGCACTTTACAGCACTGTGCCCCCTCTCCACCCTCTGGCCTCGCCTGCGCTCAAACCTCTTCAGAGACTGACTTCTTGCATGCTGCACTCAGAGAGGGGTACGGGTGTGGCAATGACAGCAAAGAAGCGGGTGGCTGAGAAAATTTTGCTTTGAGGAGAAATCGGCACTGCGGGAGGTGTTACGGTGTGTTTGTGGGAGGCCAGGAAAAGCCCAACTGACGTAGCATTGTTTGTTTTTATTGTAATTTAAATGCCCAATGGGCAACAAGGCATATAGAGGGGTCAAGAACAGTGTGCAAGACAACTCTGTGCAACTTCAAAGGGTAAGTTGGCAATCAATGATATGGATGTCGGCTCCATTTGTCCAAACGTATCCTAGCGGGTGACCTTCAATGTCATCCACATCCTCCTCTAAAGCCTGCACGGTTCAATTCACTTCTTTTCTCACCTGAATATGTCTTCCCCCCACCCCCGCCCCGTCCAATTTCAGACCTCTATTTGTCTTTTTGATCAATGATCATTCCGCTGAGATTACAGTCAGGTGCATTTTTGGAACAGATAGCCACATCAGCACTGCAGTTCCCTTAAAAGTATATTAGATACTAGATACTAGATACTAGATATTAGATAAGATCAGGACATCGTAACGTGTCTCACCTTCTATGTAGGTGGAGAGCGGGAGAGCGGAAGCAGCTTCCCTCAGTCGTTCTCCAATCAAAGAAAAGTCACCGTGGAGAAAGAGAAATGCGGTGGTGTGCGGCCAGCTGTTCAGCAGTGTTACATTTCACAAGCTATCGTCAACAGACAAGCGAAGATGCAAGCTGTTTCTACAATGCCTCCCGTTTTGTGATGTTATTTTCAGTGGAGACACTGACATCTTTGCTTCTTTTATGGTGCGTTTCTCCTTGAATTTTTCCAAACCTCATCTTTGTCACTGTCGCCCGGCAGTTTGTAGAAGGAAGTCTCTCACGTACATTCTCTCGAGTCATCTTAAGAGAATGAGGTTAACCACTACCAACCAGAGAAATGTGTTAAGAGGTTAAGAGAACAATATGAAATACTTCTTTAGGGCGCATTTTCTCTTGGAGCTAGATATTCCCATTGAGAGAATCAAGGGAGATTTGGCGTAGCAACCAGCATCAACAACAAACAAGCACAAAACTTGCACCTAAGCGTGCGGTGTATGAAAGAACAAGGCAAGGTATACGATCCAAACGGGGGCCAAATTCTGCAGTACCTCGGATGGAGTAGGTCTGCTATGTAAGGAGACTTTGATGAATCTGAAGAACTTTCAGTGAGAGATTCCTCATAAAAGCCCCACAGTGCAGTCACTCCCAACCCGAGGAGGCTACACTCTGTCTCTGACAAGACAGCCTTCCAGATGCCGTCCCACAATAAATGTCTGCCTCACACAGAAGAGAAGGTGCTCACACACAAGAAGACAAGGAGCCTGACTGGCTACAGTGAAAAGTGTCAAATGCTTTTCAAATACACTCTGCGCTTCACGGATGTTCAAAGTCAATATGTTCAGCCGCACAAGAAAACACCACGTATGAATATATGTCGTGCCTGTCAGGTTTCTCTGGAATCGCTTTCTAGAGAAACAAACCGGTGGCGTCCTACTAAGCATTTTATTTGGCCAATAATTTACCATTGGCACGCAGGGAAAATCACTCGGACATTGAGAGTGCATCACTTTGCTGGAATCAAAAAGAGGGAGGGAGGAGGGATGATTCCCTCTGTTGCAGAAGGATGCTTTCACTGCTAAAAGGAATTAAATCACAAATTAGGAGTTAGCTTCTTGCATGAGGAACTGATAATGGTCTAAGTACCTATGGCTTAGGCTTTGTGAAGGCATAGTTTAGCTTGAACAAATATCTAAATAGCCTCATTACATGTTTATACCAACATGTTGGAATTCAAAACTATGTTCGAAAAAAAAAGTAATCTTATTCATCAGATCATACGGCTAACTTTAATGTGTCGGCTACATCACATCTTTTGCTTCCTGCATATAACTAAAGGTTTAAAAGTTGAAATTAGACAAATAGAGATTGAGCAGCCGTTGTTTTTTAATGCTTTATATTATAAATTATGATCATTTTTGCAGAAACAGCCTCAGTCTTGTTCTTCCAAATGTGTAGAACAAGACTAAAAACACGCCGCAAATAAAAATGTGTCCCAAACACACGCACACACACACACACACACACACACACACACACACACACACACACACACACACACACACACACACACACACACACACACACACACCATTTTCAACAGATGAAAAGCCTGCCAAATAAAAGAGTAATCCATCACTTGTGCCATTTAGCATTTTCAGGGTCCTTCTCTCCAACAATGGCTTGACTGACACGGAAAGATAAGGGCCCTCTGTTGACCAGATCAGTGAACACACAAACGCAAAGACCAACTGAAATGGTGTGACGTTTTGTGGAAATAAGCATTTAGTATCAACGGTTATACAAATTACAAAAATGACTGATTCAAACAAAGATTTGTGATTTTAAAAGTGATTTTAATTGCTATCTTATTTTCTTGAATCCAAAATCAAAACTTGGACTACACCCAATGGTAAAGACTGGACCTCTATGTTTAAGAGCCATCAGATATGTGTGAGGTGATAATTGTGCAGCAGTAGAACACACTGTGTTTTTGAATCCACTTAATAAATAACTAAATAACTGACCAAAGCTCAACATTAATCTGAGTTTATTACCATTTTACAGGAAATCTCAGTGCAGTTCCCTTCATTAGCCATTCACAGTCGGGAGTAACAAATGGACTTCAAGCGGCTGATGAGAGAGCTAGCCCAAAAATAATTAAGGAAATTAAAAATTAAACATAAAACTTCTTATTATAGCATCAGTGCCTCATACATTTATAGAGAATACATGAGTGGATTAATTTTAGTGCTAATAGGGAAGAAAGCCAGTCCTTTCCCTTTCCTCCCATTCCCCTTCATTTAGTCTTTTAAGATTTACACCTTCTATTACTTATCTCTGGGATTTCTGCTGCATGGCAGATCGGCCAAACTGGGTCCAGGGCATCGGTCTCTATTGTAATAAAGGAGGAATCTGAGGCTAAGGGAGCAAGCTAATAATGGCAAAGGTCTGAGTTTAAGTGCTCCAGGGGGAAAGTATAATTTCTCAAACAGTCCACAGTCCTCTGTCCTGTTCTTTCTTCTTGATGGGGAGGTTTCTCCAAATGTAGAAGCACCAGAGTGCAGTGCTATTTGAGAGGGTAACAAAAAAGACAAAACCCTTTGCCTCACAAACAGATATGGCTTTGGAAACCTAGTCTGGGGAAAATATCCACACATCTCAACCTTACTTAAGACACCAATACAAATGTCAACCACCAATCATTCACTAATATTTGATGTTTCATATAATTCTGTATAATTATCTAAGAGCTGAAAAAATGTCTCCTCAGAATGCCTTCCTTGTATTTTTGCCTTCTCCTGCCGAGAACACAAAGTCTATTCTTAAAGCCTATGGCACTCTGACAGTCAAGTCAGGCCAACTGTCAGCTCGCTCTCAGGCACCAGTGGTAGTGTGAGGTAAAAACCAAGCCGTTAGTTACACAGGCACCTTTTAACTCAAAGTGTAATGTAGTTTGTATTATAGGCAAAGAAAAACAGTAGCTGCAAAGTTATTTGAATGAATCAATCACTCCTAAGGACTAAAATGTAAATTCAAGTGCAAAACAAAAGGCCCCATTTTAATCGGCTCAAATTCAAATACTTATTCTAAAATTACATTTGATAGATTTGTTTTTGTCATGGGTTTTGCAACAGCAAGTGTTTGCAGTGGGTGCGGCAAAGGGATAAACATTCCTAGAGTTACTAAATTCCATTAGGCTCCCTACTGTCTGACCCACGGCATGGCGTTAACAGGGCCGCCATGTGGGCAACACTGAAGCACTCTGGAACAATCTCCACTTCCTGCAGTAATCAAATATTTTAGGCCGAGGTCAAAGCCATACTGAAGGTCACACTGTGGGTATTTCTACCCATGAAACACAGCATGCCATTATGATCACAGATCGGACTTCAAGAGGTGCTGCACGGTTTGATGGTAGACTGTCAGAAAGGCCATGGCCCCTACTGATTCCACAAGTCGATCTCTCTGCAGCCATGCAGCTGATCCCATCGGACGGCCCCAAACCAAACTGGCATGTGAACCGTGATGTAATTTCCTCCAGCATCTCCGAATGCGCTTCGCCTGGTGTTCGCCTATGAATGAGTTTTGCCACTCCGGTTGTATCTCTGACAATATTAAGAATAGCACTAGAGTCACTGTGTGTCCAGAGTTGCACTTGTCTTTGCAATGTGACCTTTGTGTTTGAATGTGGAAAAAGGTGGGGGAAAAATATCTGACCATTGCTGATGCTTCCACATTTGAGGACTCGGTCTTTTTACATGATATTCTTGATACAAATACTTGACGTTGAGACTGTAGCCAAAATAATGTCCACTTTTTAGGAGCGAGCCAAGCCACTGACAGTTTTGCAATTTTGATTGTTTGGAACAAACCCTATTGTAAGACCCAGCGATGAAGATTTTAGTACAAAAGGGCAATCGGCTAAAAAGGTTTCCACAACAGGAAGACTATAAATAAATGAGTATTATTAGTTGGTCTCATTTTTCAAACAGCATGATTTATGCTTTAAGTATTGAATGATATGTACTTCCAGGCTAGGTGTTATGCTTGAGGGCTCAGAGGGTAAAACATTATTATGTTAAAGGAGGGGTTGAACATTTAAAAGTTTCTAAATGTCTCTCCCAACTATATAATAGCATAATGCAACCAAATACAATATCCCTGCAATAAAAGCGCCAGCATTGTGCTCTGCTTTGTCCTGCCCCCATAAATACACACAAGGATAAAATTACATGAATATCCTTCAGTGTAATGTAAAAAAAACAACACCAGACATTCATCCTTGTGAACCACAACTAAAGTGGAACATTACAATCTTCATAAAGACAGTATTTATTGTAAGGCTACAGTATTAGATTCCATGACACTGTACAGTTGTATTATTATATCCAACCCCTGTACATTCATTTGGTGCTGACCATGTAATCCTGGGGAAAATAACTTTTCTGGAAACCCTGATGCCTGATTTTCCTGAGGAGAGGTTTAGAAATTGTTGTCACCAGATGGCCAATACTTGTGGGCGGACAAGCCACCATGGCAGCAAAATATGTTCACTGCTGAATTAAAGTAACCCTGTGTCCCTTAAGTGACTATGCAAATTAGTCTACATGTCCCATGCCCTAAACTAAATTGGCAATTTAAATCAAGTAGCTAAACAGTAGCTAAATAATACATGTGGGGGAATGAGACAAGTCTCTGGGGCTAAATATGACTAAAATTCTAAGTAGCAAGTTGGTCAGCCACATCAAATCTTAACAATTAAAAGTGTCTGGGATGTCACATTAGCTCAAAACACTTATTTAAAGAGTAAGCTTATTTAATCTACTATTTGATAGCATACAGTATTATACTATATAATTATTAATTGTTCAGTCATTTTCCTATTTGAATATATTGTACTCTTAAATAGCTTAAAAAACTCATAGTCTGTTTTCTTAACATGCTGACAGACACAAAATTGGAGCCTTTTCTCGATGAAGAAAAACCTACAAGATCCATTTGCATGTGCAAACACGCAAGTAAAGTCCAATCAATACACATTATTGGCTCAGCAAGGGCAAGGATTTGTAAGAAAACAGAGATCCAGTCTAAGGGGAAATCCTTTGGACTCCTTAACTTGAAACTCTACTGCAAACCTTTGCGTCATCATTTATGGCAAAAAGGAGACCACACTATAATTTCCAAACACAAAGCCTAAATGACATCAGCTTTCAACAGGCACAGCACCCCAGTTAAGATGAAAATAATCAGAGCAGACAAGAAACTACAGAAACATGCTGTGACCTTTCAAGTCTGGGGGGGAAAGGCTGTGTGTACATTTACAAAATGCAAGGGGACAGCGAAAAATAATTCCCATCACAGAAATTGGAGTGTGACGAATGGATAGTAAAAGAGCCGGTCAGTAACCTGAACTCCCAAATAATCTTGCCTAAGTCTCCATGGCCACTTTGGAGGAGCAGTGGGGGGGTTTGACACAGGGAATAGGGGACCACCTGCACACCCAGAGAGCCAGCTCTGTACTGGCACCACCATTTGTTACGCTCTGGATTCCCATTACTTTAGAGCTCGGTTGGCTGGGAAATTCATCTCCTGGTGTCAGGTTTATCAAACCTCTATGCAAACCGTAGTGGTGGAAATGATCAGAGTCATGCAAGGAGCCTACGGAGGATAGAGATGTCTTCACTTAACGTGCGGGAAATCCAGTGCATCAAAGTATGCAGGCTCACCTAGCTCTGATCTGGTTTCCTTATGTTAACATTATTTTAGGACAGTGTGAAGCGTAAGATACAAGCCCTCCACTTTAAAATTATAAGTAGCAACATTAAATGCATGCAAACCAGCATCAGCAAGCTTAGTGTCAGCCCTAAATTGACACTTGACACACAAGGCTCTTGACACAGCGAAAGCTGCTAACGCTAATCTAATATATGCTGTATATTAGAAAGGTGGCATTAGCCAAGCCTGGCTTGAACGCCAGCTGGGAAAGTCTGCGGCAAAGGAAAAAGGCCTTTACCCGCCGATCGCTTCGTTTAGGCTGAAGTGATCACAGGTTAGCAGTGGAAAATTGTGATTCCAGGTCCTGATGTTACTGGATGGACACTGACTAAGGTGAACAGTCATATGTGATCAATCCCTATTCAATACTGTAAACATTAAAATGATTTAACACATTTTTTCTATTGCAAACACTGTTACCCATATATCTTGTTTATATCATTGCAGATTGGATCTATTTGGACTTTGGACAAATAAGAAATCAGAATCAGAATCTGTTTATTTACCAGGAATGTTTACACAAACGAGGAATTTTTCTTGGTGGAAGGTGCATGACATTAGACATTAGACGAGACAATCGACAACAACAGTATTAAATTAAGTATAAGATAAAGTGCTCAGACAAACAGCTAACATTAATGTAAAGTGTATGTTAAAGTGTACTGTTAAAGTGACATGTGTATTTAAATATGAAGTGTGAAGGGATGTGTAGGGGAGTGACCAGTAAAAAATAGTCCTGGGGGTGACACTCAGATTAGTCAGTAGTAATAATTGTTAGTTGCTGCCCTGAAATTTGCACAGGCCCAAAAATAATTGTGGTGTACAATCGTCTTCACTTATAATTAGTTGTTAAGAGTTGGTAGCTAAAGCCTCATGTTAAGAGAACGATCCCAACCAGTTGCAAACCAAGAGATGTCATGTACAACTTTCTACATATGAGACTTTGCTGAAAAAGTGTGCACACGCCCGGGGAATCTTCAATGGGTTCAGAAAGGTTAGAACACAGGGTCAAACGAGCCTTCCTTGAGGCCTATCCTTTCTACATGGTTCGCCGTATCAATAATACAGACTGACATGCACAAGATACTCTCAAGGAGAGCCAGTCAGTTTGCGTCGCCAGAGCTTGCCGTGAAATAAACAAATGAGAACTGACAATCCTTGTGATCGCCCTTACGTCTCATGAAGAGGATCCAGCCTCGTCTACTCTGTCCACCCCCAATGGATTTTACACAGAATCCAGGTGGCTTTGTTTTCCGCTACAGAAGACATTGCCGAGACGAAAGGAGCACCACCCCAAAGATATAAAAATAGTTTGGAGTTAATTGAAGGCTCTTTGCAAAATGTGAAAAAAAGATCATCAAGTGACAGTGAATGTGCAGTGTAAACGGCTATGAAATACAAATCAGATGTACTGAGCATCTGGGAGCAGCAGCACTGAGAACGTGAACCAGTAAAATGTCTGTCAGGAGTTGAAACAGACGTAAAAGAGTGTAGAAATTGTATTAGTTGCAACAATATGGCTCCCGGTGGGATATTTTAACAGAAGCGTGGGAAAGAACGAGGATGTGCTACAAATGCATCCAACTGTACCAATGATCACATTTTTCACGACAAAATAAAAAAATACCATGAATAATTCTAACATATTAGCAATTCACAACAAGAAGACGCTATTGATGTTATTACATCCAACATCTTATTAAGTTATCTCAGCAAGGCATCCATGTGATGGGAGTTTAACATATTTTTTTTAATTATTATTTAAAAAGTCTTTGTCATTATTAACAGATTTGTGTTGGCGGAAGATGAGGTGAAATTTCTTAAAACATACATTTGTGCAGTTAAAATAGCAGATGATCTAAGGTATACAAAATTAAATAATAGAATATATCTGGCCAAATATGTGGAATATTGGCACATTTTTCATTGTAAAACCCAGCCGCATTTCAGTTGAAAGCCTTTTTTCTAAAAAGTTGTCAATCATTCAACAAAGGTGCAAACAGCAACACTCATTTGAAATCATGTTTGATCCACACACACTATGTGGATCAACATCCTCCAATTAAGGTAGTTTCCTATATAGCATAAAAGTCATGAAAAGCTTTAGGGATTGAAGTTTAATTAGGATGCAAGAATTAAAGAATTAAAGGCTTAACTTAGATCAGCTGTCAGTCAGTCTGACTGTTAATTGGCTTGGGTTTTATGTGAAAAAATCACCAATGTAAAGGCAAAATATAAGACCAATGCAGTAGGTCTGACTAAAAGAAAGGAAAAAAACAAGTTAGTCATATGATGCAGTTCTACAGCTTTGCTCTAAAGCTCCTAATTAGTTGAGACATTTTGCTTAGTGGCTTGGCATTTTAGCCACAGGGGGGCTGATACAGTAGATTGTATTGGACATGCCCGTAGAAGGACACAAAATGCAAAAGGCTGATTCAGGAGTCAAAATCCTGTGCTCTACTAAAATAGTGTAAAGCAAAGCAAACAACCAAAAGCAGAGACCACAGTATTATAATTCCATGCTAAATGTGATGGGTGTAATTTCCTATCCTTCATGCAAAGTCATGGTATTTTAGGGAAGGTGTGGAAAATAAGCATCAAACTGAACAGTACAAGGACACTAGCAATTTGCAGAAACAAGCAATTACCCATTTAAAATTTCACACAAGTCTATCCCACATAAACTTGTTATCACAAGTTATTCAACAGCGGCAGGGCCTAGATAGAGATGTTCATTAGCCTATTGCTGAGACAAACACATTTGATGGATTAAACAGTCAAATATAACAAGATGCTTGAACTGCTGTCCTGGTTGTTAAGGGAGATCAAAGTGCGGCCTGAGGGTCTGGTAAGTATGAGGCGCAGGATTGGTTCAGCAGAGCTCCAAAAGAACAAGTGCTGGACCAAGGAGATACGACGACATCAGACGTGTGCACTGCATTCCCTGAGGCCTGTTCTTTCAAAACTGTCAGCCTGCCCTGCACCAAATGAGCTGCAAAGGAGGAGGGCAGAGACATTCTTTCAGAAAGCACTTCTAATCTAACAATATGCATAAGCCTCATTTGGTAATGTGCCATTTTAGTGAAGCTGGTTGAATACGGAAAAATCAATTCAGTTTTTTTTTTTAATGCCACCCCCTGTATAATACATTCCAGAGAAAATAGAATCCTGGAAGCAATTAGCAATTATGGCCTCATATATCATAATAGGTATGCTTTTCATTTTCATAAAACATTTTATTTTGTTCTTCTTTTTATTAAAAATGCATGCACTAACAGTTGTGCATGCCAGGGTTTTTAATTTCAAGCCAAGCAGACCCGACATCACACACGGACTTTAAAAATATGGATGTGTGTGGCACTGCTGTTGGAGTACTTTTCTCAGTGACACATACTATATTTGCTTGCTGATGGATTGCCTGGCTGCCTGAACTAGTGTGCAAACATTAAGGAGACAGAAGTGCTGATTAAATGTTTTTTTGCTTAGCTTTCAGGCACATCATAACAGACAGGCCTAGGTTATCGGTTTCTGTGACATTTCAGCAACTCAACAGTATCAATTTAGAATTAGTTTCCTACTGCAGATTCCAACTTTCTAAATGAATTAGGTATGGTTGTGTGTATTTCGTCCTTCTTGTCTGTTAAAGGCCAGAATATACTCAAAATGAAGCTTCCGCTTGACAGACTGAAAGCTGTGGAAAGCTCTTTTCTACGATAGTGCTCTCTAAAGTCCCTATTGCACAAGCAGCCCATCTCTGAAATGTTTGGGAACATTTACAGCATGGGGTCATGTGTAAATGGAAGCATGGATCGATGTTCAGGGAAATGTGTACCGCCAATTTGCCACCTCAAAACCTAATAATGTAGTGTCAGTATGGTTGTGTTGTTAATGGAAGCAGTAAAATTGCAGGGACACGCACTGAAGGAATCACATCGGTCCGACAAAAGATGTTTTCACAAGAAGCGAGCCGACCAATCACAGGACTCCTCTGATGGCATATGTGAATCTGCGACTTGTTGACAGTTCAGGATTTACGCCAATGCTTTGGTGGTAGATCTGACTTGCCTCGCAAACATGTTGAATATAAAATACATTACAAGAACATTAGCACTGCACAGAAGCAGCTCCTCGCTCACCACGTTACCGAAAAGAATACAAGACATCTTCCACCGTGTACGCATACATCTGGCCTTGTCACATCGTCTTCTTCTGTTGAGTTTTATGGTGGTTGTCATCCATAAGTGTTGTATTACCCCCATCTGCTGGACTGCCATGCCATGTGAAAATGGGACGAAATGTAATATAAGTGTTAATAGTGAAAATCACTCGTGGTGCTTGAAAGTTTATCCCAGTGACTTTTTGTGATGATGAGCCACTTATAACCCTCTTGACCATTACGCACAGCTTCTCACCGCACCTTAAGTGCATCCAATCGTAAAAATGCTAAACAACTTAGCTTCCCAACATGGTGAATGATGCAGCATACAGCGTGTCCTTTCTCTTTCAGCCTAAGAATTAGTCATCCTCCCAGTTAGCAGTTGCACTTTCAGTAATACTTAAAACAAAACTGAAAAGAGGCCAAACAGCAAAGACGTTTACAGGATGTGGTGTGGAACGTCAGCTGAGGAGCTGATCTTGGTGTATTGACTTGACATGCCAAATAATTTATCTCATTTAATCTAAATCCAAACAGGAATGCATGAAGATATGTGGAAGGAACATTGCATCCAGTACTGCCTTGTTGCCATAGAGGGATGTATTACCACAGTCCTGGTGCAAAGTGTGACCGATCAATTTCACTTCCTACTGAAAAACAACACGTCGACGAGTGGGGAAAATCAGCAACTGTTATGTCCCAGCCTTTGTTACATCTGCGGACCATTCACAGACACATGATATCTTGCAATGCTCAGTTTTTGAGAGATGTAAACAAAGGAGAAAGACAATGGAGGAAACTCGGAAAAAGCGAATGAGGGGCAAGCTTTTGTCCCCACATTTCTCACGGTGGGCATCGGAAACAGCCAGATGCTGTCCATAACGAGTGAAGGCCAGAAAATAGACAGCCCTATTTTTCTAATGAAGTCAAAGGTTACGGGGCTGGGAGGTACGTGGGGCATAGGCAAGACTGTCCCAATGCCATACCACACCCATTTGTTCCATAGGGGCCAGGTTGCCCGTGGCATCGCACGCGGTAAGAAATTAGTAGAATAAATGTGCATGTCCTAATAATTTTACATTAAACAGTGGTGTGTAATGGATTTATACTTAATGTCACTTCAAGCCAAGAATGCAATTTAGGATTTTCACATTCACTTCAACTGTTCATGCTAACTCAGTATAAACTCACTTTATTTAACCTGTGAACACTTATGACCAGGATGGTTGCCCACATTTTTTTGGCTTGTGAGCTACTTTCAAAATGACCACGTCAAAACGATCTACGATCTTGCAGGAAGTCAGAGTGGCCACAGTCAGCCTTCTCCAGATGCGCACGTAACAGCCGTCTTTGAAGAGCTCTCGCTCGAATAGGCGATCTTCGTTGCCACATCCATGATCTCTTTCATGTTTAGCATTGTAGCGCATAATGCTTGTTGCAGTGGTATCTAAGGAAGTCTGGGAAAACATCGTCCTCCCTGCACTTGGCAATAAATCCATTCAAGCGGCCGACCATTGCGGGCAGTCCGTGGTGATTGACATTAATTTGCACGCTGGGAGCTGGGTTTTGTCGATAAAGTTTGTTTTATATTATTGGCATGCGATCTACCCGCATCTAACTCTGCGATCGAGTGGTCGATCGCGATCGAAGTATTGGGCACCCCTGCTTTACACTAGCGTTTCACACAGGTGTTTTGCTCACAAGGTGAGAAACCAAGTTTAACTCTTAAATAAAACATCATGAACAACCTCTTTTGTAGCAGAAACACACCTTTGGGTCAGTACCACACATTACTTTAAGTTTGGGTTAAGCAAAAATAATTATGTGTTCCGAGTTTGTCACATAGAAAACTGAAAGAAGAAAAAAATCCTAAAACATCATTAACCGCCCAGAAGACAGATACACTTTGCCTTCTGTACTGGCCATGTTGTTTTTCATGTGCTGCAGCTTCAAGGCCAAAATAGGCAACATAGGTTAGGATGGAAAAATGCAAGCGTAAAACGGTCAAACAACTTCAATGGAGCAAAGGGAAGCAGTTGAGGGTTTAAGCAGCTTCTTCACAAAAACAGATGATTGAATTTCTGCCTATTGTTCCGCAGGCCGTGCAAATTTTCATAAAGCACAGCTCAAGCATGGAGAGAGAGAAAACAGGCGACAAATCTGAGGCCTCATTTCAATTAAACTATAAATAGCATGCACAGAAAGGAGAACATTTAGAGAAATTGTATAGTGCTCTTTTTTTTCTTCATACAACTTGTAAAGCTTGACTTCTTCAGGTACTGGAAGTAGAATGCGGTACTTGTGTCACCTCACTAGGTGTGACATACATTTAATTACAACGTCTGCATAATGGCCAATGCTATAACCATAGAAACACCTGTGATTGATGGTTGTGTTAAGAGGAATAGTTACACGCCATTAAACGGGTGTAATAGTGCATGGCAGTCATCTCAATAACCTGAAACAAAGCAATTACCAAGTCATTAGAAAAAGGAATAGACTAATACAACCAGGTGCACACCATTATGAGTGACGTGCCTTAACATCAGCCTATGTGGATCTTTTGGAAATGAAAATGTTACGACTGTGTGGAACTCTTGGTATTTCATTTCCCATGATAGGTCATGGATTTAATTGAGATAAATTCGGATTATTTCTACATACTAACATTTGCATTGAAATAGCTCTTAGTTTCATGAATGTGAAACAAAGTTTGCATGCTATTTCCCATCTCGTAGGCATCCTCATCTTACACTGCAGATGCTCTTCTTGTCATACTGAATGCTCATTTCCCATGGGATTAGATTCAGCTGTGCCGTGATAATAATTTGATGGATAAATCAAGAATACTTGTTTACAGGAATACCGCCCCACTTTCTGGCCCACGAGCCGGGTTCAGAGCACAGCAGCGCTGAAGATGATTAAGAGAACTCCAAATTCCAATGAGAGAGAGGAGATGGAGGGACACAGATGTGCTGTTGTTCGGAGAAAGTAGCATGCAGACGGGGTATGCCAGCTCAACCACGCACCACGACACACAAAGCTATGTACACGTGCAGACAGCAGCGCCACTCAATCTTTCTGGTCGAGGGCCAATCCATCTATAGCTGGTTGACTGGGATCCAATCACCAGTCCCAACAGGGCCAGAA
Organism: Taurulus bubalis; assembly: GCF_910589615.1. Taxonomy (NCBI): domain Eukaryota; kingdom Metazoa; phylum Chordata; class Actinopteri; order Perciformes; family Cottidae; genus Taurulus; species Taurulus bubalis. The sequence continues at coordinate 25,872,007 of NC_136589.1, forward strand.
TAAAAGAATGGCAGATAGCATGTGAAGACGACCACTCTCTCATAGTGGATTGATGAGGCAAATCTTGTGGCGGTTCACGAGGCATCCCACGTCAGGACGAACATATCGTAAACCATCTCTGATGTCATAAGGCAATAAAAAACATGCCTTTAACCTTACTATGTGTACAATGTGTATTTGTTTTGATATTGTATTTCTGATGGTATTTTGCCATTCAACTATAAGAAGCCCATTAGGTTGTGTCATGAGTTTCAGTTGACTTTGTCCCTAGCGGATCACACTCATTTTCTTGTGTTTAATGCTGCAAAACATTCTCAGTCTCGAATAGAGATGCAGAAACAATTTGAGATGAGTGCAAAATAGAGTAACAGGGAACAAAAGAAGCTTAAGAAAGACAGATCGCTGTTCTATTTTTCTAGTTATAGGGAAAAGTAAACGCTGCGTTCGCGCACGAGGAATGCCTCATGCAGTTGTCTGATTGGGAAAGTGAAAAATGCATGCTTTATTAGGGATGCCGCCGACTGTTATCTTAAATATCGTCACCTTCCTAAATATGCGCCCAAGTAATTTTTTCAGGTTTTTTCAGAAAACACAAAAAACTTGACCAAATGTAATAGGGGTGCACTGTAATACCGGTCAAATTATGTTATGCTTACTAATATTATGTCCGAGTAAGATTTTCACTGACAAAAATCCTAACTAAATTGCTAGCTTAAATGCTAGCTTCAAAATGCCATCTTGAAAAGCTTGTAAAATTGCCTAAGTCACATTGTCTTTTGATTTAGGCAAAATAAAATGGCCTAAGTCACACTCTTGGCATAGGCCATTATACTATAGGGGTAGAATCGCATGATCTGTTCAGCTGAGGATGTAGACGATTTTACCAGAGGTTGCTAGTATCATGAGGAGATGATTTAGGCAAGAAAATCATTTTTGTCAAAACATGACTTAGGCCATTATTTTAGGAAGGTGACAATATGGAAACTGGAGATCTGCATTAACGCTTTCTAGTCGCACATCACTGATAAAGCTATACTGTGAACAACACATCTGAGTTGAAATCGGCAGTATGAGAGCTGGTTATGTTAGATGTGAGCAGCCGGTGGGCAACATGGTCCTTTTTGTCTAAATAACACAGCAAACGGCTCACATAAAGAAGTTGCATTGAGTTCCATTAAGATGTGTGTAAGCTCTCTTCAGTAAAAATGAATAGTCGGCAAAGAGTATTTGCAAAAAACTTGAATAATTACCGATATTTGAAGGAAAAGTTTTCACAGCTATATAAAATAGATATTAGAGAGGAAATTATGACCTGTTTATCTTCCTAACACTGGCTCTAAGCAGCTTACAATACACGATTACATAATTGAAACTGCTAATGCCAAAATGAAAGGATAACATTTTTTATTTCTTACTGTATTTTTTTTTGGGTCCAGTTGTCCCTATATCTGTTGATTTTATTTATTTTTCAGTAGGCCAACATTTAATATTTCTGATAAGTAATTTCGGCTATTGGGCGAATACATTATCTCAGCTCAGAACCTGAGTTGACCAAATAGGTGAGTCTGAATAAGTTAGGCCTCAAAGGAGAGCAAAAAGCGAAAGAAAACAACATTGAAACTTAAAAATAAAAACATAAAAGTAGGAAAAACATTTGTGTGGCATTTTCAAGATGGACAGCTCTAATGATGAACAATGGACTTTAGATTGACGCTTCACTTTTTCGTGTTTTGTTGGACAGGCAACAAACCGAGTTAATAATTTCTGACTAACAAGATTACTCTTTTCATGAATTATGATGCTGAGTTTTATTTGCTATTTTACATGGCAAGTCAGAGCCTTTAGGGAAAATCTTTGGGAAAATCCCTTTGTGCTCCTTTAACTGACTCTGAATAATTTAAAATATATTATTTTTAACAACTCCATAATATTAATTGGCCCTTGCTGCACATTTAGTATTCATGAGTAAGCCCTCTTACCTAACAGATAGAAGCTTTTCTGTAAATGTAATCAACACAAATAAAAAATCACAGAGGATGGTTATTCATGAGCCGGTTTAGTTTCCACATCTGTTTTGCCACGACATTAACGGGACCTGATGTGGGAGTGTGAGATCGATGCAATGCCAACATACAGACTGGGTGCTGCAAGATGGCCATTTAGTCTGTGTTTGCAGCAATTATTTCCGAAAAAGTCAGCTACACACAGTAATCGCCTCCACACGGCATGGTGTCCATCATTCTCCACCTTGCTCGTGATTACACAATGAAACAAACAGCAAGCAGCATTTCTTTGTTTGTCAAAGTTGCTAAATGACATTTTCATATTCATATTTGAGTTTAATATAGAAAAAGTCAAACAAATTAAACCACATCCCAGAACACATTCGAACTTTTGTTCATGTGCACTCTGCTCCCTATTCGTTCTCTTGCAATCTTACAGCCTGTTCCTCCAAGTAATAAGATATTTAGATTCTGCTTCGGAAAAGGCAAAATTGACCAGACTATCAACTCAAAACCTTCCAGAAAATGAACACTGAAAGACAGGGTGTACAAAATCAACTCTATTTATAACATGTTAAACATGCATTCTGTCTCGCTTTAATTAAGGGCACAAAGTACAAAGCAGCTTGCTTGGGTTCATCCACAAAATAAAAAACATCTTTAATTTCATCTCATCAAGACATAGTTTGTGCCTTGCTATATTATCATTTAATTGATAACTAAGCCAATAAGACTAAAAACCTTTTTGATTATGCAATCATCATGGCTCTTAATATGGATTGCATATCCTATCATTTATAAGGATAATTATTTATTAAACTTAAGGAATAATTAAGTTTCAATTGGTTTTTCTTTTCTTTTTTTTCTTTTACTTTAAAAGTAAGTCAGTGTGGAAAAGCTTTGATAAGAAAACTATAATTAAAAATATGTATTTAATAATGAATATGTATCATTGAAACCAAAGGGAATACAACATTATTTCAGTGAGTGACCGAAGACAGATGGGATCATTCTTAGCTATCACTTAATTTTCAAATATGTGAGTAAGGCATCGGGTTGAACTGAAATCTGCATCCACAGCAAATTATAGCCCTTTTTAAATATATATTTTTCCCACCAAAGATTTCACTCGCTATCTGTCTATTTGAACTTGCTTATTTTTTATGCAAGGAAGAAAAGGAGGTGGATGGTGTGTGAAGATTTACACCCGGGATCATGACAAGTGTCTCTTTTGACTTCGGGGGCCAAAAAGTTACAAATGACACAAGAAGAAAATTTTGTAATAAACTTAATTCAGTTACAAAATAAACTTGTCTTGTGCGTAAAATTAAGTATTGTTGTCACATTTTGTGGAAATGCTTTTCATTAGCTGACGATGCCCTCATGCAAAAACTCAAGACATTGCAGCGAGTCCATAGTGAAGTCCGATATTTAAGGCAGTATACTAAAAATGGATCTTGTGTTCAATCTCACTGCTAAGAAAAAGAAGAAGAAAAAAAGTGAGTGGACAGAGCAGAGCGGCAAAGATAACAGACTTATCTTTGGGCAAATATAAGACCAAAACCGTTTTCATAGCAACTGGCCCCGAGCTACAGGACAATCGTTATTGCCAAACCCTGCGAGTGGTTCTAATCCTTATTAGGAAGATGAATTACACATACAGCGGCCAAGATACGGGACTGAACTGCATCTCATGAAAAACTGCCATTTACCTCTCCTGTCTGTCTTGATTGACACATGCAATATAATCCTCATCTTCCTGGTTGTTTATTGACATCCAGTCCTCCGCACAGGCTCTTGCTGCTCCTCCTGTGACGGCATCACACACGTTTAACAGCTCAGTCGAATGGCAGCTGCCCTGTTGCTCTTGCTAATGTGCAGAAGCACATGCTCACATCCGAGCCGTGCACCAGAAGGGAGAAGTGCCTCAGGACAGACACCTACTGAGCTCTGGTCCTGTGGTTGCCACGGCGCTCTTTAAGATCCGGCGTAAACCCGAAGTGTCAGTGTCTCCCGTCGTTTAATTAGGGAGATAACCTTGAAATGTATCGCACAGCAGAGGAACTGTTCAATTTCACAGCTTTTCGTCTCTGATTTGGACATGGGCGATTTGTCTGGTACTCATCAGACTTTACATGATTTGTATTCAATTTATATGTGTATATATTAAGATGAATTGCAGCATGCACTAGCCAAAAATCCTTCTGGAGTATTATGACTTCTGAAGTACAGCACAGTGATACAACCACAGGGTTCTGATTTGGTAAACAGATTATTGTTGTTACTGTAGCCCTACTCTAGGATTGTAGAAATACACATTAATAATTATGGTGCACTGCTGACATGTTTTTGTCTAAAGACAATTTTACTATTTGGCTTTTGCAAAGAAAATGCACTATAACTTAGCTTGGCTATGCTCTGTGTGGTGAAGCTTTTAAAGTCAAAACTAGCAATGCAGATCAACTGTTTAGCATTTTGACACCAATTGAAACCATAATCCACACAAAATTGTAAAGATGGATCATTTCACAGGCATAACATATTCAGTTCAGACTGAAAATTACTATAAACATAATCTGTAGTTTGGACGAATACATTTATTTTCCTGACTTATTTTTCATAATTTCTTCTCAAAGTACTACTAACAGAAATCCAATACATGGGAAGCATACAGTAGGCTAACTAACATCGAATGCTTTGCTTGATGATGGTGAATTTGGTTGACAGCAACAAAAGTTTCCCGAAGTATCAAGTGTTGGAGTTCCCCGAGAGCACATCAATGCACCACATACCATCAGAGTCAGCCCCCACACACACTGTTGAATGAAGTCCAGCTGCTACAGAGCGGCTCCATAGCACGGCACATTTCAGACTTTCATTTCTAAAACATCAAAAAACACCAGTGTGGTCTTTGAACGTCGTTATAAAAGATGCACCAGTGAAGAAGAAGCAACATTAAATTCATCATTCTGTAGCCTAGGGTGCCTTGCAGCACCAAAGTGGGACGCACTCACAGAAACAACATATTCGCTTCTGCACATCCCAATGAAAAACAATAAGTGTTTCTCCCATCTCAGTAATTGCTCAACATATGTAGAAAAAACACAATATCCAATTCAACAGTCCAACATCTAGTATTGGTTTTAATTATTACCTGCTGAAATTCCATTATTGGAAAAATAATAGGCTGGTAATTACATTTTCCAATTTCTCTGTGGATAATTTATCAGTCGAGCGCCCGCATTGTCAAAGCATATGGATGTCCAACAGATCTAGAACATATCAGCTCGTCTGTAGCCCTGAAAACAACGTTTTTGAGATACAGGGATTTTAACAAGTCACCGCATGTTAAAGCTAGCAAAATATACATAATTTGCCCATGGCTGAAAACCAGGGAAAGTGTGATCTCACCTCACGACTAAACATTTAGACATTTCACAATTGATGAGTCACACTTGTTGCTGATATTTAGATTGTCACACATCCAAAGCAACACATGTCATACCTATCAACCGAGACGGACTGACAAATATTTACTTTCACTTAACATCTGCCACAAAAAGTCCGGCAGATGAAAGCCAGAGGGAGTGAAATAATTGGCAAGACATCATGGCAAATGGGAAGTAGGGGAAAGAAAGTCACAGTAAAATAAACCCATTGATCTGACAAACCCGATTAAGTTATCAATGCATATTAAATGATGAGTTTAAAATAAACTCTAATGTTTTTTGTTGTCTTCATTTTGTTTGAGCAAGGTCAGTCACTGCTGCTTGTCCCTTTGAAGCTTTAGAACTGAGTGACTGTTCATCTGCTACCTCCACTGGTCAGGCGGTCTCTAATCAATAGCTTCATCTCTTCTCTCAAAGAGACTCATTGGAATGCTCCAGAGGTGTCTGGGAGGAAGTACACACAGTCCTTGACCATGCTTCTTAAAATGTAAATGAGCCTCCAAATAATGGGACAAGTCAGCAATGAATATGCAGACGACCACAAATTATTTTTGCTCATCTCATAAATCATTTTCTGTTTGTTGGCCTTTCGGAGGTCTCAAGATTGTTGATTCTCAACCGAAACCAAGGACCTTACTTCAATTAACCCCGAGGCATGGAAAGTCCCTGCGTCTGTAACCTTGTTCTATATTTCGCCTGGGTGATCTAATCACAAGTGAACAGCTACAAACATAGTAGTTGTAACACCATTAGGTTCAGAATTTCCTGTATGCTTAGATGAATGTCCTGAACCAGGATCAGGGCCAATCCGTTTTTTCTGCTCAATTGATTTCAGCTATATAACAAACTATCCATTTCCAAACCTTTTTTTGCTCCACTAGCTGACAGCTGGGACACTAGCTGTCAAGAGCGTCCAATTGCTCGCCATGTGTGTGTACAAATACACATTTAAATAAATAAATACATATATATGTATATACATATATATATATACATATATATGTATATATATATGTATATATATGTATATATATATATATATATATATATATATATATATTATATTTATGTTATGACTTTTCTGGTGCTCTGCCTAGGTGTTTACATTTTGCGAAAGCAGAGTGCAATTCAATTCAAACAATATATTTGTTCCCGAAAAAAGGTCATATGGTGGTCCACCGGAAGTTGTGGGACTTTGCTTCTCTATAGTTTTCTGTTACCTGGATTATGAAAACCAATGTTATTTATATATTTTTTGTGTATATTCATTTTGTATTTAAATGTATCTGGGTGATTAATAACATTTTCTGGGGGGTGACAAACTGTAAATTATGTGTGCACTCTGGAGCTGTAATATCTGACATTCTATATATCAGATTAGATTCAACCCAACATCAAAGGACGAGGGGGATTGTTAAAAAAAAAAGTTGCAAGTCTGAGCATAGCCCTCCATCATCTGTCATCAAAACTTCCAACCCTATTAAATAACTACTTTTCTGTGAAGCAGTTCAGAGGCTGTCATTTTATGTCCTATTGAAAAAGAACCCCTAATTTAAACAGTGTTTGCTCCTTGCTAAAAGATACCATCCAAAGGTTCAACCCAGGAACAATTTTACTCCAATTAATTTGTCAATTAAAATTATCTTACGTATTTCCTGACTCGTTGGACTTCACTTTGATGTTTGTTTGCTTGTTTGGTTGTGGCGCTTCCATATAAAGCACCAGATAAAGTATGCCTGCAAATTATTTTCAGATCCGATCAAAGTGTCTTACTGCTTTGTGCAGGAAAAAAAGCATAGATAAGACTTGGAGCGAGCAGAAGTGAACAAAACTTTATTTGGACATACTGCAGCATTTTGTCTGTCATCGTCTGAGGCTGTTTTAGCCACATTATTCATAATTAACAAAAAATAGTTTGACACTTCTCAACAGCAGTTTGTCCAAGGGATTCAAGTCAGCCGATAAGGGATGGCCGCTCGGTGTGGGAGGGTCCCATTGTAGGACCTCTCCCCGGCTTTATGTTGGCTTGGAAAACCCCGGAGTGGAAGTGGTGCTTTACAGCATCCCTTGCCATGCAGACACTTCCCACGACCCTGCACCATCTCGAACCATTCCGATTCTGCTAGGGAGAAGTCGCGACTCGCCCTACTCTGCCTCTGATTGGCTAGTACTCATTGCCCTCGTTGGCTGGATTGGTGAGCATAAACATGAAGAGTGAAATTGGTTCGGGTAATAATATCAGGGTAAGCCAATCAGAGGTAAAGTACAGTGGGTCATGCCTTCAACATAGTAGAACAATATCGCCGCCTGCAACTCGCCTCTTCCCGGGGCCATGAACTCAGTGCAGGGAGAGACGGGGCTGCTCTGATGTTCACATTGGGATCACAGAGGAAAGTGTTTGCTGAGACTAGCAAAACTAGCTAGCTAACATAATGCCAAGGTTTTCCTCCCGACAGTGACGATATGAAAAGCAATCATGGATACTACCATCAATGCCCTTTTTCCTGTTATTTAGAAATGTTCACTAAAAACACAGCGAAACGTAGCATGAGGTTCCATTTGGAGGTTTCTAACCTTGGTATGAAATTCCTGCTGCATTTTAATATCTGATTATTGCTGAATAAATGCCCTTTTTAAATATTAACTTGTTTTGCCTTATCTCCAAAGGGCCATAAGCAAGGGTGAAGTTGTCAACAATGTTTTGGCAAGCAACAGTAAGCTGGTCAAAAGGTTAAAAGTGATCAAAATCCTTATTTGAATGAAATGGAAGATGAGCACAATATCCAGAATGGAAATAATCATTGTATTCTCAATATCATGAACAAATCATGAGGCTAGTCTTTACTGTGTTTTGTTCACTTTCATACGAAACAAGAATAATAACAATAACAATAAAATTATTAACCGTGCCAGTACTCCCAGTACTCTAACTTGGCCCAAATCACATGAGGTGAGGTAGCACAGAATACTACACAGCAAAGCAAGTAAAGGAGAGAAAAACAAGCTAATCAACATGCAGAGACAGGAAGCCGAGTGAGTCCGAGTCAAGCTGCCAGGCCGCCAGATAAAGATCTGTCTGACACGTAGCCTTTTAAATAATCCACTTGCAAGGATACCATTTAGAAACAGTAGCATCTGGCTTGGAGAAGGTGATTTTCTGATTGGGGGGGGCAGGAGGTTTAGAAGATGGATGACAGCTTGGACAGACACCATGTGGAGACATCTGAGACATACACACTTTGGATGTCACTCATTAAATCCCAAAGCAACTGCTGCTGATCCTCCAGAGAGTTCTAGTGACTCCTTGAATGGAAGAGAAGTGAGCTCCCTCTCTGTCTTCATGTGGATCTTATGTAACAATGGTGAGACACGACTGGGAATGTTCTAATGGGGCGGACTGCGACTAGAAGCAGGTGATGTTGGCTAAAACATTCCCTGTCAGTTTGCATTTCAAACGCTTCATAAGGTAAGTCAAATCCGGTTTGTGCAAGTCTTGTTCGCAGTCAGACTTTGCCGCCCCCTGGTTCTGCCAAGTCCTGCTATTCTGATGAAAACAGGCTAGACACAATCCCAAGAAAGGACATGCCTGATGTGAAAACATACTCGTTATTCCGTTATAACCATCACTATGACTATCACTCTAAAATAGTAATCCTTCTTGCCTTCATAATGAGACTAATGCCTGCTTGCACGTGAAGCCATCTCCCTGTGATGCAGAGAAACCGGTGTGGAAATCAGACAGGATGGCTTATAAAGGCCTAGACGAATCATAGCCCTTTTGAGGGTCTCAGGGAAGTTGTTTGCCATGTTAATTAATTTTTGACAGCCTGAAATAGCCTGAAATAAATCTGCACCATTTCAAGTGACTCAAGCTTTTGTCTGCTCTGTCAATTAATTATGTCAAATAGTGTAGGCAACATTACTTGAAAGTCTGAAAGTAGAAATTCACAAGTGTTGGGAGTCTCCAAAGCTCAGACATGGATGTAAAGCTTATTAGGGAGGAAGACACACAAAGCCATCAGCAGCTTTTCTTAAGACTCAACTATCCAGAAGGACTTAACCTCACTATTTCATACTTTCAGAGAGAACAGTTTTATCTTCAGATTCAAGATTAAAAGAAACAATTTTCAGGAGGCAATTTCTATTTCTCTGACAGTGGTTCCTACTTCATGCCAAGGATAAGGTTTATATCTATATATAGGCCTTGACAAAGAAAGATAATAGTGGAAAAACTGCTTATCCTTGTGCTTGGCATGCTAAGAACAATAGGCTACTTCTTTCACTCCACAACTTTGGTGTCATGAATTCAGTTCTCTCTCTTTTTTCTCCTCTTCTAAATACATGACCAGAGTCAACTTAAGAACACAGATTGTGAGCCCTAAAGTGAGGAGATGTGCGTATGCATGCAGGTGTATGTGTGCGTGGTCTTGCATGCAGTGGTACTGGTGCTGGGGGCTCATATACCTATGTTGGAAAAAAGAGCCTAACCGCTCTGCGCAGCTTGATCTATAAATCAGTGCCCTGGTCAACCTGGCCAAGAGCATTTTCAAACCCATTTGCAGAAGATAATGCCAGCTATTCCTCCCAGCCCCAGGGATAGGAAAGCCAGCGTCATGAATCATTGCCCCTTTTATAGGAGCTGCAGCATGGATCTCACCTTGCTCTGTCCACAGGTTTCTCTGGACTCTTCCTGGTAGGCAGAAACAAAGGGTGGCGAGTGAAGGGAAACGTTTGAACTATGGCTTTCAATGGATTTCAAAGCTTAAAACTGCATCCATGATGTAAGAATCGGTTCACCAAATGACAAAAGTAAATCCCAGATGTCTGTGTATTAATGCCATTGAATCCGGTAATTTTACTGAGCAAGTACAACACAAATGACGCACTCATGTGTTGATTCAATGATCTCACAGACAGGTCATAGGATTGGAAGTTATAGAAATAAATCAGTTGAAATAAATAAGTTGTTCCTTGTTGTTCGGTAATATGACCACGTCCATAAATGTCCAAGCACTATACTTTGTGCAACACTTTTGCAATGGTATGTTAACTGATGAGGTATATTTCATAATAAGTAGACTCCATTGACCATTTTGAAGAGAAGATACATTGGCAGGGCCAATATATTGGCCAAAATTAGTTTATAGAAGATTTATGGGGTTTGCTGTATATTTTGGCCAGTAACAAGAAATTTCACAAACACGATGTGAAAGATATATTCATTATGTGTAGTTTTCAACTAAAATGTCCTGTGCAAATCATTCAAATCTGAAGGAATCTTATTAAACATAATTGTTCATATTGTGTTTTATGTAAATAATAATGCCAATACATCCTTTAGATTTTTTAAACTAATCTACTTTTTTGCCAAAAACGTCTTCTTAAGATGACATATAACCATGGGAGTGGGTTAAATCTTGCAATTTCCATGGTCTAAAGATTTTTGTGTTAGGTTTATCATTACTTATATGAATGAAAATTTACATGAGCAACTTTAAGGTGTTCAACGACACCTTTAAATATTTCTGGCTCACAACCCTGGTTGACCTATGGGGAATTGCAAAATGTTCTTTCATAAAACCTCCTTCGGATGGGCTTTCCACCTTCCTCTTATACGCATAACTTGCAATGGATCAAAACCAGAACCCCTTTTAATATAAGTCTCTGAATCTAATCAGCCGCAAAGTTATGGATGACCAGGTTCAGCCCTTAGGGTTTTATGTCCTTTTATGGCATGTGTTTTAATGTGTGTTTAATATTTATGTTTGTGTCTTGTGTAATGGCATATGTATTTTGTATGGCACTGTTTTTCTATTAATACAGCTCCATCGTGCTATAAACATTGCAAATTAGCGTAGGCCGTAAATGCTATGATATGTGATATTGGAGGTTTTAGGGAATGTTTTTTGCTTGTATATCTGTCCCTTTGAACATAAACATAAACCTATTTATTTAAATAAAGGATCTACCACGCCCATGGGTGTGCTGCAGGGGAACATAACCTGTAGACCTTGTTGAAATGGAAAGCAGCCTTTTATCTAGTGTCCATAAACATGAATAAATTCCATTTATTACAGATAGAGCTAAATTAGTTCCCCTCCCTCCACCACCTCAACCATTCAGTAACCTCATGCTGTGATATTACATTACTTTCTGACTGCAGTTAGGGAAAGTCGAGAGCACTGCCTGACACTGCGTAACTTTGAAACATTCTTATTGTGAGTCAAATGAATGCTGGTAATGTGCAACTACGTATTTGGTCATTTATAATGAAAGCCCATATTTATATACAAACAGGATACAGGGCACTACTTGTCATTCCGGTCACTGCACGGATATTGCATTAAAAGCCAGTTCAAAAGTCTAAGTGATTCTTCATTCCCTTCATGTACTTGTGCAGAGATATGAAAGTGGAGCAGTAACACTGTGTCCATGATGGAAAGTCTTACGGGTTTCTGCCTTATTTGTAATTTGGACTTGAAATAGTATGTGATTAATGGAAGTACTATCCCCCTGGTTGGCGTATCTAACAATGATTGGAGTATGGTAACATGACTAGAAGATAAATTGTAAAATTGAAAAAAAAGTGTTGTATGTGGTTATACTAATATCAATGGTTTAAGTGGACAAATATTGATAAAGATTGCACCATTATTTCAATATTATTATTATTCACCACCTTAAGTGGAATATTTTACTATTTCAATTTATTAAAATCCTTATAATGTTAGAAAGCTAAATATGTATCACTTCTTAACAGCACAGACCTTAAAGATATAAGATGGGCTTCTTAACAGTCTGACCATACGAAACATATATTTCAGCATTTGAAAAGCACAAGCGAGAGCGCTGAGAGTAAATGATTTAGTCAGAAGCCTCCTACTTAAGTCTTAACATGTTTTCTCGTTGTGAGAACAGCACTCTTTTATGCCTTGTCACAGCTTCTAGAAAAACATCTCCAACACTGTGAAGGCTCTCTAGACAGTCTCTGCTTGAAGCAAAAGCCACAGGCCAAGACAATGTTTGGACAGCGGGGGAAATATTGCACTTGAAGCATCATTTTATACAGCTAATGTAAAAGTGATGTAGACAAGAGGGAAGACATCTTCAAACTTGCATCAGCGAAACCCTGTTTATTTAGGTGTGCCATCTTTATTGTTTGGTTCTTACTTCTTCATTGCTTGACCATGAGCTCTGGTGTGACATGGTGACATGCTGTCAACACTAATGGTCTACGATGGCATCAAGGCTCTGTCAGGAGGACACACTAGGTGCTCAGAGCCAAGGCCCTTAGTCGCCCTCCACGGACGAAGAGCTGTCATCTCTGTCCCTCAGTGCCAAAGTGTCCACTCCTTAAAATCCTATCCATCTGCCATATCAGCGGGGCACACGCAGTGCAAGGCATGCACTTTTCCGCCATTCACTGTTGTGGTTTCGCACGCCCAGCTAGTGGCAACGAGGGTTCCGGTGTCAACGTATACAAGCAACACATGGTCAGCTACCATTTTTTTTATGTTTCTGTAAGCAAAAAAAAATACTTTTGTTTTGTCTTGCCACAATTGCTATTAAGTCAGCCTTCTAAAAGTGTTATGGTTTCAGCTTCCAGTCAAGAACTATCGTTACCTCTTACATAAGCAAAAAAGCAACCCGGTGGAGTGGCCTGACAAAATTTCCTAATACTGATTTCTAATCCTTTTTGTTCGAAGAGTCAGCATGATTGTTGCACCTGAAAGTGCACACAAAATCTCTGACTGTCCATGTGCTTGTATCACTGTATTCTCACCAAAACTGGTAATGGCTTGGTAAGACATTCCCTCGAGGGAAGAAGCTTTTAGAGCAAAAGAAAATGGGGAAAGCTATGATGTGCTGACATCCTTCCATTGAAATGAAAGAAAGAGTGCAAGCCAAAAGACGAAAAGCCAAGATTGCTTCTCTAAAAACATAAATGCTTTATTACTATCAAATGACACGTCATGACTTATGCAACAGTGTGACAGTATGTTAAGTATCGATACGGAATAATAAAGTAAATGCAAGACCAAAAGGACATTGCTCTATCCCTCAAATCTTAAATGATATTCCACTCAATATTTAATCAGTACAAAAAAGATGGTGGGCTTTTTATGAAATAATAACTGAGGTCAGGACCTTGGTGACCTCACAGCAGACTATGGCAGCCGTGACCACACCCGAAGTGCATTCTCCGCCCCGGTCAATGAACGATTCTGCACTTTAATCTGCTCCACGTTCTGTGCATGCGGGATAGAAAATAATGCGAACGTGATGCAAGCGATTTGCTCAATTATCGGTGGGGACAATTCTGTCCTCCAAAAATATTGGGAGGGACATGTCCATACCGTCCATATGGAAACCTAAGCCCTTGCCCACTGCTCATTGCATTCAACGTTCAATCTACATAAACTATGTGAATTTTTCACGCTGCATCCATTTTTGAAGCGTTGAGTTATGTGCCATTTAAGTCCAGCCTGATAAGACGGCTGACTGTTTGACCTTCACGTAATGTTCTGCATCAATTCTGGTTCAGTCGGTGTGTTTGTGTGTGTGTGTGTGTGTGTGTGTGTGTGTGTGTGTGTGTGTGTGTGTGTGTGTGTGTGTGTGTGGGTCTGTGTGTGCTCTAATTAGATGAGAACCTGAAAAGGATAGGGTGACAATTTGACAATGACAAGCAAAATGAATGACACCCGCCGGTGAGCCGTTGCTCCATTTGTCTGCAACAAGCGTTTTGTCTGAAATGAAAGAGTGCGTCATCTGGGCACCTCTGCTGACTCTGCACGGCCAAGGCACCGTGGTCTTACACGTGTGTCGCGTGTATCCGTCACCCCCTTGTGCACTTACCAATACACGAGATGTGATAAAACATCTTGTGTATTGACGATGTGTGTTGACTGTGCCATAACCCAAGATGAGCATCCATACAGAATCTGTGCAAAGGTCTCAAACAGAAGGTGTAATAACCCACAAGTGGCAACTGTAGGGCACGAAGGTATTTGGGCTCTAATGATTCATACAATTCACAGTTGGATTTGATGTATTACAGTGGCATCACCATTTTATATATCTTCAACGCTGCGACAATAATGAGTGCCTGAGAACGAGTCTCATATTTCAATTTACTATGGCACTCAACTTTATGAAAGTATAAAAGTATAATATTTGAGAGCGCAAAATGAGAGCGAGTTTTGGCCCATTTCGAGTGGTTTCTCAGCAGGATGACACAAAACAAAAGCAGTGCTTTACAATGCAATGAAAACAACTACATGTGGTGTCAAACCGAGGGACATCACTTGAGCTGAACAATCACACCACTGTGTTGTTTGATAGATATTGAGTAAACTGCACTGTCAACTGTTTGAGTCATCCCATGTATCAGGTCAGGCACACTAAATGGTACGGTATTGTACCGTAAGATCTCATCTTATCATCAGTCGACATAGACCATTGGTAACATTTACAGATGGCCATTGCTTGTTTTGTCCAAACAACAGTCTAAAACCCAGAAATATTTAAAATTAATTCATACTCAATACAATAATGATTTCATTAATGGAAGGGCTAATTATTTCCGACCTAGAATGTTTTCCTCTTATCACAAAAACAGCAAGGCACTGCAGATACTGGGACACATGCTGTACTGTACTGCCCTGATGAAAAGGTTTAATACACAATACCAGCAGGCACGTCATTAAAAGGAACTCATTAAACACACACACACACACACACACACACACACACACACACACACACACACACACACACACACACACACACACACACACACACGTAAATACTGTGACTGGACAAAAACAATCATTTATTTTCCAGTGGTTGGACTGGCGATGTCATTGACGTAAACACGAGTTTGGTAAACACACTGTATAAATAAACAAATTGATCTTTTTGTATTTGATCAATATCTCAGCCTTTTACAGCTGCAGTGAGCTTTCTACACAAAATGAAATGTTTTCACATAATTAATTAGAAGCAAAATAAGCGGCTAAATAAGCGAGCATCCTTACATGCTTAAACAATTACAACACCTGTACACTATCCACTTTTATGTGCTTGGTGGTTAACCCTTTTAATTAGATAGCATGTGTGGTGAGAATGCAAAGCCATCTGTGACAGCAGATGAATAGCAACAGTTTCTACAGCTCACTGGAGACTTTGATATGCACACCAATAGATGGCTAACTGCACAGTTTGAAAGTAAAAGTTAAATTTCTCACATCAGAAACTACCTCAACAGCAAAAAGAGCCGTGGTATGTATGTGCTACCAGCTGGTCATAAACGGAGGCCTTGAAACCTTGACCTACTTCTTATCTTTGATTTAAATTTTGAGTTTGCATGAAAAACAAAAATAATTGAATTAAGCAAATTTGAAATGATCATGCAGCTTAAATGGCAACTGTGGTTATGTCAGTGCTGGCATCTTCACAAACAAAAACAAAAAAGAGAAAATATCCAAATGCAGATTTAGATCTTTTACCTTTTATGAAACCTGATCAAATGAAGGTAATGACTGTACCTGAACACAGATGGTAGCTTCTTCACAGTAAAGCCAGATGCAATTATCTTTGCTGGGAAGTTGTTACTGCGAAGCAGCTGCTGCAAATTTTGAGCTTTCGTCATTAACCGTGGCAACAGGTCCAGAAATCAAATGTCACCATATTTCTCTCCTTAGTGTTTGCTCTTTCTCTTCTCTTACTCTTCAGCTGCAATTTGACTTTGTCATGAGTTGTGTGTTTTTTAACCTGTTTTAAGCCTCGCCACCTATTATCAGACACGAAAATTTCAACTTTTTTTTTTTACGTTTCCTTAATTATCTCCGGAACCACAGCGTTGTTTAACTTCATTTAAATTGCTTAAAATACCGCAACCCTTGTGAGAAGATAAATATGTTAAGGTCAGGCAGCTCTCGGTGAGAGAAGGCTTTCACATAGAAACAGTGATATTGCATATTGCATATTCCGATTATTTAGGTCATAACCTTTCCAAAAAGGTGTTTTATTAGTATGTGGGATGTTGGTAAGGGTCTGAACCATGGAGGTAGTACATGTCGGTGATCGCTCCAAAAGATATGTTTGAGAAATCTTGCTTAGATCATGCTAAATGTTCATAGTTATGATCAAAATATTGTATAAAAGTAATTTTTATTGAAAATATAAATTTTTTTCACAAAAAACTCTGAAAAAAAGATATAAAATAATACAAGTAATATAACTAAATGGGGTTCATACGACTACTTGAACACGGGGAACAAAAGTAGAGAAGTAAAAAAAGTGGTAACATATGGTTCTACGGTTTCCAAAAGGTTGGCTTAGGTGATGAAAATGTAATTAAGCCCGCTTGGTTCATTTAGTAATAGCTACCTTCTAACATATGCTAATACAGAACAAGTGCAGATAAGTCATAAGGCCTCGACACAGCAAATTGCCTGAGCCAATTTTCTGAGAATTTGGGACTGCAGTTCTGATTCACACGTAATGGCTGGAGAAAAAAGCTGGACCGCAAACAGAAAAAGCAGCATAATCCAAAGCAGACGGACCCACTATATCTGGGAGGGTCCTTCTGATTAAATGAAAAACAGGACTGATTAACATTTGACCTTTCAATGTCATCCATATTCACTACTTCACTCAGCTGCACTAACATATTTTTTTTAAAAGACCACAAATCACACACGGAATGGATAAAAATAGGTCTCTAATGGTAGCGCAGGCCATTTTTGGGCCGTGTGTCTGTTTCCACTTTCCCCGTTGCAGGGATGCCCTGTAAAACATCGGTGTAAATGGTTTATAATGCCACCAGTGGACTCTGAAATGGGAGACCTGGTTTCAATCAGCAGTCAAATTGCTCCAACATTACCCTTGCAGACAGAGTAGTAAATCACTCTTTGCCTTTATGCTGCTGACGTTAAGGAACAAGCATTGTTCAAAATCCACCAAGCGTGCTGCTAAGAGTAGCTCGTCTCTACGTGGGGATGGGATGCTAAGCAGGACAATGGTGGTTACTTGCGGTGTCCTTTAGACCCCAGAAATAAAAACATCCTTAAAATGCACACTTCATTTCTGGAGCTGAATCTGAATCTTGAAACCTAGAGTTACTAGCCTGACTTGCAGCCTTTAACTTTGGTTTACAGTCTGGATGCTGTAACCCCTCCAAGTTAAAAAAGAGCCATCTCAACCAGTTTGAACCAGTTTGCCAAATTTAAAAGAGTTCTTGGTTCCTCTGTGCCAACGCCCTGACAGTAGGCCAGTGAAGGATCTCAGAGCAGTTATAATCGCCTATAAACTGGAGAAATGCTGACCCCGCCCACCACAGACCAACACACTATGGGCAAAACCTCTCATTATAACTCCACGGCCCTGAAATTACCGAGACTTCCCCCATATGAAAAGCATGAGAAAGCGTCAGTCGGGAGAGGGTTGTGCCGAGTGGTTTTCCAGCGTGTGGCCACAGAAGAGCTGCTTTTCTTGAACAGTGCCATTCAGCTCGGCCCCTTCCAGGGAGCACCGGCATATGAGGAAGCAAAGGCAGATGCTCTGGCTACTAGCCCCAGGCCAGGACTGCTAGAAAACACCCAACACAACGACACACAAATGCTCACACAGGCCAGAGATTTACCCGGGAACAACAAACACAGCAGAGACAGCATTAAAAATAGCGAGTAAACCCATTTGAGTGCAGAAATTGTCATCCAAAGTCATGTTTTTTAAAAAAACATGGTAACCCTGCCAAAAAGGTAACCCTGCCACAAATGTTCAAAATACAACACTGGTCACTGGTTTCCCTTTTGCAGTAATTAATAGATCATGCATGAAAGGACTAACACCAAAAAACAACTGGAACTAAGATATTATTATTTTCTGGTTCTGTTTAAGGTTTATTTACATCAGTATTTGGTTATTTGACTTGTACTCAGATTAGATCTGGAATTTCATTGGGTTTCTGTACTTTTAGCCATTGGTCAAACCGCAATATAAACATTGCAGTTTCGATTGCTGCAATGTCAGCAAGCTGATGTTTGCCAATTGTTTCTATGGAGTCTAGCTTTTGCCAATATGTAAGACGAGCAGATGACGTCACCCAATACAGGCCGAGGTTATTTTTATTCAGAGACACTGATTCCAAAAATCCCAATAGACACCAAATTAACTGTTGACTCGTCTGGCAAGAAAGCATTGTGGTGATCCATTGGGGGCCACCCTGTGATCTCTAAGGCGTCACAAAGATTAAGTCAAATAATTAATATGTCTTCTCATGAATAATTGTTGGTGTGGTTGGAGTACCAAGGCCTGTTTGCCTGCTACTTGCTATTGCGGGAATGTGTCAGTATTCAATAAATAAACACCTATGACGGCAGAACATGTTAACATATTGTACAGAAAATGTCAAAAAGTTAATTGATTGTATAATTGTTCAAAGCCCACAAAAAGACACAACGGAAAAATCAGGATAAACACAGAGAAGAAACCCTGCAGCTTCTCAACATCCAGTCAACATGATTGAAGAAAACAGTAATGCTTCAGCAGCATGGCACCTAACTGCACTGTCAACACAGCTTTACATGCTACAACGTACTGTATAACAAAAGGTAACTGTGGATGCTTCATCCAAACAAAACCAGAAACAGTCACCTATATCCTGAAATAGTTTACAGTGAGACCCTGCAGCGTGAGCAGCATGTATTCTTCAGTGTCGCAAAAGCCATGATATCTTAACATGGCTTTCCCACTGAGGCCTCTGTTACAACCTTAACTATCCAATTACCCTGAATCTAGTATAAAAATACACCGTGTCACTGTCTTTTCAGTCGACAGACGCTGAAGGTTAGACACCCAAACATGCAGCGGGCCTCGGATCCAGTTGCAGCGAGCCTCTGATGCAATTCCAAGAAACGAACCCACCCTTATCACCCTCTTACAGTTTGGCTCATGGCACGGTCTCTTCATTGTGTCTGTGACAGCGATAATCGGATTCACGTATTGATAGAGGATGGCCATGAGGCTACTTCAGCACGTCACTCCTTTCTTCAGAGAAACAAAACAGTGCTGCGGGCTGGATGCAATGTTGAGCATCTTTCTTTATGCATCCAGATGAACGCTCCCTCTCTTTCAGATCTGTTCAAGACCTGAAGAGGGCTTTAGGCTAATAGCTGTGTAGTGCGCACGCAAAAGCTGTCACACACAACAAAAATGGTTTTACAATAATGTGTGACAGCTTTAATGTATCCTTTGCTCTTCTTTTTGTCTTGCCTCAGCCGCAAGGAGAACATTCCTGACATCCAACCACGGCCAGAGCTGCAGCAATAGTGATTTTAAAGGGCAGATGAATGACACATACAAGACAGGAGCGTTTGAGCAGATTGCCATACAAGAACTCAAATACCTGTCTCTGGCGATGATAAAGAAAAGAAGAGCAACGATTTCATCTGCCGGAGGGGCTCAGGCGCTGCTGACTGACTTCGTCACGCACTCGTGCACGCGCAACACATGAGGGAGGAGGGGGAGAGACCTATGGCATCAAATCCTTACATTTCAGTCAAATAAAACAAACATGGGGACAGGCTCACGCGCCACAAACCACCATTGCTCCTGTTTATGATTTCATTAGTGATTCTCGATTGAAGCTGTCGTCCCTGCAAAGAGCATTTGCAAACTGAAAAGTGCCTGCGCTCAGTTCTATTGCCAACTCTGCGCAGGTTTCTTAATCGGGGAAAATCACTTAATAAGTGATTGAGACAAAAAGTAGTCTGCTTCTTTCCCCGTTCACCTTCATTTCTGTTGAGGTTTTTTGTTTGTTATATATATATATATGCGTGTGGGAAAAGGAGCACAGGATATTTCCGAGATTCATTCATGCGGACCAATTATCATTTGCTTGTGAAATTAAAAAGTAGTTGTTAGCTAATACATTCAGAGTTAGCGTAAATAAATACTAAACAGCAACACGCACACAGCGTGCGTGGCTGTCTGACGTTAGCTGGAGATCGGTTGTGCCAGCGCGAGCCGCCTGAACCGTTTACGTTACACCTTCAGAAGAAAAAAGCCTTTTCAAAGTGGTTCCAGCTCATAAAAACACGCCGAACAAACAGACACACGGATGAAGGACATTTCGGCAGAGTTCACCAGCAGCAAGTTGGTCTCAAGTTCAGTGAAAGAAGAAGAAAGAAAGATAACGGTGCACTTACTGAATCTCCTCTTTGTCACCGCCGTTGGCATGTCTCTCCTGCTCTGAACCCGCTCCGTTAGTCCCGTCTTCAGTTCGTAGCAACAACACACACAAAACAAAATCCACTTCACGTAATTAACATGCGCAAAAACACACGAGTTAGCGCCAACCAGCCGGAGAGGGAACGAAACGAAAAGGTGGGAAAGATACGAGTCCGCTGCCAGAGGAGCACGAGGTCCTATCCCGGTCGGCCGGCCGGGCTCGTGCAGACCGGATCTATTCGTGGCGGCTCGCTGCTCGCGGGTTCACGTCAGCTCCGCTCGAGTGTTGAGTGTCGCCGCCTGCGTGCGCGAGAAGGCGAGACCAAAATGTTATGTCTTCCCCTGTTTGCAAGCACATTTGCTCTTCTTTTGCAAGTTAATTTGCGAGCGCAAGTCCGCGCACAGCTTCTCCCCCCCCCTCCCTCCCAAGAATGAGCTGTGGAAGGTGGGGAGTTTTTTTTTTTTTTTTACGTCTCTCGCTGCACAGTCACGCTTCTTTCTGCCTCTGTGGAGAGAACACATACAGGTCGGTCAGCAGGATCTTCGGATCCACTCGGCTACACTCGCTGCTGTGTCCATTCATTACTGCCACCCCCCTCAAGTCCTGCAGCCTCTGAACACATGCACTCGACAGACATGAGGGGATCTCATATACCTGGCCTTTTATTATTTTTAAGCACCCGCAAAAAAAAAAAGGAGACAGTGGACCCGTAATTGCCACAATGAGAGAGATATGGCAGCAGGCAGGGTAAATTCATTACAACAGTGGGATTAAACTGTTTCTCGTGTTCCTGGGGGGAGGGGGGGTAATCCAGGTGGTCCCCAGGCCCCATCTTGGGAGCCAGCACAATGTGTCATGAATCATCAGTGAGAATAGAAAATGTATAAATACTGCCCTATTATCCTCATTTTCTAGAGCAAATACAATGCACACAAACAGCCTCCGCTCCCCTTCCGCATCCTTGCTCTCACCTTGTGAAGGCTCAGGACAAGACTGTAATTCATAATTTATAGGTGCTGGCCAACTTTCTGGCTCTTTCACCAGTAGTTGAAATTGTTTTTTGACACAGCCTCGGGAGAGGATTTCAGAAAAAATATCCCCACACACACACGGTTCAGAGGCACACAGGCATGTTAAAAAGCTGTCTGGAATAGGAATACTTTCATGGTTTTGCAACTTGCAACTATGAATATTAAGAAATGTATTAATAAAGACCCGAAACTCTGCAAATACTTAAAATCCACATTTGGTATTTCCAAATGTAGCTGTCAAAAAAAAGGCCAGATTTGGTAAAGTGCAGAAACCATAAGTGAGGCAATGTAATGGACACGGAGAGAGCGCTCTGCTTACAGTGCAGCCCGGCAGTTAGTGCATGAGCACTCAAGCGACTCGGTTGAACGTGCGGGGCATGGATGCTGTGACCCTTAGTAATGAGGACCTGAATATCTTTAGGATACTGACATCCCGCCTTCTAACCTTAACATGATCAATTGTTAGCTTGGCGCAACTCCCGCTGAACTGCAGCCCAGATATCCACCACACCTTCCTAATGGCTGGTGCAAATGACGTTTACACAAGTTTTACCATGCCATAAATGTCTTGGGTTATCAGGTAGGTCCTCCATTCGCCACACGCACGGAATTGCACACACACACACACACACACACACACACACACACACACACACACACACACACACACACACACACACACACACACACACACACACAGGCATAAGTACACATGTACTTCATGTTCCAAAATGAGCTTCTATTGACCTGGAAAGGAAATGTTCATTTCCTTTTAAGTTATAAATGATAACATTGGACAGTGCACAATGTTCAAGGAATAGGATCCTGTCAGACAAATAAGAGCCAGCGCTGTTGCAAGCAGAGGAAGGAAATTGTTTTGGTAACGGCCATCAATATGTAGGTGCCAGACAGAGAAACTGGTGCCTGCACTCAATAATGCTGTATTTCTGGTGGCCAACACCAGGCCTGTTTTTCAGTGTGGACTGTAGAGCAGACCTATAAACAGCCTCTGCCTGTGAAGGTCAAATACAATGTCTTGTGCTGATTGTTTGTTTTTGCTTTTGCAGCTGTGGTGCAAAGGAACCTGCTTTGCCCTTGCCAGATTTAATAAAAACAATCACCAAATAATAATTATTCTACCCTGAGCACCAAACATTTGCTGAGCAACACATTTTTTATGCCGTGATCTTGGTCCTCTTGATGTTGAAACATACATAATTAACTTTTTGCCATCCAATCGGTTTCACAAAACTAGATTTGAACAGAACATAACGTTGAAAATATGCAGCTTTTCTGCACATTAATGTTGTATTAATTAAGTAGCGGCATTTAGGATCTTAAACCCAGTCAATTAAACAACTTATATCCATCAGAGTATTAGAACATAACTCCCACTCTAAACAACCTCTTAATTATTGCTGCAATTTGGAATAAATGGTTAGCTGAATTACTGCAAATCAAAAAGGGAATGAGCTACCATATCAGGCCCGAACCATAACACTCCTGGAATGAAGCTTCATACATGGTTCCTGTTATCAGCAGTTCCTCCTTATTAATTTCTTTCTCTTTCGGGAAATTAATTGGGAAAAATTACTTGTGGTGATTAATTTCTATCAGGAGTGCCCTCAGTTGGTACTTGATAATTTGAAGGCTGACTCAATACTAGTGCAGTCACTTTTCTGTACATCATGCACACTGCATGAATTATAAAAAAAAATACAATACAGACCATGAGTTTATTTGAAAAAAAAGCTTTTGTGGCACTGAAATAGATATTGTGATGTGTGGAAAATAAATGTAGCCATTTGCTGTATTTCCTCTGGGTTATAATAACAGTATATACATGACTACTCTGTAAGAAAAAATAAATAGAAATTCCTATAACATTGAAATGATACACATAAGTACTCAGGGATGCTTGAATGCAATTACTAAGGATGCAATTGATTATAGCATGCTTATTTTCAATTGCAATTGACGGTTAACCTGTGCCCCCTGTTGCATGCTTGAATGCTCCCAGTTTTTGCAAAAGAACAGATTAAGCATATATGCTCAATGTCACCAGTATACATTTATTATTCCACTCCATGTTCTAAGAGATACAAACTAAATCCCTCACTCGCTTGAGATTATGGTCTCCTTAACTAATGACAACAATTGTTTCAGTGTCATAGGAAATGTGTTTTACTCTGTAAAGGGAGGAACTACAACATATTTTCTGTCAAACAGAGATGCATCAGTGGTTTTGAGGCTTTCAAGTAATTAATTTAGTTCACATGTCCATCATTTAGAAACTAATATTAACACCAAGCAATCGCAGGCTTCCTAAAACCGGTCATATTGCAAATTACATCCATATCTGTTTAAAATGTCATCACTCCTTTATTTAATCCTGTTAGACATTTGTGTGGAATGGACATAATGCGCATATATTTATTATTGAGTTATGGTTAAAAAAAGTGTTTTGTGACATCACAGTGAACTTTGACCACCAAAATCAAATCAGTTCATCTTGGAATCCAAGTGGACATTTGTGCCAAATTTGAAAACATTCGCTTGAGGTGTTCCTGAGATATTATGTTAATCGAAAACATGATAAAAAAGGCAACTGATATAAGAATATGATGCCATCGGCAAGCAGTCTGACGACAGATAAGCCTCTTAGCATATTGCAGCCCTTCATATCATCAGAAAATGAGATGTTCCCATTTAATTGTAATCAATTTATTTTCAGATACCGCTTGCAGTAAAAGTCTTACCCTATTTTTGTCAGCTTGCTTTCAGTCAGAATAAAAAAATAATGTAATGATAAAAAGTAGCACTAATTTATTTCATTCACAGAGAAAATGGTTTACCAATAACACACTGGCAGTTATTATAACTGTGCAGAGAGAGTGCAGCACCACCCGCCCCCATCCCCTTGTGTAGCTTCCCATTTTTTTCTATTTAATTGTTTGTTTTCTTTCCTATGTAGCAAATTGGGACAACAATCTACATTTTGTTGTGCAACCCTGTCATACAATGACAAATAAAAACATTGCAACGACCCTTGTAATTGTGGATCATCCAAGACCCCAAGTGGGAGTTGATCATCAACACTTCCTGCTGCAACCAAAGAGGTCCAACCTGCCAAAGACAATGATGGTGCACTCTTACACTACCATCATTGAGTCCATCCTCACCTCCTCCACCCCCACCTGGTATGCTGCCTCCACAGCCAAAGACCAGGGCAGACTGCAGCGTATCATTCGCTCTGCTGAGAGGGCGATTGGCTGCAATCTGCTGTTCCTCCAGGACCTGCATGCCTCCAGGACCCTGAGGCGAGCAGGAAAGATTGTGGCTGACCCCTTCCGCCATGGATACAAACTCTTTGAATCACTCCCCTCTGGCAGGAGGCTGCGGTCCATCAGGGCCGAAACAAAACCTCATGCCACAAAAACAATTTCTTCCCATCTGCAACTGACCTCATCAACAAGGTTCGGACCCCATCGACATGAACTCTCATCCCGTCGCATAGAAATTACCAAGGCACATTTCTGCCACTTCAAAACACTGCGCACCGCTTTAATTTCAATTCAGATATATTCAGTTCTTGATCTGCAATACTTGTTTGAAAACCTACCTTTCACACAATTCTGATTCTGTGCTGCGTTGTTCATTGCTTGGATCACTGTGATATTTAAATACACTTTACATCTTATCATACTGAACATATTACATTTCTTAGTAATTAAAGCTTACAGAAAGGTGTTTCGCCCAAGAGGATAACAGCACATAAATCAAATAGAGTTGATACATAATGATCAGGCGACCTTACACGGACTCCAGAGCAGGATGCTTTTATCGTATAGCTGTTGCGCAATTAACGCAGGATTCAATGAGGCAGGAAAACAGTTAATGGAAGTTAATGACGAGAACACACAGAGCTCTTTGTATCATTAACCAACACGCAGTCAAACATGTTAATGATTGCGGTTTCCATCACAGCGGCTGGACAAAAGGAAGACTCAATTTGAAGAAGTACTGATGCACCTTGCTTTATTTCTCGAGAGGAAATCGGTCAGAATAAAGTCACACTCAGCACTGTGATAATGACAGGTCAAGATAATGTGGGTCTAGCCTCAATTTCATTCATAAAATGCCCCTCTGAGTTGCTACAGCAGCGATGACGCATTAATAAGCATTATGTACTGATTGAGATTAAAACATAGATATCTTCCAGGAATATTCTACTGTTAAATTGTTACGTTACTCAGCAGATGAAATGTTACAATTTTGCCTACCGTATGCTTTCACTCAGTTCCTTCAATAATTTCTTTTTCTGTAAGACACAAATAACTATTGGAAAGGGATAAAACCCTGGATCCTCCTAATTGCCAGAGAGACAGTGACATAGTGCTGTTAGGTATTTGTATTCTTTAGAGTAGTTGCCAATATAGATAACAATATCAATGATGAGGCTTTTTGAATATGAAAGCTATGACAATCACTGAGTAAAAAATCTTTCAAATGTTTTATTATCAGTGGAGGACATTAGGTTTTGTCTCTTTTTGACAAGGGAGATTAGAGTTTGTCTTCTCTCTGACTTCACAAGCTATTCATGTCTGATATCTATAGTACAGATTTATCATGCAAAGATTTACAAAAATTCCCTTTCAGTCTAATTGTAGATAAAAGAATGTGATCAACTAAACATAATTTTACTGCATCACACGCAACCTCTTAAGCCACTAGAGAGAGAGAGCGAGAGAGAGAGAGAGACATGAATTATCTGAAATACTCTGCTTCTTCAAAGACTGGAGCTACAAGAAACACATAGCAGCATTTTTCACAGAAGCTATATTTGAAAGAGGGAAAGCAGAGAAACGAAGAGGAAGAGACAGCAGCGATAAGAGAGAGAGAGAGAGAGAGAGAGAGAGAGAGAGAGAGAGAGAGAGAGTAAGAGAGTGGTGGGTTGGAATTGGATGAAGGACACATAAGCTCTCGTTGAGTTGGCAACAGTGAAAAGAGCCCTTGGTTATTGAAAAAAGAAGAAATCAAAGAAAATTCCTGCAGAGGGATGGGGGCAGAGAAACAAGCCTGTCCTACTCTTCTTTGTTTGTTTTTTTCTTTTTCTTTTTCCCCCCACTGCGGTTAGAGTAGTTAGCCACTCAGCAATAGAGGAGAGATGCATGGTAGCCAGCAGGTCGGCGAGGCCCTTGAGCACAAGGATCTAAAAAGGAATAGGAGGCGACAGAGCACAAATATTTTTTTGTATCATGCAATGCGGATGGTTTCGCTGAGCTGCTTTTGCAGGAAAGAAAAAAAAACTGTATTTCCCTTTTGCAGTGCGGCACTTGCGAGCACAACAAACATGGCATCTTGTGTGATGACGCACTATTATTAATGAAATGTTAAATATATACCGCAGGACACTCTGCCTAACTCGTAATATTGCACAAGTAAGGACAATAACCGCAAGGCCACGATGCGGCATCGCACAGGTGTAGATTAATGTGCGCTATGTGACAGCTCAGGAGTGGACTCTAGTTTTATGGAGAGGGTCATCTCGCGGTAGGCAGCTGTTACAGACGTGAGTCAGTCGTGATGGATGTGATGGACAGGCATTATCCCTCTGTTTCTTCCTCCCATCTCTGTCAGCGTTTTCCCTCCAGCAGATTGGGTTCCAAAAGTCATCCCTCACCGATCATCGCTTGGGGAATCTGCTGTTTCAACCGCGCAGAGCATCCCATCAGACAAATGGATATTAGCTGGTTAATTTTTAATTCTGAGATGCAAGGGAGCCGGTCTCTTTCATGGCTGGAAGGAGAGCTAATGGGCCCGGATTAGGTATCACGGAACGGCCCCTTGGGAATGTTGTGTGGGTCTCTCCATTGAACACCGTTAAGAGTCTTAGAGTAAGGCAGAAATCCTCCCAAAGACACACTGTCCAGCTATTGACCTTTCAGAGGCACAATGAAGGTTCTCACTGAGGGGATATTGAGTGGATGCAGAGAGCGGTTCATTAAGCCGTGGTGGGAGTAAAAACATGGTTGTTCATAAGGTGTGTACCCGATCGGACACAGCCAGACATAGATTTTGGTTTCCCACCAAACAACTGCCTGGGCCCACCAAGAGAGATCAAAATGTGGGATCTGCATGCTTAAACAAAGGCCGGTTCATTGCGAGACTGCGGTCGCTGAAGAATAGCCCTGCTGCGATTATCAATGTATTCACAAAAGACAGAAGACTTTAATAGGTTGACTGGCTAAGTGCACATCAAGCTCCTCCCTGGACAGATAGCTTCAAACACCTCCGCCATGTTTTCTCTTGACCACCTAAAATAATTTCCTGGCTTTCAGTAGGATTGGCAGTGATGATTGCTTTTATTGACTCGGATGTTCTATTAGGCAAGGAGCTGCTTGGGGTAAATGGCTCCTGACAGCAGCACGGAGCCGGCTGATAATGCCCCGTCACTAGACCTCAC
The DNA here is from genome assembly GCF_910589615.1 of Taurulus bubalis. Lineage (NCBI taxonomy): Eukaryota > Metazoa > Chordata > Actinopteri > Perciformes > Cottidae > Taurulus > Taurulus bubalis. The sequence continues at coordinate 25,900,191 of NC_136589.1, forward strand.
ACCAGGGTTATTAACTGGCCGCCAGTGCCGCAGAGCACTGGCGCTCTGCTAACAGTGACACGTACAAGGAGGAAATGTTACACTGTCCTCCAGTCGTTCCATTCTCCTCACAGTGTGTGGGCGAGAGCAGAGAACAGAGGATAAGAACGATGGCGTTTTAGATTCAAAGGAAGTTTAAAAAAGGAAATCCGGAGGACATTCATCAATTACATTTTTTGATGTGACTACAGACACAAGAACAAGAGACTCAATTCAACAGTGCATTTACACTGAATACCATTTGGTGGTGTGCATAATATCGCACCTGTTATGTTGTTTCGTGCTGCGTTTCTTTTAAAAAGACCTCAAACTGCTCAATCATTTTCTAAAGTGATCCAAAAAGCTCTAATTAGGTGCACATATCAGCTGAGGAGAAAACGTTATGCTCTTTTTAGTGTTGTCGGAAAGAGAATAAAAATTCGCATCAACATACAATCTTTCATCTTTTGTTGATTAATTGTTTCGTCTATAAAATGTAAGAAGATTGTGAACAATGCCTGTGAAATAGCTTGGGAATGTGAAGTATTTGCCTTGTCAATTACTTAAAGAAGCAGCCTCTTTGGGAGTTTAGGTTCCTTTGTAAATCTTATAGGCAGCTTACTGTAATAAATCAATCAGCACTGTCAACAGTCTTACTCATATACAAAGCTATGCACGTCATTGCCGCATATCGATAATGTAGGTCTGACAAAAATTATTGCCAATTGTTTGGTCAATGGCTAATGGAAGCCAAGAATGGCAGGAAACATCCATCACAATTGCTAAAGCACAGCAATATGGTTCGCAAATGCGTAGCGCATGTGATTTCAAGCATGTGATTTCATAATGCAAGATGGCGCCGTGCCAGCGGCTGCCTGTCGCAGTAGCTGCCTGATGTTTCTTTATTTTATTGTCTTTTTTTTCCACTTTCCTCTCTTCTTCTTTTTCTTTTATTTCACGTTTGGTTTAAATTACGCCTGGACAATGGACCGTAACTTTTTCTCAACTTTCTCGTGGCTTTCTGATTACTTTTCCGCTTGTAACGGAGAGCCACAAACAAACAATGACTGCGACTATTGTTTTTTCTCTCGCTCAGCTGATTGCGCTGTGCAAACCGCAGCCTGGAGCCGGGCCTGTGATCCCTCTGGAGCTATGGAGAAGGGCTCGGGGCTGCAGGTCGGGTGTCAAGAGGAGGGCAAAAACGAGGAAATACAAACCCTTGGTACCGGTAATCATAACGGGGAACGTGAGGTCTTTGGCGAATAAGACGGATGAGCTAGGCGCGCTGGTAAAGACTGAGAGGATCTTCCGTGAGTGCAGCATCTTGTGTTTCACGGAGACATGGCTGCACGCGGATTTTCCGGACCACAGCGCGTCGGTGCCCGGCTTCAGGACTGTACGGGCGGACAGAGACGCTACACTGAGCGGCAAAAAGAGAGGGGGAGGGATTGCAGTGCATGTGAACGAGAGGTGGTGCAACCCCGACCATGTTTGTATGAAGGAGCGTTTCTGCAGCCCGAACATTGAACTGTTAGCCTATTACTGCCCGTATTATTTGCAGAGAGAGTTTACGTCTGCCATTGTTGTCGCCGTTTACGTGCCACCATCAGCTGACGCTGAGGAAGCAGTGGACACCATCCACTCCACTGTATCTGGACTGCTGAGTCAACAGCCAGGTGCTTTTATGACAATAACTGGTGACTTTAATCACACAACACTGGACAAAGCTCTGCCTACTTTTATACAGTATGTTGACTGCCCCACAAGAAACAATAAAACTCTGGACCTCCTGTATGCTAATACTAAGGATGCATACAGGGCCACTGCCCTTCCCCCCCTTGGCAGGTCTGATCACGACCTGGTCCTGCTGACATCCAGGTATGTTCCTCTGGTGCAGTGGCTGCCTGCGACCTCCAGGATTGTTAAGAGGTGGTCTCAGGAGGCTAACGACGCCCTGCAGGACTGCTTTGAGTCGACGGACTGGGATGTGCTGTGTGGACCACATGGGGAGGACATCAACAGCATGACAGACTGCATCACTGAATACATCAAGTTCTGTGAACACACCACCATACCATCCCAGGTGAAATCGTCACTGGACCCTCTACAATTTGCTTACCAGCCTCATGTGGGTGTGGACAACGCCATCATCTACCTGCTGCAACGAGCTCAGTCGCACCTGGATGGTACCGGTGTCTCTGTGAGAGTCACTTTCTTTGACTTCTCCAGTGCATTTAACACCATCCAACCACTGCTTCTGGGTGAGAAGTTGCGGGTGGTGGGGGTAGACTCGTCCACCATCTCCTGGATCACTGACTACCTCACAGGCAGACCACAGTTTGTCAGAATGGGCCGTGTGCTGTCTGGGACGGTGGTCAGTGATGCTGGAGCCCCACAGGGAACTGTTCTGTCTCCCTTCCTGTTCACCCTGTACACCACTGACTTCCAGTACAACACGGAGTCATGCCATCTGCAGAAGTTCTCTGATGACTCTGCGGTGGTCGGGTGTATTAGGGATGGACGGGAGGAGGAGTACAGGGCAGTGGTGAGTGACTTTGTGAAGTGGGCCGGTGAGAATCACCTGCTTCTGAACGTGGCCAAGACCAGAGAGATGGTGGTCGACTTCAGGAGGAAGACAACAGCTCCTAGTCCTCTGAGTGTTCTGTGGGAGGACGTAGACACAGTGGAGGAGTACAGGTACCTGGGTGTTGCCATCGACAGCCGACTGAACTGGAAGGCCAACGTCAACGCTGTGTACAAGAAGGGGATGAGTCGACTCTTTTTCCTGAGGAAGCTTCGATCCTTCAATGTGTGCAGCAAGATGCTGGAGATGTTCTACCAGTCGGTTGTGGCCAGCGCCCTGTACTTCGCTATTGTCTGCTGGGGGAGCAGCATTGGAGCCGGTGACACCAACAGACTTAACAAGCTAGTTAAGAAGGCCGGCTCCATCATCGGCTGCAAGCAGGAGTTTCTGGAGCAGGTGGTGGAGAGGAGGACGTTGAAGAAACTTTTGTCCATATTGGACAACCTGGACCACCCCCTCTACCACCTGCTGCAGGGCCAGAGGAGCACTTTCTCCAAGAGACTCCTCACGCTCCGCTGCAAGAAGGACCATTACAGGAGAACATTCCTGCCGACAGCTATACGGCTTTACAACAAGTCACCGCTTGCTAGTTCCTCCGTGGATTAGTTCATCACTGTACCATTTATATTTAGCATTTTGCACTATCTGGTTATCTAGTTCACTTATTTACTTAATTAATGAATACACTCTTCAGCTGTAAATATAAATATATTTCATTCCAGTTAGTTGTATTCTATTCTATTTGATTGTGTATATTTAAATATATATATATTACTTTATTTTAATTTGTTTAATTTGTATATCTCTCATCCCTGTTGCTTCTTTGTATATTTTATCTTTTATCTTGTGTGTTTGTATTTCAAGTGGTAAGGCGCTACTGATGACGACAAAAAAATGTCCCCTTGGGGATTAATAAAGTATATATTCATTCATTTAAATATAAATTGTAAAATCACTGATATGGTCCTAAAAGGTTTAAGCAATGTTCCCATTATTCTTGATTGACAGTTCAGGTCCATACAGTAAACAAAAAAAAAGCCTAGAAATTTAACTGCCACTGCTATTGAAACCTGTGGTTATGGCCACTGCCACTTCACGTCCTGATGGCCGCCATAAATCGAAACGCTGAAAAGTGTCTTTACCAGGATGTCACCTCATCATTTCAGCTGAACTCCACTTGGGAAAACAAACATGCAGGTGCACGACAGCGAGTGACAAGCTGCACAGTTGTTCAAATTGAAAAACGCGCGTGCACACCACACACACACACACACACACACACACACACACACACTCAAGCGTCGTCAGCAGTTCTTAATTCACAAGACACAGCTCCTGTGTGAGGCAGCGGTACCGCCTGTGGTACCAGATAGAGCCATGCTGTCACGCAGGAGTGATTAGAGCCTCCTTTTATAATCTCCCTCCTCTGTCCTTTCTCCACACATCATTACGGTAATACAGAGCCTGCTCTATTACCCAGCTCCCTGGCACTGCCCCACAGCCACCGCCTCCCTCCAGCCTCCGAGCGGGCCTCGGAGGGGTGATGATCATGATGGCGTGTTGGGCCCAGGGTCCCTGCTGCATGGCAGCTTTAATTTCACGCTTTGTTAATGTCCCCATTGCAAGTGCTCGTCAGGCCGATGCCCTCCACAGCCTTGGCCAGGGTCGCATCAGTCCTGGCTGCCCTGTGGCTGGCTGGAGGACTTGGTCCAGGAGGAACAAAGAGGACTCTTCTCTTCTCTCTTTTCTCTTTCTCTTTTTTTTCTACAACTGTCGCCCATTTGTTGGAAATCTCTCCTTCACAACCTCCGCCCCCCGCTTACCTTTATCTCATTCTCTACTCGTTGTGCACTCTGTCACTGTCTGTTTCACTCTCGACCGCCCCCTCTCTCATTCCCTCTCACCCACGTCGATTATCTATATGTCTTCTGTTGCAGTCTCTCTCTCGTTCGCTGCCTTCCTCTCTCTGGTAAACGGCTCTTTCTCTCAGCTCTGCCCACTCTCTGCACATTTACTGTATCTTCCTCATGTTCTCTCACTCTCACCTCGATTGCTGCTCTTCATCTCTCTCTGTCCCATTATCTTCCCCTTTAATTCCGACACACTCTGTTTTCATTCGGCTCTGCTCGCTGTCTCAATTTGGATGAACACGTCTCATTGCATCTCTTCCCCTCTCTTTTCTCTCCATCCTTAAGTCTCCATCCACACACTGTATACCATCTGTATTTCCTCAGCACAGAAAGGCTGAGAATCATCATTCTGTCAACCTGCTCCTTCTGCATGATTCGGCAGCCACTTTGAGGCGTCCCCTAAAATGCCACCGTAAGCACAAAGTTGTTGAACAATAGTTTTCAGAGTCAGCTTGAATATGTCTCTAAAAGGGTAAAACAAAGGCCTCCAACCTGCTACTCTATTCTGTCTGAAAAAAACAATCTCCCTACTTTAACTATGCTGTTCTCCCCAAAAGTTTCTCTCTTTAGCATACTGATCAGCACAATTGTTACATACTGTTGTCACAGCTTTAACATTCACAAACTGGGAATATTAGAAAGAGCATGGGAACAAACTTTCCAAACATGTCTAGAAGTTTTTCCTTTTTGTCACTGGGTACATCGCCTATAAGGAAGTCGCTCCCACGGTTTCACTACCAACTCGTAAACACAGGGCTTGTGTCAAATAGACTGCTGCTTGTGTCCTGTGCATAACTAATAGTAAAGTGGACATTTTGTCACATCAGTCACTACTCACGTGACTAGCGACCAACGACCAACTACATTGATCTGAACGTCTAATATCCACGTAGACAGGTTTGCATTGGAGTAAATTGAAAGCCCAGTATTTCTCATATGCCATAGATAAGATAAGATCATCATTTATTTATTAGTCCCGCAGTGGGGAAATTACAGCAGCAAGCAGGGTAAAGTGCACACAAGAGACACAGTAAAAAAAAGTAAAATAAATAATAAACGGTAGAAAACAGTAGTTTTGTTCATCAGGGACGATAGTTTAGCCATCATCCTCCTGTCGCCAACTACCTCCACCGTATCCAGTGGACACCCCAGCACACTGCTGGCCTTCTTCTCCTCCTTCTAGATGCTCTGTGCATCGATATCAAACTCCAAAGGCCACTGGTATTTGACGAGTTGGGAGTGAGACTCGTTTGTCACTTGCTAGACACACGGTAGTGACGTGAGAGGTTAGTCAGTCAAGCTAATTTCCACCACGCTCTGATCTCTAACCTAACTAAGTGGTTTTGTGACCTAAACCTAACTTCAATTAAGACGAAAGCTTATTTTGAAAAGACACGATGCACTTAACAAGTCGAGACTGATAGGCCTTCCCTGCCACATATAAAATTAGCGCTGGAGGGGTACCTATGCACATGGTTTGGAAAGTGTCAGATATTTTCAATGGTCAAAGGTAATGTCAATGCAAATATATAATTTACTGAAATGATGAAATTGGAAGGCAATTCAATTGCTACTCGACAAACCTGATCAACAAAACGCACTAGCATACGGCAAGCATACTGTTAAGACTAAACATCACATATTTCAGAATGAAATTTAGGTTTTGCCAAAATCCTTCAGCAGACAGTTTGGATGGAAATCAATAAGTAGGAGACAAGTGCATCTTTCATCATTAATTATTCATTATTTCCTGTTTGTGCCTCTTCTGTGTGTATGTACATATTAAAAGGGCCTTTCAACCAGATAAGCCTACATTGCAAACGACTAGATAATTACATGGAGGCTCTCCAAAAGAAGAAAATGGTTGAAAAAGAAGCTCTTTGGTTTGAGGAGGGTCTTGTTTCCTAGACAAAGGGGAAAAGGTAACAGTATCTCTTTGTGAGTGAAGTCATGAGGTCTCCTGTGGGAGGGCATTGATCGGTGAAACACTGAGGAGAAAGGGAGCACCTATCGGATTCTACCCTCACCCCCCAACCCACACACACACACACACACACACACACACACACACACACACACACACACACACACACACACACACACACCGAACTTTACTCGTAAAAAGTGTTTATGCTCACATTCTTATTGGTATTCTAGTCCACAAACTTTTCCTCCTACTCAACCCTGCACTCACACACCTATATACAGCACCAGAGCAGCCGATATGCATCAGTGTTAGACTAATCAGACATAATATCTATTCATTAGATCCACACTCTGGAACTGACATATATTGCCAGAGGCTACATTTTAACACAGCTACCACCGCTGGAAAATGGCCCCACAAAACAATAGCTCACAGTTTTAGCTTCCGCTAATGTTTTGGCAGAAACGGCCGGGGCATTAACACCGCCATGATTGTTTGTCCCTGAATTTGACTTGCCTCCCGATGCTTAATCATGACAAATGATATGACACTTGCCCGCAGAACACGGGTTATAGCTATTGTTCGAGTTCCCTCTAATCCGCTTGTTGCTAGGTAACCGACATTTATCAACCCCCTCTACTAGTTTTTTCTTGTACTTTTTACTTTTATTGCATGCCTTAAGTTGCTGCATCCCACAATTGCTACAAGGCATGCTCCACATTTGGTATAATGTCTTTTGTAGTTACTGTAACGCACTGCAGATACAGTTTCTTACCTTGGGCTATGATGCTGCGACACATCAATACTTAAACTTTCATTATACTTGTCTTCGATGATACTCTGCACAACTGTTTTCAGGTCTGTTTGCATGCTTGGATCCATGCATAATGTGTGTCTGTATGTCCAATATTTCATGTGAAACAGAGAGCAGGCAGTTTTTATCTCTGGACCGCTGTGGAAAATATTATTGTTTTTGCAGAACACCGCAAGGATCCACACTGAGTTTATCAGCTCTCTACTATTTATACTGATACACCCAGAGATGCGCTGGCAGGTAAGATATATGGCAGCATGAAGTATGGCCTTGTCCACAGTGAGAAGGTACTGAAAGCTATTCTGTGATGAGATGGGGACTAGGCCAAGGTGACCCTTTAGTAATATATGGGCTGCAGCTGCCAAGGCCTCCCAGGAAGATATTTGTCATCAGAGTCCCCCAAGTGTAAGGTTACCGACAAATCAGGTTATCAGTCTACTGTTTTTGGCAGGAATGGCACAAAAACACAGATTATCTTTTCAATATAGCTCACACAGCTCACACAGATGCACACATACAAAAACACAGACCAAAGCACATGTATACATACAAACACCCTGTGTAGGAGGTTCTGTACGGTGTACCTGTCTACTTGTGGATATGAATTCCTTGACCCTTCACCTTCAACATTACATGCCTATCCTTTACCTTCACCCCGCCCTCTATTTCACACTATAGCACTGTACAGTAAGGTATCTTTACAGGCAATCATAGTGTCAAAGATGTAACGTGCATTACGTTTGGAAATGTTCTGCTCTCGGTATTCCTGATTTAATGTGCTGTATACAATGACAAAACATGGCTCAAAGCTGGTCAAATCAACATCAGTGTAAATTAAAATTGTATACGCTTCAGTCCAACATTAATTTTCAAGCTGACAAAACTTTATTTTTATTTTAAAAAGAAGTGACAGAATTTTCAAAACCTCCTTCTATTGATCCTCATATGCCGAGTTTATCTCCCCCGACAGCCTGAAGTGCACAGTATAATCACACCCAGACAGAGTTGTGCTTTAATAACCGGGAATATGTAAAGCGTTTATTGAATAATGAATACGTCCACCAGTGAGCGTGTCTGCCCCGCGCCACCTTGTTGCTATAAAGGTGAGGCGGCCACTCCAAAGAGCAGGAACTCTCCTGCACGTCAACAGCGGCGCATGTGGGTGGGAGCGGGGGTGACAAATGTGTAGCATTATGTGAGAGGAGGCTGGAAGCAACACAACATGTCAGGACACAGATGCTTGCATCTCCCTCACATAGCCTCTCGTGATGTATTTCAGCCCACAGGTTTAATTGTGTTTGCCTTGAAAATATCGATCTTGCTGGCATCAGTGGTAGCAGAGCAAGGGTTAATGCAGAGGTCAGGGCACTTCTGCACTAAGTGCTGTATGTAGCTACTCAGGGTTGTGCAACGGTGAAGTTACATCTCTACTGTATATATATATATATATATATATATATATATATATATATATATATATATATATATATATGTATCCCATATGTCCATCCTGAGTTAATTACTGCATACCATATTTATAAACCAGAGACGAGGAGGGCAGATAGTTTGAAGCTAAGATTACTTATCAGTCCTATAAGTGTGAATCTTGAGGAATCCATAAAAATGTCAATCTCGAGAAAAAGTTTAAAATTAAAGTAATCATTTGAATTTTTGATAAATATGTTTCACTTTCTGCACGAAAAATGAGGTGAAAAGTTTGATTCCGGTCTGTGCTTTTATGAGCTTAGCTTAAAAGAAACAAGGAGAAACTACAAACTAAACAAATAGACAAAAGATGCAATCTGTTAATTACTGAATTTTAGAAGAAACTTTAATATTCTCTGACATCATAGTGTAAAAAACAACAACTCTGAGATTCTAAAGTAATACATTTACAACAAAGAATACTCGAAAACATGTTAACACCAGCCAATGTCTGACTTACATTACTTCTGGAGTTGTCATCTTATGGTACAAATGACACTTGAGGAAGGGGAAGGTCCTGAAAATACATAATGCGAACATGGATATGAGTTGTATTTTTCCCTAATGTTAAGACCTATTGCACGTTTTATTTTGCGAATGGGTTATCATTGGCTTTTATTTCAGCACAGCTGACACTAAACATGGCAATTACACACTGACCCTTGTAAGGGACTGTGTATAGGAGCACAGGCCATGACTGCTACTGGAGCAGCTCACAAATCCTGCTGGTGCATTTTGAAGATATTTAATTGATTTGTAGTGTCCGCTCTGGTCCTGTGAAGCGCTTTGAAAAATGCACAGTGCCTCTTGAAATCTAAATTTAACCACCGCCAAACCTTGATCTCCGTCTCACCAGCACCACCACAAACAAAGCATCCAAAGCTCCCAGACACGGCAGGCAGCCTGGTGAGTGATGAAGACAGAAAGTCTACGGCCTTTGTCTCCCCAGGGATGTAAGCTGCGCCAGCCTAAGTAAGGAAATAAGCCCTTTTGCAAGCCAGAGCTGACCCGCAGCCAGCTAGGTGAGAGAACTAAATAAAGACAAAAGCTGTCAAGAGGCTTTGTAATGGGCAGCTGACCATACAATCCACAGACGTTTCGTTGTGCCAGGCTATCTGAGCAGGTCATGAGCTGTGCAGCCATATGTGTCTTGGTGTATGTTTGAGAGTCACTTCAGGTCAAGCCCTGGGAAAGCATGTCCATCATTTGTTGTATTTTATGTACGTCAGTCTGGTACATTCGCCCTCCCCTTCTTGTATTTTAAAATGAAACATGAAAAGCAGTTCAGCAGGCGCGAGTGGGAAGTGTTTGCCTTGAAAAGTGTGAGACCTTTAATTAAATATCTATCAAAAAGATAAAGCAGTTACTGAATAAATCCCTGTTAAACAGAACCGAAAATAAGTGTTCGAAAAGCTTGTTGCTTTATTGCTGCAGACACCTGACCTCCCTGCTTCGAATGCATAACATTACAGTCAAGTATTTCTCAACATGCCTATTAAAAGCAATACCCAGAGGTAATAAGAGCAAATATGGAAGGAGCAGATAGGACATTTTACTGCAACTGACTAGTGGGTTCATCACACACAGTGGCAACAAACCCAACAGGCCAAAGATATGAGGAGTAATATCACCCAGAAAGTGGGACACAGCTCTGGAGTCATGGAATATGTCTAAGAAGCTTGGGGAGATCCTATTAAACACGGCTTCGTGACACCTGCTCCACTCGGCTCTGACCAGGAAACGACTGGCTGGATTGAACTGAGCTCGTGCCGTCGGCCCTAGGATAAAGAGCAGATTTAGGAAACGTACTGGACGAGCAGAGAAGAGCCAGATCCAGTATTTCATAAGAAGCACTAGTCTGCACTTTTGTGATCCAACATCAGAGAGCCTTTCTGTCTCTGCTTGTGTATGAGGAAATTGAAAAACGTAATGGGGTAATGTAAAGCTCTTTAGAAATGGTTATTTATGGAACTGGGCTGAAGTGGCCGCTACACAGAGAGGAATACAACAAAAACTTTGGAATACACAACATTATCATAAAATAAATATTTTACAGCCTTGAGTGTGACCTTTATTGTAATTGTCTTTGCTGTATTTTCTAAAGAGGTCTTCTCATCGAATCCTTACAGTCCTATCAATAATAACTTTTCTAACTGAAAGACCTTAGCGGACCTTTCCGGTGTGTACATTATATATTGCTTGCATAAAAAAGCATTGGCTTCATGTTATTAACATAACATCAAGCTGCCAGCAGAAGCATTCTTCTACTTCATATTTTGGTATTCCTTTTGCCATACTTTAACATCTATTAGCTAACCCCTCTCCCATGGGGCATGGGCATGAGCTTTGCACACAATAATAACAAGCTCTGCTTACTGCACAAACACTATTGTGAAAATGGTCTTGTAGGGGGCATTACACAAGACAGTGGGAGATGCAGACGCTGGAGCCAGTCTGTGAGTGGCCTACCACGGGGTTAAGGGTGGGATGAAGTGACTCGGAACAAATAGAATGATGGGCTCAATGTCATCAATGTCTGCCGTAAATTGAGCCAATGACATATTGATCTTTGGGTTAATGAGGACAAAGCACACATGAGATAGGGTGTTTAAATCCCCTGTGGTTAATTCCTCCAAATCCGAGCATGAATCTTAGCATATTCACTGTGCATAGGATGAGTGAGTATTGTAAAAGATCTACATTTTTGTCTGTGGGGGAATACGGCAGAGAACTGTCTGTAATACGGCAGAGAACTGTCTGTAACTCATCGATCAGGATTTCTACTCTGTGCTGTATTTCCAGCAGGATTAAAGATTCCAGTTGGCTAATATTTGGTTTTATTGTCATAGTTTTTTAATCAGTCATAACAACACTGTACTTGTGAACAAAGTAATGGATGAGATCTAGGAACATGATGACAGATGGTGCATGAAACACAAGCCAAGTGGGGCTGTAAAAAGAAAGAAAAGAAACAGTTGAGAGCCTATATCTATTCTAAGCTACTATTTGGAGGTAAAACCTAAAGTGACCTGAATTGTTGGTATTCAACCAATTACAGGATACGGTGAAATCGCATGAAATGACCAAACCCAACAATGAGTTTGTTTATTCCACAATACTTCTCACTTCCACAAAGCCTAATTGTTCATTATAAAGCTGTACATTTAACAAAAATACATATTTAAAAAATTTGTCACAAATACACTGTATTATTTCAATTCATCAAAACTAGCAAAGATTACTCAACAATGAATAATTCATTTGTTGTCATTACATTCTTTGGCACAGAGAATAAATCAGGCGTTGGCTATAAATTCAATACTTGTTCATTGGTTTTTATTTTTTTCATAGGATTTGTTGACCGGAAGAAAAATATAAAATATCACCAGCCTTATCTTTTAAGGACACTTGTTATTACTAATAGCAATGATGGCCCGAAACTACAAAAATAAGCCCAAGAAATTGCTTTCATGCTTGACTCTTCACTGGAAAGCATTTGTCTGAGTTGTGCAGAGAAAGACTGAGTGCCTCAATTTACAGCAACACTTGCCGACATGTTAGCACACGGCTCCTGTCACTGGCTGAGAGCTGGCCGGCGAAGAAAGTGTCACAGAGAGCGGCCGTCCATGGAAGCTCCCAGCAGCAGGGGCGATGAGACAGAGATGAATCACGATGATGTCCATTCCTACAGCTTTCAGCAGAGATCAGCCCACGACTTATTCCCCTCCTTGTGTGACTTCAGCAGGGGCACGACCTTCAAAGATCACAAATCTTGCAAGTGTCACCAGTCATTAACCAAAGCAATATGTCCCGAGTCCCCTCTCTGTGGCCAAGTCCACAGCAGTTCACAGACAGAGCCCTGATATTCGCACATCTATCTTTTCCAAGTGGTGCAGGGGCTGTAAAATGGTGAGTAAACTATGACCTTCAGCCAGTTATCACCATAAGGCAATATGGACCAGAAAATGATTCATTCATGTTGTGTAATGTGCATCCGTATGATATTCTTTTGTCTCATTTTATGCATCTTATAAAATTGAATACAGCCAGAAGTGGTTATTTCTGTAGCCACTAGAGTACATACCCTCTGCTTACTGCAGTAGCAGTGAACTGACATATTTAAATTTGTCACATGATTATTTGTCAAACCACTTCTTGAGCTTCATGACCTCAGATACGAACAGTCCTCGGTATACGTCTCATTAATAATACATTGTCGATATTCATAATCAATTCATCTCGCAGCAGAGGAGAAGTCCAGAAGATGTAAGCCGGTGCATACAGCACAGGCATTAAAATAAATAGTGGGGATTTCAGAACCGCTCGGTTCAGTTGAAGAGATTGCTGGCTTCCTCTTTTGTACTTTTTTTAATGAACTGTTTTGGGGAAAGAGTGGAAGATACCAGAGAGCTGGGGTGAGGAAGGAAAAGTGGTATAATTCTATCATCAATATTTGTCTCTGTGAAAAATGCGAACAAAACGAAAGTGAAGCTGGCTCGTACTGTATTTTGAAGAAAAGGAGGGCAGCTGAACCACACACGCACACGCACACTCACATACACACACACACACACACACACACACACACACACACACACACACACACACACACACACACACACACACACACACACACACACAAATCACTTGATTGATTTGCCTCTTCCCACCTTGTGAAGCAAAGACACGTATGTTGAGAGCCGTGTCTAATCAGGGGAACGTTCACTGAGGGTTAGTTTAAGACGAGAAGGAGTGAGGTCAACATGTTGGATGCGCTTCGCTGAGCTAAGCTGTGGGTAGACTCAGTGAGCCACAGATAAACAGCCTACAGACACTACACAATAATACTGATTAAAACAGTAGCAGATGGAAAGAGGTGTTCATATTGCAACAGGCATTCTCTAGTGTTTAAACCGCTGCCTACTGCTGCGATGAAGTCGGGAAATACAGAAACCCGAAGCTAATCATCATTCTGTACCTGTACAACAGAAGTATCTAGAAACCAAGACACTGCTGCGGCTCTCATTGCGCCATTATTATTATTACCAAGTCTGGGTGTTTAAACAACCCTGTCTGCATCATTTTGTGCACATTAAGGCTGAGAATCAAAACTCAAAATGCACAGCATAGTGTGTCTCAAACTGTCCGAGAATGAGCAAATTTCGTCATAATCTGAATGTGTATTCAGATTGAATGTAAGAAAAAGTTTGTCTCGCTGTACTCACATGAATTTGACTGCTGGGCTGTTTGTGTAGTCTGTATTTATATTTACCGCAAACAGCCTATTTAATCTGTTTGATCAGACATTTCCTAATATAAATACCACATTTGCAAATTTCAGACTGTACTTTATTCAGCTATTGTACAGGTGGTTTGTTGAAGACATTAAATACTGATGCGGTTATTCCTCCTAAGATATATATTATATATATTACACCAGATTTGCTGAAAACAGCTGTCTGCCACTGCTGGATGCCAGGTTGATAAGAGCTGTGTGTACAAAATAAACCTAAACAATGTGCTAAAGGAATGGTTATGAATTCACCCTTCACTAAGCCCAACCCTTTTGTTGTTAGCTGTTGCTCCTCTGTCAAGCTGTCAGAGCTAGCATGGAGCCCACACTGTCACTATCTCCACTCCCTGAAGAAATATGATCTAATTATTAGAAAAACAAAAACGCGATTTTTGAGAGAAGCAAATATAAGGGTCTACAATATGTGTTTGAAGGATATATCCAGGATGTAAAAATGATTCACCAGGAAAAGCAGGTTAAAAAGATAAAGATAGGTGCCAAAGCTACAGTACAAAGTGTGAACGTGAACCATCACATCATCTGGTAATCAAGACAGAAGATGACTAAATTAATTAATGATTTAAAGAAATGAAGGAACAACAATGTTCCAGGTCTTTATTCACTGTGACAACATTAAAAAGCAAAAGCGGCATTCAGTACACCTTCAGTAGCTAGGTAAGGATGTGCTGTACTCCGCTAATGTTAGCTCCACAGATTTTTACATAGAAACATACAGTTTTAGAAAGGTTCATCACCTTCTAACCTCTAAGAAATATACCTATCACACAACGTTTAACTATGACTAGCTTGATTTCTACAAACCAACCTGAAAATGAAAAATATCTGAACCGATCGCATGAGAGTCTAGGAAGCAGAGCTGAGAGTTGTTGGAAGCTAAACCATGATTGGCCAGTCTGTGTTTGAGGGGCGGGACTTAGCCAAGAGTCAATTACAGGTTTGAATTACACCTACTCTATAATTAATACCTGTCACAGTGACTCACTTGTAAGGGAATTACTTTTTTTTCCCAGCGGGGTCACACAATTCCAGCAAAGTAAAAGATTTATCTGTGTGTCATAACCTCGCTCCACTTCTTTCTGATGATTGGGAACTTTCTGAGTTTTTTTAGCAATGTGAGCAAAGTAATTTCCTGACCGAATAGGATAGAAATTTTTTTTTTCTTCCCTTAAGGCAGCTGTATTTCTACTGGCCAGTGTCATCAGACTGAGATGTGCTGAGCCTTTGTGGAAGACAAACCATAGGAAGGAAAGAAAAAAAGAGAGGTATGAGGAGAGATAGAGAAAGACTCTGGAAAAGGGAGGCTGGGAGACAAAGACACCAAACAAAACTGTTGCATGCATGTGTCTGACAGTGACAGCGGGAACTCATACACAGTTTAAAGGCAACTTGGTTGTCAAAAGTCACTGACGTGAGATCAGTCAGGTCACCAGCCGGTTCCTTTCTGGCAGAGCTGGGTTTCATTTGACAGGCCAGCAGTGACAATGGCACGACAGGTCTGTTTCCATGGGAACACATTTGTCACTTTTGAGTGCGGCCAAAGTGTTGGAGGGAAATCATCAATGTATTGTAGGACTTGAGGGAAAATTAATCACACTATTGATGATTCAAAGCTTGAGCTGCGGCAGAATGCGAAAACCACTTGTTTCTCTCGTTTTTCTCTGCTTCCGCTGAAACTGAAGTCTACAGCAGTGGTGTTTTTTTTGGGGGTGGCTTTCTGCAGACATAGTATTTCAAATAATTTAATTTGGATGCTGGAAGTGAAATAAAGCAGACAGGAGGGGGGCTGCCAAGTGTTGAGAGATATGAGGAGGTAGTAGTTTGGCTTTGAATTAGAAAGGAGGACCAGTCAGTAGAAAGATGTTACGGTTTTAAATCTAGCTGTTGATGTTAAGGCGTGTTTTCTAGCTGCAAAACAGCAAGTACTGCTAATAGAATATTGAGGAACAGTTGAAAATCAGTCTCAGATGCACAACACTCCTGGTGAAAATCAGATTTGATAAAGCCCATTCGCAACACAGCCACTTACTTTGCTTTAAAGGACTCAATCTGCTAATTGACACTTATTTCAGCCTCCCCTTTTAATGTTTCCAGGTGTTTTTTTTAATATATATATATATATATATATATATATATATACATATATATATATATATATATATATGCCATGGTAACTCAGCCCCGAGAATAAAGACTGAGGTCAGAGCAACATGTCAGCATCCTCACTACAAACATAACTGAAGTGATTTGAGGTTCAGGACACATTTGGCAAAGTCATCTTCAGGTAAAATTTTCCAAATCATATACCTGAATCTCTAATATAACAATTAGTAGCATCCATGACTTTACACCAAATCTCACTTCGTCAATGTGCCATCCTTTTTCTAAAGGAACCTGTAACCCGACTAAATTATGCATTCACCTATTATTATGCTAACTCTTTGCCGTGGAAATAACACTTGGGTACTGTTGTTGAAAAAGCTAATGTTAGCACGTTAACAAAAACACAGTTAAATCCATTGAAACAATTTACAGAGTGTGATAAAGAGTGTGCTTCTCCTAGAACCCGATGCACATCACACCAACATGTGGAGAAACCCAAAGTTTGACAGGTGTTATTGTCGTACAGCTCTACTTTCCTTTTTTAAGTAGATGTAGTTGTTAATACACTAGTTAGTGACATAGCTGCAGGAAACACAATGAATTCTGCTTCTTTTGAAAAAATAAATCGTGTTACCTCCATATTTATATACACAGACGGACAAATTGCAATAACCTGCTGTAAATGCAAAGGCCTAAACCTGGCAGGCCTAAACCTTTATCATGACCAGCTTTGCAATATCAGAGTCCTTCAAGGCCATTTCGTCTTAATATGAGTGAGTCAGATAGTGGTCCTTAGCATCATTTTGATAGCACTCCAACCTGCTTAGTGCAATCAGCTTGGATAGCTCCACTTCCATTGTCCTTTGTATTGTATTGAACCCCTTATAGGTACTTCACTGCTGGGAGAGACTGTGCACATTCATTACAATATGTAGTTGTGTGTAATTTATGCTCACTCTCCATATTAATGTATTGCAATTGCCACAAATAGGTGTTCATGAGAATAGCCATTCTTCACGTTTAATCCATGAATACTAACTAACGATAAAGTTTTAGGCTTCAGGCGTCATAAAATGAAAGAAGTCGATAAATAATTTATTGAAAGCCACTGAGCTGACCATCTGGATGGTGTCTTTCCTCCACAGCAGTGCTCTCACTGAATTATTTCCGTCGTCTTACCATTTGTATCATCTCCCTCTCCCTGTCTCTATGCTGCCATCTCTCAGTTTGGCTTGGCACCCCACACTTTGGCGCTCCTGGTTCTCCTGGTGAAGAAAATCCTGGCATCACTTCCAGGGACTGCGATTCCTCCGCCTCATTCTGGATCCTCGCATCTTTCCATTTTCCCAGACATGTTCCCAGAAGCCTGTTCTTTCATGGCACGGCAGAGCTCTCCAGATTCCTCCATTTGGTCTTGGTGAGAGCTGATCTGGAGTTGCGCTGAGAGGGTGGTGCCGTGGCCTCTCTCCAGTTGCAAGGCCTGCCAGGATCCACAAGTCTTTCCAGTTAGTGCCAGCGCGGATCGGGGGGGGGGGGGGGGGGGGGGGGAGAAGAGGAGGAGGGCAGGAAGAGAGGGCGGAAAGCAGGCAGTTGGATTGTGGGATCACTTCACTGTGACCCATATCCCTCCGTTCTGCTCTGAATGCCTCAATATGAAAACAACCCAATTACTGTTGACCCCTGCACCGCCTCCAAAACACAGCAGCAACGACTAATTAAAACTGAAAGTGTTCCCATTCCCTCCTTTGTTTTTGCTCAGTGTGTGAGTTTGAGTTTGATTGTGTGTGTGTGTGTGTGTGTGTGTGTGTGTGTGTGTGCATATACTTGTTTTTAACTGAAAGCCTCCATTTAAGTGTCTGCAATTGTGAGGAAAAGGTTTGCTTACGGGTGTTTGTGCTGGATGAAAATAGGATTGTCCGGGTGTAGCTATAGCCTACTTGCTCAGAGCAGAGACAGTTGAAAGGCAAAAGAAAAGCACAGAGCCATCCGAACAGACTGTTTCTTTCTCACCAGTCAGACCTATGGGACCTGAGGCGACGAGTCATCAACCTGCCGATATGTCTGGCAGTGACAGGAGCTTCCAATCCAATCTCTATTTCATTCAATTACCATGCCCGGCAACAGGCCACTGCGTTGTTCGCCCTCGAGAGGAACTTGTGTCGCAGCCTGAGTAGCGAGCGTGTTCAGTCTGCGCTGCTCTATTGCTGTGCCTTGACTAAAAGACATTTCTTTTCAAACCCCACCACAGCCATGTGATTCAGATTAACAACCTGTACTACAAAACACGCCCTCTGAGGGATTGTGTCGCCAAACAATGAGCCCATGAAAAAAAGACCAAAAAAAGAGCATGTTCTGTATGACGTGGGAGTTCAATCATTAATTGGTAAAAATGAACAAATGTCCACCAAATCAAGAAACCGGGCAAGAAATCCTGTGATCTGTGAAAAACCTGGAGTTACTCCAAGGACAATTAATTGGTGCCTGCACTCTCTTGGCTCAGAGGATGCTTGTCTGAGCTTTACACTAAAATGATTTTACTGCAGCCCGAACAGTTGTTAACAGGAAAAAGGGCCCATATCGACAGTTACCCGGGGTGGCATCATCGCATCATGGCAACTGCATATTCATTGTCAGATGTCCACAGATTTGTCTGTTGTTGGCAAACAGAATCTTTTTGTTTCCAGGAGGAACTCACAAATGTGGACCGATTGTCCGAGGAAAGAAAACAGTCATTATTGTAGGAATGGATTTCATCAACCAACTGAGCTCTCCTTTCAAGCAGGATTGCATTTCTATTCAGGATCCAGGTGAATAAGTATTTGCAAGTAACATCTGGTTCTTGTTTAAACTTGCTTGGATTAGTTGACAGTTGCTATTTCCCATGAAGGAGAGTAAGATGAAGACACAGCATATCAAATTGGTTTCAAAATGACTTCCCGTGACTGCCTCAACTTGCTGGCATTTTCTGTGGCTTCCTATCTGTCAGGCAGAGAGATTTTAAAATACAATTTGACTGAGATCTGCTAGTTTCACATTCAGCTGCTGCAATGTTTTTTAGGTACGCTGCTTTCTGTGTTCCTAATCTGGAGCTTTTTTTTTATCAAACATGGATGAGAAGTCTTTAACATGCTCAGGGAAGAAATAAAGGTTAATGTGAGCATTGGACGCTCCAGATTAACTACACTGAAAAAAGGTTTTCCAAACAGGTTCCTCCTGAAGGGCTATAGATTTTTTATGGTTTACATTGACTTCAGAGCAGTTGAAATACTTTTTAGGATGAATGAAGCCATGTAGAGCAGCTGCTATAATCAAACAACAAAGGGATATGTATCTGTCAATATGGATCATGAATGATCGGCAACAAGGATCAGAGATCTCTAAAAGTTACTGTATATTCGCTCCTTTTTTTTGTGCTGATCCGATCCATGACTACGATCCGAATCATGTGTTTTATGATCCGTTGCATCACGACTGAGACCTGATCATCATATAGAATGCATGTCCTCTTCCGCAAAACCAGTTGTCGTTCATCATTTCATTGTTGTCGTCACTGTTTTCTTAGATATAGCATGTGTGAAGCTGTGACATCAATATATTTTGAGACGTTTTAGAAGTATGTGATTACCAAATGCAAAGGAAACTAGCGGACTGGCAGATTCTTCCTGTCCCTGGGTCGGGTCTGTTTATTCCAGCACTAACAGAGCAAAAGGTGTTCAAGAACAGCAGCTGGTGAAATCAGGAAGAAGCAAAGACATGGAAAACAGGAGAACATAACAAGAACAAGAAACTTCTGACATGCTTATACTGTTCAGTCCTGACAAAGAAAGAGATTTTCCTTGAAAAAGCAGGCAACATTATTCATGAAATGAGGTCTGTTTTTTTGTTTTGGACAAACATCACCGCAAACAACACTCCTGCAGCGAGGAAGAGAATAAAATACAGATAATCTTGACCGCGGTTTTGCTTAAGGTTTAAAAAATCTGCAACATTAATGATTCAAACGGGGAAATGGAACATACATTGTTGCATGGGCCAACTGGTTAACCTGTTGCCTGTTTGTGTTCTTGAGCGAGAGCGAGGGAGAGATTGGCTTTGTGTGTCAGATCTGGTCCAGGCCCCCAGGAGCACAGGGCCTCCAGAGCGCAGTGAGGACAGCCACATCAGGGCAGCCCACAGACAGCTGGCTCCCTCAGATGATGCATTGGCCTTGGCATCCTAATTGGCCCCAGTGCCTCAGCCAGGGGACCTGGTGTTTCTGTGTGTGCGCACCCGTGTGTGTTTGTGCATATCTCTGTCTTTGTCTTTGTGAGGTATTTAGCAGTGTGGTTATATTTGCTTTCTGCATGCATCTGTTTGTGTACATATCTGCATTCTGAGGTTCCCTCTTGTATGTGTGAGAATGGTTGTGTTTAGGTGTGTGTGTGTGTGTGTGTGTGTGTGTGTGTGTGTGTGTGTGTGTGTGTAGCTCTCGCACTCCCTGTCTTTTTGAATGTACACCATATACAGCGCTTTGGGCCGGAATGTAGTTCCACTGACCTTTCATCTGCCGCAGAATCAACACTGAGAATCCACACACACATATCCGCAGAGGACACGTGCTGTTTAATAATTGTGCATGCAATAGTGCAGCAGTATTATATATGTGTATAATGGGGGAAAAACATTTTGTATTGTATGTATATTGTATTTATACATCATTTTCCATAGACTGTCTGTTTACTGTATACATTTTTATTTTATTTTATCAAACGCTAATGCCAATAAAGCTTCGCTTGGAATTAAAAAGAGTGTGCACAAGTGTGCATAATTTTACTGCGTGTACAGTATTAAGCAGTCCAACATTTTAAGTGTTAGAATGCGTGTTTGTGTGTGTGTGTGTGCACTCTTGCTGTCATGACTAATATCAGTCAAGTTAAGGCTTCATAAACAGAAATGACACAAGACATTTACATTATCGCGGACTATGTAATAAATGGAGTTAATTATTGTTGTCATCCTGTCTGTTACAGAACTGTCCGGTTGTTTTAAGTAGCAGCGTTGGCCTGGTGGGTAGAGAATCAGTCCTGTGAAGGAAAAGGTCCCAGGTCCAATCCCAACAGTTTATGTGTGCATCACTGCAGAGGAGGACATTTAAGTCGTACATGCCACAGGGATGTGAGATGCATCATGCATGTACATCCATCTCAGAGGAATATGAAAATAAATAAAAAAAACTCTTCATTACTTGACTTTACTGTACAGATTTGCTGCTGGTAAAAGGTGGTCTTGTACCAAAACAGAAACTGCATCATTCCCACATGCATTTATACATAACAGCTGATGACTGCTGGTTCAGTATGTTGCTCCTCCCCCTTCTTGTTCAATCTCAGGACCTCATCCTGAAGCTGAAGGCTAAAATAACAATTTTAACATGGACCAATGTTGACTGACTGGAAAAATAGGGTGCGACTTTGGAAGTATATAGTGGACCAATTACCCCTGTGGTGATGGCAATATACTAGTGTAGCTATAGGCTGGAGCTGCTGTGGCTGTAATTGATGTTGCCTGGTGGCTGCCAGAGTAGTTGGAGGCATGTAGACCACAGAGACATTTCCTCTAATAGGCCCTGCCAGGGGTCATGGCACACACTACAGACCAAAGCACTTACAACCTGACCAGCTCTCCAATGTCTCCTCCAATACTCACTGTATCACATTTGTGGAGCAGGCTTGTTGTTGTGGGGGCGTAAACCCACATCCACTCTCATGACCCACCTTTTATACGTATAAGGTTAATACACTTTGTATGCTCTCAGTTTTAGCACACAGTGTTCAAAAGTTTGGGGTTGCCTGCCACAAAAGCTTGATTCGTCACAGTCAGATGTCTGAAAGGACTACTATACATTTTGTAATAGTTTTCATGCTTTAAATAAAGACTGTTTGTATGAAGGTTGTGCAAAAATAAGTCACGTTTTGTTCATGGAAAAGAAAATGCTTTTAATCACCAAGTCATCATTGGTAAAATAAACTGGAATCTTAGCATCAAATGTGTGCAGATTTTCCAGGTTCAGTGTGAAGTGCATTATAATGCAGCCTGTAACACGCTGGAATACTAACAGGTGTGTTGCCTAACCAAAGCTATTCTTAAAATATCCTCATAGAAATGGAGGGTTAGTCTGGGGTTAGCACTATTGAAATATCAGCTGAGCATTCTATGGACTGACAAATCATAGTTTAAACCTATTCAACCTATCCATTAAGTAGACTGCACACTGCCTTGTTGTACTTAAAAAGCTCATAATAGGTACCTCGTTCTGTACAATGTCAATTTGTGGGTTTACTGTTAGTTTGGCAGTGGGAAAATGCTGCAAACACGACATTGACAAATAACGTTTGCAAAAGATACCTATATATGTACATCTCGCAAACATGGAGCAACAATAGTGTTCATATGGAGTTGTGTTTCTGTCTGACGAATGTCAATCCAAAATTCTCCATTCATTCAACTCCGTTTTAGTCTCCACCAACTCCTGAGGGAATCATGTAACCCTCTATTTGCTAAATTCTCCATATTCACCGGCTAGCTGCTAACTTTATGGGTCTGCTGTTTGCAACAAGTAGTGTAGAGTGGATCTTTAGATTTCCTTCATCAATTTGTTCTAGTAAAAATCACAAAATTATTGAATACGCAGTTATAAAATGACTGTTGCGCTACCTCCTGGATAGATGTTTTAGTTTTCCACATTATTAGATCTCAAGATATAGCAGTAAGGCTACACAGACTCGTATTTGTGCTACAAAGTCTCGAAAATTGTTCTGCAAAGATAATGATGCACTCCCTCTTTTATGAGGACATGAATGATCTAAATATGAGTATATGATGGACTGTGCTTATGAGGAACCTAATGAGCCACAGATGATAAATATCACGTTCATTAAGAGCAAGCACAACTCGTTTTTGGAAAGGTGGGTGATTTTCATCATCCACCTAAGGGTTTTATAATTATATACTGCTATATACACTGTACCTTAGAGAACATTCGATAGTTATTGGTTATGTACACACGTGAAGTCTACCTCTGAAAGATCAAATGAAAAATCTTGACTAGTGCTGCGGGCAAAGGGATCCAGTAAACCTTAGTATGCTCATGGCGAACATATTTGGGTACGAGTTTAGTTTTGGTAAGATTCCCAACATACACGCTCACCAATGTGTGCTGTGTGTTACACTCAAATTAATTTGTTCTTCAAAGTGGCATTCAGTTTGACTTTCAGCTGCCATATGTCAAATACGGTGACTCAGCAGAGAAAATCTTTGCCAAAAGGCTACAGAGAAATGTATGGCTTACTTTTTACGCCATCATAAGCATTAGTAAGTTTATTTTCCAGGCTATTCCTTCTTTTTTTTGTCAGGCACAAATGTCAGACAGTCCCAGAGGAGTAACCTGTGTTGCAGTTCCTATGTTAGAGTTGTGAACTATATGCCCCCTCTCATCACTAGTCAGGGGAGTGCTCAACCAACAAGGGTATGATTGCCTCATCCTAATTAGCATTATGTGGAAGGAGGAACAAGCCCTGTTTCAACTTAAGGAAAATATTACCGGACATATGAATCCATGTGGTGTGGTAAACACAAGGGTTGTTACGGTGTGTGATGGAGGACCCAAACACGGACCAGGGAGTGGAAGGAGGAACGTGTTTATTTTCAGGGAAACAGGTATGGAGGGACAGTTGAGGGGGTGACAGGGAAATCCAGGTGGGGAGATTCCAGGTGGAGGAATCCAGGCAGGGGACGGCAGGCAGACTGGTGAACTGGGAGAATGGATGACTGCAAATAAAAGACAGGGTCAGAAGCAAGGCCAAAAAACAATTAGTTTCAATCTCATACAACAGCGCAGTCAGGCGCAGTCAGGCGCAGTCACTACCAGGTTAGTTGGACAACAAACTGGCAACAAGTGGATGAAGAACCGGGGTAGATATACTGCAGGGTGATTAGTTGATTGAAGGCAGCTTGGTTGCTTGAGCAGGTGAGGCGAGTTGTGATCAGGGGCCAGGAGAAGATCAGTCTGGAGCCACGCCCCTACCACACACAGTGCAGGCAGGAGGCATGGCATAGCCATGACAAGGGTTGCAGATAAAACCCTAAAAGGTACACACATTCCAACATTTGTAAAGTGAAAGTCAGGAACCAACTGCTAATTCACGACGTATCAAGCAGTTCTTGATTAAGGCTGAGACATAGCATTATCTAGGACAAGAGCTGAAAAGTTAATCAATTATCAAGACAGCCGCCAATTATCTGTTGATCCACGAGTTGCTTAATTGACAAATCAGCCTAACTCTACTTGTGACTGTGACTACTCTTCATTAGAAGTTACTGTATAATCAGATTTGATCCTTTATTTGATACAATTGGATTTTGTATGCTTTATTGTAAAGTGTCACTGTGATTGAGTCTAACACCTCCATGCCCACCTGTGCTCTCATCCTATGTTATAAATTCGAAAAGATATTCTTTGATATGGACCTTATGTCACTGTCTTACCCACTGAATTATATTCCATCTCCTCCTCTCTAATTCTAGTTGGTCTCAAATGTCCTTTTCATCTGTGTACGTGACTCTTTTTTTCTAATTTATCTGCTTAAATTCTTGGTTTTTCCACCATTGTGCTCACATGAGGTCCTTATGACAGCTTGATTGAGGCAGCTTCTTTCCAGACAGCACAGTGTGAACGTGTGCAACTGAGTTGTGTACCACCTCCACAAACTGCTGATAGCCACAGAAGCTCCAGAAAGGTCACACTGTTTCTGTGTGTCTGTCAAGGGCTGATCAAACAACTTGCAATGACACTGCCTTACCTACCTACTGTAGTGTGAGCATGATATGACATGACATTTCAGTAAATTTGTCCTTCACAATACACAACCTTCACATGAGACGTTTACATCATATAGCCTTTCCGGGTGCAATTTCATAGAAACCCCACTGTGCACTATTCAATTATCAAATCTGAATTGCATTTCTGAATTGCATTTCCTAATAAAGCATATATTCATTCATTCATACATGGCTTTTATTTTTTTGAGATTTCTGTCAAACATACGAATTTTCTGAGTACACCGGAATATCTTTTTCCATCTTCTTTTGGAGTGTTGTGGCTTTGACCTTTGCCCTCTTCTCTTTTAGCTACCGTGCCTTTTCTAGTACAGCCTTCAGCAAGCTACTCCAGACGAGAGAAAAAGTTGAAATGCTGAAATATAAATGTTCTTTTGTTGACACTTAAACCTTATTATGAAAGTGGCAGCTTTAAAAATAAAATTAAAAAAAATCATACTGTGACCACATTGCCGACTGTTTTGATATTGTTTGTTTTCAGCGGTTGTGGCAAGGAGAGTACGCCTCGATTACTGTGTCGTAGTCAAGCTTGCCTCTTTCGAGCCCTCCTGCATTCTGAACCAGCGTACTGTTCCTAATTAACATTTACTGTGGTGGGTGACCCTGCCATTCATTTACAGACAACTGCTTCCTGACAATGGTGTTTTTCACCTTCCTCTCAAAGGAGAGCGGCCCATTCTCTCCAGAATGCTAATGCCTTGTAAATCTAGAAGTGAGGCTGAGTTGAGTGGGCGCAAACTACCGTCTCTTCTTTTGGTGAGCGTTTACACTCAAACGCTAATGCCAATAAAGCTTCGCTTGGAATTAAAAAGTGTGTGTACAAGTGTGCATAATTTTACTGCGTGTACAGCATTAAGCAGTCCAACATTTTAAGTGTTAGAATGCGTGTTTGTGTGTGTGTGTGTGTGTGTGTGTGTGTGTGTGTGTGTGTGTGTGTGCACTCTTGCTGTCATGACTAATATCAGTCAAGTTAAAGCTTTATAAACAGAAATGACACGAGACATTTACATTATCGCGGACTATGTAATAAATGGAGTTAATTATTGTTGTCATCCTGTCTGTTACAGAACTGTCCGGTCGTTAGCGCCATTGGCCTGGTGGGTAGAGAATCAGTCCTGTGAAGGAAAAGGTCACAGGTCCAATCCCAACAGTTTATGTGTGCATCACTGCAGAGGAGGACATTTAAGTCGTACATGCCACAGGGATTTGAGATGCATCATGCATGTACATCATCATGTATCTCAGAGGAATATAAAAATTCATTCATTCATTTCATTCATTCATTTACAGACAACTGCTTCCTGACAATGGTGTTTTTCACCTTCCTCTCAAAGGAGAGCGGCCCATTCTCTCCAGAATGCTAATGCCTTGTAAATCTAGAAGTGAGGCTGAGTTGAGTGGGCGCAAACTACCGTCTCTTCTTTTGGTGAGCGTTATTAAAAATTAAATAAGGGTATGCATGAAAAAACATGGCCTTTAGTGTTGGTGTGCTTTTTTCCTTGCAGCACAGAGTCGTTTTCTCCTGGCTAAAAGGGAGACATTTACCAGGTTTGTGCTTGGCAGAAGATCCAGGCGACACAAGACGGGATCGATTCTCAGTCGTCTGCAGGGTGAATTTAGAATCAATGTCTGTTCTGGGGCAGCCGCAACAATGGAAAAGGTGCATGTATCAATACACATGTGTGCTGGTGAATTCCTGTGGATCCAATATGTTTCGGCTTTCTTAGTGTGTGCAGAATGACTTGAAATCAATAATTGTTGTGGTTGTACAAACACAGAACTTCTTTTTTCAATTTCTTCAAAGATTCTTGCCAGAAGAGTATCAATGCAGGCTGTAGTAGAATGAAGCCAACGACTGTAATTAAGCAAATGTTTTAGCTGTACTTAAATTAAGCTTTACTATTTGATGCCATGTTGTATTTGTACCACATTTCAAAGAAAATTATTTAACTTTTTTACTCCACTACAATTATCTGACATCTATAGCAACTGCAATGATTTTACATACAAAACACATTATCCGCTTATGAAATGATGCAGTGCTAGCATTAGCTCCACCGACCAATGACAACAGTAAAAATCTGCTCACACAGTAATGCACCAGTAATAACAATCCAATAATATAGAAATGATATACAGAATGAGCACTTTCACCATTTGAACGCTCAATAGTGAAGCAGCAGCAGTAGCATCAGGAAATGTTTGGTTGACATGTTACGCTGTTACGAGATTGAACGGTAAAAAAAACAGAGGCTAATATAAGTGGGATGAAACAAAACAAATACGTTGTACAGATTTATATAATATATAACATTGATCATTTCCTGTGAATCCCTTGTCCCATCAGTAGGCGGTCTGAAGCCAGCATGGGCATCATGAACTCCGTCACTAACATGAAAATCGCCATATAAAGAAGTAAATACTTTGAATGGCTAATGCTGAAAAAATACCAACCAATAATAGCATCACAAAAGATTTTGGTTTCATAGCTTCCCAATTATAACTTGAAACATACATTATTGGCAATGCTTCTGTACTTGGACTTAAGTACATTTCTCAATGCAGCACTTTGACATAATGGAATATTTTTTGTGGTATTGCTACCTTTACTTATGTATACGACGTCAACCAGTGGTCGTCCACCACAGTAGGATGCTTCCTCACTGTCAAGGGCAGCGTGATGAATCTCAGCCTTTGCCGTTTCACAGGGCCATCACATCTCTCGCTCCGCTGTTCCGCTCGGACGCACATGATGAACACGACAAGTTCAGCCGGTTGATCAGAAGTTGTACTATCACCATGCGACCGATCGATGCAGAGCGCTGCCATGTTGTTCACGGGCGCACAAAGGCACACCGAGAGCTGACCTTCCTCCGCATCAGAGTTGTTGCTTTAATTTTGTGATGCGCCACAATACCATCAAATAGGTGATGCATTCATGCTGCCAGTATTACAGAAAATAAAATTACAGTTGCACAGCATGAAAAACATGAAACTATTACACCAAGGGTATTAAACTAATGTTTATGGCACCAATAAAGGCCACAGACAGCCCCTTGCCAAGCTGCCTGTGCTATATATTTTCTCCTGTTAGGTACAGCGCAGAGCTTCTTTTCTGCTCGTGCAGCAGCTGACCGGGAGGCATCCTGCGGCACCTGTATTAGATTGAGTCGAAACAAGGGTTTGGTGCTGGTTGCCTCATACAAGATAGCATCTCTCTCTTTTTCTCTCAGTCTCTTGCCATAGGCCAGCCTCCTCCTGTTTCCTTTGCTTCCTAAACCAAATCTCCTCCTGGGGGACCTCGGCAGATAGCCTGTTGCTGGGTAACCAGAGAGGATTGTGGGTCAGAGAAATTATCAGTTGAATACCAACAACTACTCGTCAGCCTTCAGTGCGGATAATGCTATCAAACCTAACTACTGATCAAATATAGTTTCCCCTCACTGACTGTGATGGCCACACATGGTAATATTATTCCCAAACTCTCTCACCTCATTAGTTTGCTACCTACACAGGTTAATTTCATTTCAAGTCAACCACACCGGAAAAGTGAATATCAGTTGGTTTGATTTAAATTTAAATCTCCTACGGATCCGTAATTTGAATCAATCTATATAGGCAATGCAAGGCAAGTTTATTTGTATAGCACATTTCAACAACAAGGCGATTCAAAGTGCTTCACATGAAACCATTAACAGCATCAAAACATAATGCAGAAGAAAACAAGATTGGAAAACAATTACGAACATTCATTAAAACATTAAAAACAGTCAAAAAGCAAAAAATAGAATAAAAGTTGCAGTGCAGTTTGAGAAATAAAATGCAGTAGTGAGATGCAGAAATTGATTAATATCCTTAAATCTGGTTCAATTAAAGGCAACACCAATTAGAAACGCACAGGCAAACCGCTTGCTATTTTAATCCTTTGTTTCTGGTTTCTGTTTCCTGGTGGAACAAAAGGCTGGTTTGAGGGCTGAGGACTCTCCTAAATCCACTCATCATGTGTCATAGGGCCTCATGCAGGAAGCTAAATAAAAATAAATGTGCTTTTAAGTTTGTTTGTATAGGTTGTGGAGGTTCCTGAAAGCTGCAGGTCTGTTGAAACCCTCAGCTCCTTTAAGTCCAGATTGAAGGCTTTTCTGTTTGCTGTTGTCTTTAATTGAACCAGATTCAACTGCTGCATCTCACTACTGCATTGTATTTCTTAAACTGCGCTGCAACTTTTATTTATTTTATTTTGCTTTTTGACTGTTTTAATGTTTTCTTAACTGTTTTTCAATCTGCATTATGTTTTGATGCTTTTAATGGTTTTATGTGAAGCACTTTGAATGGCCTTGTTGTTTATGTGCTATACAAATCAACTTGCCTTGCCTTGTATCCACAATTATTCCAATTTTGTTTGTACATATTAATTTTAGGATTCACCAATGCTTTCTTATTGTTGCTCTTCTCTAAGATGTAAGAACCTTTCACGACCAAGACAAGAACAAAACATCTAATTTTCACAAATCCCAACGTCCACAATGTGAACAAACCAATTTGAGGAACATAAAGAATGCATGATTATCGTAGAATCAAATTCAGACTATTATATGTTTTAGAGGAGTTATATTAGATGAATACATGTTAAAGATATACAATTAGTTCATTGAGCCCATTAAGACAATAAAAAGCTTTGCATGATATTGTGTGCATACAGCTTCTGAATGGATTACATACTGCTCTTTGATACTTTTAGAATTTCCTGCAACCCCGGAAAACAGAAAATATTAGAGAATGTTGCTGCATGAGGCCCACTTGTGTCAAGTCAGTTTAAGTTGACAACTTGTTTAGTTGTTGGGATATTGAGTACAGACAAGTTGCTTTGACCTTTTTTAATAGGCCTAGTGATTGCATTCTGGCTTTACAATGTTGTTGTACGTTTCAGGTTTCCTTGTTGCCTCACTGCTTGGTCCCAAATGTGTTTGTAGTTAATTTCCTGCTGTTTTCTCAGTTTTGAGTATGATTTATAAAAAAGTGTTTAAAGTGTAATTTTACCGCGTGTGATTCCCAACTACTGCTATTAGCTCATTATCAAATACCTCTAATGCAAACTATTTTGGTGAATACTAGTCCAATTGCATACAACGTGTATTGAATGACTAGAAATGATGTGCTGTTGCGGTTTATACACTGCAGCAAAAAACAGCAATGAACCAGTTTCCAAATAGCTCTATCCAACTGAGACATGAAGCAACTTTGGCAGTCATCCATCTGCAAACTGTTCAACACATCGCTATTTCAGAATGTGAGATTAAAAAAGATAATGGCTTTAAATAAATTTAGACAAACTATAATACTGAGGCAGTGAGAATAATCATACCGGGTGATAATACCAGTGAGTATATTAATTATGCCTGAAGGAAATCAATTATTGATGATGCATTGCTAGTGGTCGGGTCAGTACTAGCTGAATAATTCTGGGATTCACAATGCATGCCTACAATTATAGGGCTGTATTGAAATTGACAGACACAATATGAGAGAATGGATACTCTCCTTTCATAAAACACATTTCACAGCTCCGAGCTTTGACAGAATAGATTCCTGTAACTTCTCACTGTTCATTGGACGATGTAATCGAGTTCAGGTGGTCTACCTATTCAGGTGATGCCCGGTAAACTTTTGTATGAATAAATGCACATTCTGCTTTTTGTTTGTACTGATTGATTCGATACACTGGTAATGTAACCACAAGAGTAGGTACAATCAGAGCTTCACCAATGACTTCACTGTGTGATTTTAAATTGAACTTTTACTGTGAAATGTAAAACATTATGTAAACAATCGCACCACTCTTTTTTATTTTTTTATTTTGCTCAATTCAAACAATAAAATAAACAAACATACCGGTAACAGAGATAAATGAATATCACAGAGCAGGAAGAGGCAAAAAGCCAACTGGGCTTATTTGAGGCCTCCAACTATATAATATTTAAAAGAATTACGAACATAAAATGAAATCAGCATTAGACAGACAACAAAAGATAAAAGAAAAAGAAAGAAAGAATAAAAAGAAAAATAATGTAATTGTGTTGAGTGTGTGTGTGCATGCGTGTGCATGTGAAAGTAAGCATGGCTTGAGTTTGTTCAGGATGTTGGATTATACCGCTGCGGTATTTCCTAAGCAATGGTAATGCTACAAGTCCCCATGAGTGAAACTATAAATGTAGATATAACAGCTACAACACGAAAGACATGAACACGAATACATAAAAAACTTTTACAAAACAGCAATTAGACTTTCTTTTAGGGAATTTTTAAAACATTTTATAGAGGGACATTTCTTTGTTAGGTGGGAAAAGTCATTCCATAATTTGGTTCCCCTAAATCTAATAGAAAATTGACCTCTGCTAGTCAGTAATTTACAATCACTTCATGTAACTGGAACCTGATATCCCCTGGAGTACGCCCCAGTTGGACCAACAACTCCCTTGATTGCTCTCTTTTCTATTTTCGGTGCTTTAACCTGATTGCTCTCTGAACTTCACTGTGTAGTCTGTTCTGAGCAAACAATGTTTCAGTTTGTAAAATAAGAATAGTTTACATCTCTGATTTCTTCATATATTGTATAAAAAGCTAAGCAAACCCTCTAGTAATTAAAGCCTTCAGTATATACATGATGACATTATATATTCCATGTACTCCTGACTGTAGAATAAGCCACCATAAACCTATATAGAATAAAATACTGCCCAGCTCAAGTCATGTGGACTGTTTGCCAAGTGAGTACAGTGCATACATACCAGAGCAATGAGGGTTAACATTGAAAGTGTCACCATAATAAAAACAACCAAGTTCTGGCAGATTTCCACTTTACAACAGTACATAACTATTCTCAGGACTACTTAAACTCAATGCATTGCAATACAGCTCAGCTTGCAGACACAAACAGACTGGATGTTGGAGTCAATGGAAGGTGAATCATCTGCTGATCCACGTCAGGATTCTAATCAGGGGCCTGAACTTGGTGATCCTTTCCAGGGAGCCAGGGTCAGCCACGCGTAAACGGCCTGAAACACGTGACTGCAGTCATTTGAATAGAAATTGCCCCGACTCGGCAGAATGCCACCGCACCCAACACCCAAGTTTTAGAATTGTGCTATTTACCCAACGAGACCCACTTTGCTTTGCTTTCTCTCCATTCTAACGGGGCTTTAGTTGGGCACATTTGGGTCAACCGTTTGAACGCTTTCACCCAGTTGAATGAGTGTATCAACAAAGAGCTTCTGTTTCTTTCTGCACCCACATTAGAAAAAGTGGTTGGTGAAACCTCTCGAAATCGAGGCAATTTTTACACTGGGCCATGCTTCTGCAGTCATCATAAATGACAACAGTGTTGTGTTCTCTGGAGGATATTTGATGATACGTGCTTTGGATTCTGTTTGGTACAAAGTTGTTAGTGAGAAGAGAAAAAGATGGTGGTTTAAATTCCCCTGTGAAGATATCAAGATTAATGAGGCTAACCTGAGTGTTTTTATTGCAACCAGACCACAAACCACCAGGACTCTGAACTCCTACCCACTAATTACTTTGTCAATGTGTGCAAATATGCATCTGTGTGAATGTGCATTCCTGAGCAAGTCTATGTGGGTGTCTGTCTGTGTGTGTGTGTGTGTGTGTGTGTGTGTGTGTGTGTGTGTGTGTGTGTGCGTGTGTGTGTGTGTGTGCACTTTTATGTGCACCGGGCTACATGGACAAGTGTGTGAAAGCAGGAGGAGAGTGAACAAGAGAGAGACTATGATAATATTTGTCTGAGTCAATGAGTTACTCACCAGAGTTACTAAAAGCCTTACAGCTATAGCGTGGGAGGCTCTACTTGTGTATATTTGGTATGTACAGTATGTACAGATGGGTATATAGATGTGGTGTGTCTATTATGTGTACTGGTGCGTGTGTGTGTGAGTGTGTGAGTGTACTTTTAATGTGGAGAAGGTTGAGAAGGGGCCACTGCTTGGTGAAGCTGAAAGAGGAGAGATGACGTGCTGTCAGTCTGAGTTGACGGTCACTGCTCAATGCTTTAGCGCCTCCTGACACTTCCTATTCAGACCAGGGAGACCGCAGAGCGCCTCCAGCATGCCGAGGGATCCCGCCTTTTAATTGAGCTTTTACCCAAGATTCATTTCACTCTGCACCTAGGGCCTCACTGGGCACAGACAAAACCATGAGAGTGACAAAACTGGGCCTCACATTGTTCGGGCTTAGAGGCTGGGGAAACCTAGACCTACATAAAAATGCTACCCTTTAGAGACATTATCCCAGTTTCACAGGCATTGAAACCTCACTAATCTGAACCTCTATCACATGAAAGTCATTGTATAATGAGAAGATCCCATTTTACTGCAGTACTACCTCAATTAAACTAAAAGACAAATATGAAATGACCTCGTGCAAGTTATCTGAACGCTGTGAAATGACATTAAGATATAAAAGACAGACTGTCTTTGTCATCCTGTATAAGTGCTGAAACGAACAGAAAATGTATACAAACAAATTTGACAATCATATTAGATAATATGGTAACACTATATTTTACAGGTCTATAGTTTCCAAATAATTTCATGAAAATCTTTCCCTGGAAATATAATTTGCTACAAATTATAGGGGGATCATAAACAGTGTTCGATTTGTAAATTTTTTATTAATTGATTCCAATTAATTACTATCATATTCTACCTTCTATTAAGCACAGCAAACCAACTGAACACACGGAAATTTGAAATTTGTCTACAAGCATATAAACAGTTTCACTACAATTAGCCAAATTAGATAGTTCAACCTTCAAGGGTCTTATTAAGACCTGCAAAATAAACCTTTACCGGTAATTTATTTTCAAAAAACAATACCAAACATTTGCTGGTTCCAGCTCCACAGCTACCGTTAATATGACTGTAAATTGAATATCTTATGATTTTGGAGCATTTGCCGCACAAAACAAACAATTTGAGGATGCCACATTGAGCTCCGTGTCACAGATTGAGATCTAAGATTCTCATTCAAATAATTACCTTCACCATACTGTACACTGATCAACATTCCATGAAGGCAACGCCACATTAAGCGATGGTCCATTTCACAAAAGCAATCACATGGAAACCCCTACAGACTGTGAGCAGGAATGGGTTGATGACGCATGGTTTTGCCCTTGTGTTCTTATGCAACTCCACTTCAGAAAGAAAAACGGATTTCTGTGTGACTTAATCTCTAAAGCCCATTCTGACAGTGGAGACGAGAAACCACAGAGCGTCCTAGCAGGCTTCATTAGCACCAGCTGGAAAGGAAGGGCCTCACCTGCTGTGACAGATCTTCGCAGACCTCTCAGAGCAAACAATGTGCTTCATTATTCTCCTCCTACAGCGCCTCCGCCGGTCCAGCGTGATGACTTGCTGCTCGAGGAAGGATGACATACAATGCTAAATTAACTGTATTTGCACATAACCGCTGCAAAAAAAGTACAACGATCCTACGAGGTACTAGGATTTGCAAAACTCACTAATTAAGGTGTCAACTTTTTTTTTTTTAAACATGTAATCATTATATTATCCGAGATTAGTATAATTTATTTGAAGACACTTGGAATTTAAAAGTGAGAAAGTTAACAAGCATGTGAGAGAGCTCTGGAATAGCACACACACACACACACACACACACACACACACACACACACACACACACACACACACACACACACACACACACACACACACACACTTTTACTGGCAGACTGAATTAAGAAAATATAAATCTAAGGACTCAACAGAAAACCAGATCCCCTGCACTTGAGCGGTTGTCAACAGCATGATGCGCACATGGACAACAAAAAAAAAAGTATAGACAGAAAGAATGAAGTCCCCCCTCGTCCTCTCTTCAGGTGCTCGCACTTGTTGAGCAGCGGTTTTAAGACTGGACGAAATAGATAAATCGCTGTTTGAGATGGGTGTTTTTTTGCAGTGTAGCGACCACAGCAATTTCCCTGGTGACAGACAGCTCAATAGTGATCCCTGTCTCTGAGGCTCAGTGTGTGTTCTGACTCCCCGCCTGCTAATAAGCAAAGCTCCCCAAAGGCACAGCTGGCTTCTCTGTTTGCCTTGTTACCAAGGTCTGTCCTATCAATACCAAATTTAATGGTGCGGCCAGGATG
Source organism: Taurulus bubalis (assembly GCF_910589615.1). Taxonomy (NCBI): domain Eukaryota; kingdom Metazoa; phylum Chordata; class Actinopteri; order Perciformes; family Cottidae; genus Taurulus; species Taurulus bubalis. Next base: position 25,935,397 of record NC_136589.1, read on the forward strand.
CAACATGCATACCATCGGGGAGTTCAATGTATGAACTGTATACTGTACAAATACTATACAATTTCTCCCCGGAAAATATAACTATACATACAATCAATGCTTTAATAGCATGTGAAGCTGTTCTTAAGTAGCAGTACTTTTGAGTGCTCTAGTCGGAATGATAATAAAGTGAAAATGTGAATATGCTGGTAATGTTTTCCACGTTCACTATTACTGTTAGTTTAGCACTTTGATATCCGAAAAATTTGCTGCAAAACTAATTACAATATGGGATGTCAGTTTGGCAGGTATGATATGGAAATTTCCGATTTCCATAATTTTTGACCTTGTTACTTTGAGTGAGATGTATTATGTGGATTACTCAATAATCCAGTATATATGTGTATATATATATATATATATATATATATATATATATATATATATATATATATATATATATATATATATATATATATGCTGAGGGAAACCTTCCGTCTTTGCAACAATTACAACAGACCCATGATCTACCACATTTCAATAGGTCCCTCCAAATGGGGATTTTGTTCACCACCACACTACACACTACTAGCATATGCCCAAACATTACATATGGGACAGCATTCTTCATCATGTCTCTTCCTTTTCTTTAAATTCCTTTAGGACTCTTATATTTGACTATATATTTAAGCTCTTAGAGAAAGCCATCCCACTAGATCATCTACTAGCTGTCTTTGGATCAGTGGTAGTTAATCCTTCCATTTATTAATATGAGGGGCAAGCCATTTCCCTCTGTACACTGTTTGCCAAAGGCTTTGTCCTCCAGCAGTGGAAGCTAGAGGCTAGACCTCTACTCCAGCAGTTGTTCAGGCATCTGGGGATTGTGCTTTAATATGGAGAGACTTCGCTGGAAGATATATAGCTATAACTGAGAAAACCTCTTCCTGAAATTTGGCCAGGACTTGAGGAAATGGTCAAATATTGCATAAATACATTGCATGCCTTTTATCCATTTGTCATCATATAAATATATAATAATGCCATAATGTTGCTCGGCGAGCTAGTCTCTACTCGTCTGTCGACTCTACAGTATGTCTTCTGCAAGTTAGTCAACGGATTGAATTAGTTGATGTCTTATAAGTCTTATTGTTTATTACAATTAGGCTAATAGAGTGCTAAAGGTTTTTCAGATTTATTGTTCAGTTGAGTTTCTTCATTTCTTTTTGTGCTGTTGACACAATTTCATGGTAAGTTTTTCAGTGTTTTTGTTTTGTTTTATTGGACTGCATTATAATGAATGACGTATATTAATAAAATGACCACAGACTTGGATCAACAGTGCAGACGACTACAAATGAGATGTAAAATAGTACTTATTACAAAACTTGTAATGTAGATGGGTTACATGTCTGCATGTCAGACTTATTGCATTTTCTCACATAATTTAGTTCTAAATTGAAAATAATTTAAGCCTTGTATCATTAACAGTTACGAAATCCACCAGTATGCACAAACGGCAATAAAAATACGAATTTGAAGTGTTTAATTCTAGAAATTGCTCATATTCATTTGAGTTTCCTGAAACTGTTGATGAGAGATGATCCCATTCTTTCAAACGTTATCTCCCAACTAAAGGTGTGAGATGGCTAATTACTTAATTATATAGTAAGTTTTACTTTTTTTTTCTCAATAATCATTTTGTAAAAGTATCACTCTTTAAATGGTATTTCACTCTGTAATGCAACTTTCCTCTTTTCAATACTACAGACTTTCTGGTATGAAGATCTTTCATTATGATGAGTCATGAGACGGGCATAATGGTT